>NW_022983477.1:2103476-2533921 GCF_010015735.1 Aaosphaeria arxii CBS 175.79 | reverse complement strand
CCCAAGGTGAGGAGGGTAGTGCACTCGCGGACTGAAATAGTCTCCTCGCTGGTGGGCATCACCGTGACAGAATACACCGTGCTCGCTGCTGTTCCAATTGAGTCTCACGTCTGAGAGCGAATCTTGTTTTGGGCATGTGTGAAGGGGGCATTGGCAGGCAAGGGTTGGATGGCAGGAGTGTAATGTGGGTATACTTACTATCATGAGGAGGGACGTCCAAGGCAGAGGCTTCATCACGAAGCTCCAGCACCTGGTTGTTTCCACCCGCAGCAGACGGGTATCCGGAGTGGCACTGAGCAACGACGCTGAAGCCAAAGACACAGGCGATAACTTCCATCTTCCCGAACTTCATCTTGAAGGTTGGGAGAAACAGTTGAACGAATGTGGGATATTGGTTGAGAAAGAAGGCGTCTGTGAGGTTTGAAAGGTTTGCAGACAGTAGAAGGAGTGTGGGTAAAGAGTGTAGTGGGTAACAAGGTGAAGTTGGTTGGGGGCACACTGTTTATACTGCGAGGCTAGGAAGGTCTTGGCGACAGTGAGGTCGAGCGTCACGTCAACAACAAGTATCCAATGAGAGCTTGGGTAATAGTTTTACGCGTCTAAGTGAGAGTGGTGAGATTGGGAAACAGAGCCTTCCTGAGCGCCTTTATGAATGCCCAGATTCAACGATCAGAGAACTATATGACCTTGAAGAGTGGGATGGAACATGTATTCTGCACTGCGTTTGCTAAGTGAAATTTGCCCACGCCCGGCAGAAATTTTGATGATACTCGACTAGTCAACCTTTCGGATTGACCTTGAAGAAGTAGATGTAGAAACATCGATACTTAGAATGAATATTTTGGATTCCTATAGTACAGTGAACTCCAGCAAGTAGTTTGTCTATGGACACGAGATGAATTCTACCAATGAATCATAAACATACAATCTCCTTGGGGTGCATGCCCCTCGGAGTATCATACAGATAACGCCAATTTTTCATGCCCTCTCCTCGCAGGTCCAGAGTATCAAACCTCCAAACGTCCCAACACTGACGACCTTAATCACCATACAATTCGATAAGATGGTTAAGCATCTTGCGTTTCAAAGCAAGCAATTGTGTTCTAGTTATCTTCTCACTTGCACCATCGCTTGCAAGCGTACCACCTTCAGCAGGTCCATCTTCGTCCGGGATGACAAGGTCAGGCCTCATCCCGAAGAATGGGACGCCCAAGCGTCCAAGTTCCTCAGATTGGGCATCGGTCATCTGCTTGCATGCTCGATAGACCTTGTTATAGAATTGATCAAGCTCTTCTTTGTCACGTTGGGGAGTCTTGGTCTCATCGTCAGTGTAGTATGGCGAAAACAGTCACACTGACTTACTCGAAGAAGTGGAGCGCTTGCAAGAAAGGATCTACAATAGTCAGCCCTATAATAGAAGTGGATGTTGCGTTACATACATAGCAGCTCGTTGAGTCAGTTCATTGTCTCTTTTAGCTATCTGTTCTTCAACGATGCGTTCACGACCATTGTTCCTACAATGACACCGATTAATTATGGGCCCAAATAATTTGAAAATGTGGCAGCTCACCAATCTCGTATGTTACGCTCTTGGTCTTTGATTAACTGTTAGAGCTTAGCATCATTCTAGGTCAAAACATCGAGTCTGGAACCTTTTGCACAGCTGTCCCAAATGCAGGGTTTTGAGCAGCAATCTTGCTTACAAAGCGTAAACCGAACTTCCATTCCGTGATAGTAGAGCTTTTCGAGACATCAATGATGGGTGTCGATGTTCGTTGGGCTGGAGGAACTTGACGTTGTTGAGGGGGCGTGGCCCGGCCTTGGAGTCGGGGATCTAATGATGCATTGCGCCCGAATGAAGTACTGGCTGATGTAGAAGAATTTACATGTTGTTGCTGGTGATCATTCGTGGTACCATAATGTGCTTGCGGATATGACTGGGAGCTATCATAATTCTGGGGTATGTACTGTTGCTGTTGCTCTTGCTGCTGTGGATCTGGTGCCGGCAGGGTAGGGAGTTGTGGCAATGGTGGCAGGCTTCTCAATGTCTTCAATATCTCTTCCAAATCCAGCTGGGAACCATTATTGTCCTGAGCCATGCTCGAGGTCGATCTCGAATATATATACAGACCAGTATAAATGAACTACTTGGCCTAAGCTAGCTTGCTATCGGAGACAGTGGGTAGTAGATGGACACAGCGAATTATGACCTGGTCACTGCGATGTCGATGGCCTCAGACAAATTCCACTGGACTGTTATATTGTAATCTGGGCGCAGCCTCTTTCCCCATCACAAGACCCCAGGCCCGAATGTGTTGACATGTAGTTGCAGGTGTAGAACTAAGAAACCCGATTTGGACTGGCCTTGAAGACGCTCGGACCCAAAATGTACGGCATTCTCCGCATCTACAACTTTTACAGAAACATCATTCGACAGCCCGCACCCTCCGCAACTGCCAGTCCTTTTTCTTTTGTGACTTCCACTGTCCCTCAATTGCACAATGGTCAAGTCTACAAAGGACTCGACACGATTTACGGCGACTGGAGTATGGGCACATACCAAGCCAGGCGGCCGAACGACAACGCTTCAATTCGCGGAGCCAGCGCCCAGAAATGAAACGCCACAGCAAAAAGTGAAGAGATTGAGGGAGGCTGCCAACAGAGCGAAAATGGCACAGGTCACCAAATGGGATGTCATGTACTTCTATGGGAGAATGGGTGCAGATTTCGCACACAGAGCTGCGGTGTATGGAATTGTTTTTGCGACAGGTAAGACAAGCACCATTTGTGGCTCCATTCGCTGCCCGTTCCGATCGATGTAACATAGCCGAACCAACCACTAATGTTATATAGGCTGCATTGGTGTTCTCGCCGTCTTCTCAATAGGAGACATGGTTGTCTACAATCGTCGAAAGCGTGCAATCTATTTCCAGCAACAAGAAGAGGAACAAGCGAAGATTCTCGCTTCGGCTCGAGCCGCTGTCGCCTCGGGCTATGCGTCGCCTGCCCAGACCGCATTGGTTGAAGGAATTCGAGAGGAGGAGGAGGCAATGGCACAAAAGAAGAAGGAGAGGAACGTTGGATCAAGGATGTTGTGGTGGTTGCATGGTGACTGGAAAGAAGACAAGGCACTGAAGGAACAAAGGATGCTGGCCGTCCAAGATGTCAAGAACGAGCAGGCAAATCTGGGCATCACCCAAGCTGTGCAGGAGGCCAGGTCGAATATTTCGGAGTCAAGTACTGCAGTCGTGCCAGATGGTGGACCACTAGATCAGGTTGCAGCAAATGCGGCTAAGTCCGCAGAGGAAACCAGTAAGGGTTGGTTCGGATGGGCGAGCGGTGGCTCCAAAAAGTCGGATCAATGATCTAGTGGGACTGGCGGTGTCGCGTCGTTGAGGGCCGGAGGTGGTTATCTTCCGTGTATCATAATTGATCTCCTAGCTTGTACAGTCTGTACGCTATTGTTCTACTATCTGTATTGCATTATGGCGTCACGGAGGCATATATTGCATGTAGATGAGCTTAGCTTGGGTATCTGTAAAATTTCATCCATGAATTTATGTTCACGTTCTTGTAGTAGAAACGCCCCGTATCGTATGCTGAACGCCGACGGTCGCCACATCTCTTTCACTGACCTGATTGACCAGACACCGGAATATATGACGTTCGTTCTCGTGTCCTCTGAGAATGTGTTAAGTAATGCTACCAGTTCGTACTTGGGAGATCTACTTACAGTCGTCCACTGATCTATCCACGGTCTTACAGCTGCGTAACTCAATAACCCGACGGTTGCAATTATAAATATGAACACTACTGTGCGATCCTTTGCGGAATCCCGTTCTATACGTCGTTAGGAAGACGGGTAATATTCTCAATTAAGCTACTCACGGAAACAAGCTGTGAGCACATTGTCCTCCTTCTCGCCTTTACAGAAGCTGTAGCTTAAACAGAACTGTCGGTTGCAGTCATTGCACGTCTTTTTGGCTGCGCGATCTTTTATGGAATTTGTAGAAGGCTTTTGGGAGTTCACGGGAGAATCGAGCGCAACGATAGTGCTATTTCCGAAGCATGTGCATTTGCAGAACGATGTAGGTGCTTTGTCGTCGTCAGTTCGGAGGCCATTTGAGAGGAAGGCCAGACTTACTTGAAGCTAAGGCGAATTCGAATGTGAAGAACAGAACCAGCAATATAAGATACCAGTGATTGCGTCTCTGCATGATTGTTGACTTGCGCGGTCACAGTTTAGAGACAGGCAACATTGAGGAGGATTACCTTTGCGGAATCAAAGCTCCCTCGCCGCTGACCAGCGCCCGGGCCACCGGGACCGGGCCTTAGCTAGGTATTCGATTCTTCCCCTCTACTCGTAACACTTCAACAACACTCTTCCAGATCATCATCCATCCATGCCGGGCCTTTGGTGCTGGAGTAGTACTATACTTTCATGAATATGCCATTTTTTTCTTCGTGAGTAGTCTGCGTCTATTGTGGAACCGGACTAGATCCACCTCGTGTGACAACCATCGTCACTCACAACTCAATGCCCGCTACAATCGCGAGCGATCGCAAGAAGGCTGGAGCTGTCGCAACGCGTAATTCTGCCAAAGAAATTGGCGGAGATTCACAAGTAGACGAAAACGCCCTCGTCCGATTACACGTTACGCCGTTTACGCCTGCGCTATTGAAGGTTTACCTCGCTCCATCCGTCTTACCACTCGCACAAAATATCTCGTATCACACCGTCGAGACCTTTCCCGATAAGGGCTTTGGCTACGTGGAGCTGCCTGCCATGGAAGCCGCCAAACTCAAGAAGAAACTCAATGGCTCTACTTTGAAAGGTTCTAAAGTCAAGATCGAAGAGGCAAAGCCTGAGAAGCGAAAGGCCAATGACGATGCCCAGGACGACGAAAAAGCCGTGAAACGCGCGAAAAAGGAGAGAAAGAGGAAGGAACAGGGCGTGATTGAAGGTGCAGAATTGCCAGGCGATAGGAAAATCAAGAGGGGCTGGACAGAGCCACCTGCGAAAAATCGAAAAGAAAGGAAGGACAAAGATAAAGACAAGAAGGATAAGAAGGACCAAAAATCAAAACAGAAAGAGTCCAAGTACACGAAAGAGCCGGAAATGCTGTTCAAGACCGTATTGCCACCCGTTATTGCCACTGAGATGGCCAGCAAGGACAAGTCGAAGTCGAAGAAGGACAAAAAGTCGAAGAAATCAAAATCTCAGCAAGAGACAATCGTACATGAGTTTACGAACAACTCAAAGCAGCCTAGCTTCCTCAAAAGTACTCAAGTCGTTACGGAGGCTAAGCCAGCGGTCGAATACATTAATGGTAAAGGGTGGGTTGATGAGGATGGTAACGTCGTTGAGGCCGAAACTGGAAAGGCTAGATTCCGGCGGATCCTAGAACTAGTAGATGTTGAGCCTATGGAGAAGAAAGACACAGCAGACCCTGGATCCGAGGCGAAGAGCAGTAGCAAACCCAGACCAGCGAGAGAGAAGAGGGTGAAGAGGAAAGCAACCCCATCGCCTTCATCGTCTGAGTTGGAAGAATCTTCCGTGGTCTCTTCCTCCTCTGAGAGTGAAGATTCTGAATCGGAAGATGAGGCAGAGGCAGTCAACGAGCCTGCTGCATCATCGCCTCCCGCCGCTGAAAGCACTCCTGAAATCGCCGTGACTCCATCATCCCCTTCTGGGCGGAAACCGGAGGTTCATCCGCTTGAGGCTTTGTTCAAGAAGCCCAAACCAACCTCCATCGAGCTTCCCAACACTCCGGCAAAAGGTCTGGCTCCCATAAATACTTCGTTCAGCTTCTTTGGAAATGACGACTCCATGGAAGTTGACGCCGATGCATCCGGCAATCCTCCCGTCACTCCATTCACGGAGAGAGACTTAGAGTGGAGAGGTCTGCGAAGTGCTGCTCCAACGCCCGACACAGCAACTGTTGGACGTCGATTTTCTTTCTCTTGGCGCAAATCCAGCCAAGAAGTGGATGACGAGGAAGATGACGACGATATCGAAGCTGGCAAGCAGTTGAACAGTAACACCAAGGCTAATTCCTCTGTCGCACATCTACCTGGTCTAGCAGAAGAAGATGAAGATGAAGCCAACGAGCTCGACGTCGGCGGCGAGTCTGGCGATGAGAGTGATAATGATAGACAAGCAACACCAACCCGGTCCCAGAAAGGAAAGGCAGGCTTGAACGAGGAGGAAGATGAAGAGAAAGAAGAGAGCGAGTTTGCGAAATGGTTCTGGGAGAATCGAGGCGAGAACAACCGGGCATGGAAGAAGCGGAGACGAGAGACATTGAAGACGAAGAGGCTGCGAGAAAACAAGAAGCTTAGGAGGGCAGCGTGATAAGACGTCCATGTCTGGGCTTTTTGTAATATACCCTTCAGCCATTGCACCAATAACTTGGACGCAACGGACACTCGTAGTTGGATATGTGAAGATTGTTGCTTGCGACGGTCAAGCTTCTTGAACGTGGAATTGTATCTTGAGTCTTTATTGATGATCATACAAAGCATCGATCAAGGCTTTCAACTCTGCTTCAGCCCCAAATGTGTAGCCAAAATTTAGAACAACGCAATCCGAATTTTAGTTAAATAACGAAGCGTGGGAAGTGTAGCCAGACCTTCCAGTGCAAACTTTTCAACCAAGATGATTACGCATCTAATCCTTTCCACCGGACATGCCTTTCCCCATCCTCATCATACCCATCCCAAGGCATCTTCCTGGTCGGTCGCTCCAGAGCGTGTCCGCCATCACTGCTACTTGTTGTGCTCCGTCGGTCTTCAATGGTTCCATTGCTCCAGAGCAGGTTCTCGCCTATCATGCCTCTTTCCGTTGCTGTTATTATTTGCTCCGAAGGCATTGATATCGAAGATTTAGGAGAGTCTACTATAAGAAGCAGTGTTAAATAATGAATTGGCCAAGAGGGGGATCTAGTTCGGGGAGCGCTTACCGTGATTGGAGGGTGCATGGTCGCTAGTGTTCGAGTTTAATCTTCGAACGATTGAGGAGGACGAAGGATGTAATGTTAATCGATGTGAAACCGTATTTCCCATGTTAGATTTCTTAATCAATATCTTTATGGCTCGATTTTTTGTGTCGTGACTTTGAAAAGCTTTCGTGAAAGAGGGTTCTTGAATGATTATGGCTTGATAGAGAGTCACGAGTCAGTAGGTGTTCAATGAAGTTTAGTAGGACTAGCCAGACATTAGGGTAGTATTATGAAGCAGGAAACTAGCAACTACTTTACGTTATTGATGATTATTATATAGATCTTGTGCGGAGACTCTCATGGCATCAGCGAGCACGATTTCGAAGGGTCCCCTTGCTTGCTTTTTTCTAGTACACGTCCATGACGTCGATTCAAGATAAACTCAACTCCCAAGCCCGCAAAAGCAACCGCAGCGAGCCAAAAGCATTTCTAGATAGATCCATTGCGAAACAGTTACTCGTACCATTATGTCGGGCATTCCATACTAGTCAATTCAGGATAACCTATGGTAGTGAGACAAGAGGTTAGCGGGCTCGTAAGCTGAAATGCAGGTAAGAACCGTCAACAGTGGACCATGGATGAAGATATCGATTTTCAATAATTGCTAGAAATTAAGCAATAGATCCAAGATGTAACTTTCATCCAAATATGAGGGTCTCGCCCAATTCATGCACATTATATGCTGGTCTTATCGCTGGCAATTGCTCTAGAAATAAGAAACTATAAACAGAAAGGACAGAATTGCACGATCTATTGCCTTGTGTAGTCCCTCAAACAACGCCGATCCCAAAAAGATTACTCAAAGCACGAAGTGCTGGCATGCTTGGCCGTCCTTAGCTGTAGTACGCATTCATCATGCCCCGCCTTCACGGCGAAACCTCGATCAGGCTGTATCGTTTCCCGTTGTTTCTCCATTCAGGATGTCGCTCTCACTAGTTGGAGCACCAAGCCTTCCCCGCTGGGTCGGGGTGTTGGCATCATCTGGAGATCTGATCAACCTCTCTAGCTCTCTGATCCTCCGCTTCAACGCATCATTCTCCCGCTTAGCTTCTTCGAGCTCTTGTCTATAATGTGCGACCTCCTCGTATCTTGGCGTACTGACAACGCTTGCACTCCGTGCTACTTGCGGATTTGCACTTGTCGACGGGTCACTTGTTGCGGGTTGGGAGGACATGGAGTAACGATGAGGAAGATTCGTGGTGCCGGTTGCAAACGACGTAGGCCCACCGTACGCCGCGTTTATGCTGGCTCGTGAGACACTGGACGAACTGCGGTGTCGGCGAGAAGCTGTGGGATGCGTTGCGCCAGCCATAGGGCCCGTATGGGTTATCGACGGGTCGTTGACATCGAGAAGGACACCAGATGTAGCGCTAGAAGCAGTCGAGGCTACAGATGCTGAATGGGCGCGAAGAGCAGAGAGCTCACGGGTCAAGCCTTAAGACAAACGATGTAATCAGCAAAAAGTGATTAAGGATAGAAGACTTCGTCAGATTGTATCTTCTAATCACCGATTCCGATTATGTGTAAGGTCTGCTCTGGGGTTACTCACGGTTTACCTATGCAACTATGATGTCAGTCTTTCCGCTCTTCCAAGAATGCCGACCCGAAAGAAATATAACATACCACAGCCTCTTGCTCTTTTTCAAGCTCTAGATGTAGTTCGGCAGCCGTAAGTGGCCTTGGATGCCTCATAGGCACTCCAGTAGCATCGACATTCGGCACATGTGCCGATGACCCAGGACTAAGAGGAGGAAACGCACTGTTATGTTGAGGCATCTGTTGAGAAGATGGAATAGTACCCCCCGGAGAAGCAAGAGGAAGCGGTGGAGGACTCATGGGGTATATTTGCGAGGCTCGTCGTGATGCTGGTGTTGAGGATTGTCGAGAATGCGGAGCTGCAGCTTGCGTAGTTGGGGCTCCACTTCCACTTGGTGCTGCCTGTAACGTAGCTCCATTGCGGGGCGACGCAGGGACAGAATTCAGATCCGGAGCCATTTCGAAAAAGATTTGTCTACGTATGCGATGAGAGCAATGCACTTGCGCGGGTGCGTAAGGGCAGCGAAGCCTGACAAAGAAGCGCGGAGTGCGGAATGTGGAGAGGCAATGCGATGCGATGCGATGCGATACGGAGGGCAGAAGCAGCAACCACAACAGGTGTTGAAAAGGGTAGGTGTGCGGCTACTCTACTGCCATAGTTCTGTATTGTTATGACTGCTCACTCGGCTCAGAGCGACTTGTCCAGCCTGTGCTTGTGGTGATCTTATTTGTGACTGGTGTTGTTGTGTTGTCGTTAAAGAGCGGGGGCTTGTCCCGCCCAAGGTCCCCGAATTCTGCCAGGGTCAACCTATAGATGAAGTGCTTATTTCCTGACCTTGATATTTCACGTCGTCCGTATGCTGGTTTGTTCGATGCAACTACATAATATAGATAATTTATCATTCCATTTGTTACTCTCGTGGCTTTTATTTAACAAGCAAAGCAGCGACATGCTTGTCATAGCCTTGTGACTTGCTTCTACCCGCCTTATCGTTGTTCCATTCATTATGATTCGACTTTTTATCATGATGCTGAACAGTTCTACTCGCCCAATCGATGTGAGCACCCTAGCCAGAATCCCACCGCTCTTGCTGCGGCTTCATTTTGCCCAAGCCGTTGGGATTATGCATTTCATCACATCCTTATGATCCTTTCCCAAACTCCGAGCCGTATTGGTTTTCCCTCGGTGTGCTCCCCAGTTTCAGATTGGTAATCGGCACCAAACATTTATGTCATCGACTTATCTAGTACGTCCTGGCGAGGTTTCGGAGATACCAGTCTACGAGCCTCCTGCCTACCTTGGCCTCAGAGACGTGGATGAGATCCTGCGACTTGTTAGCTTTAGTCAAAACTTCAAGGACGAAATATACTTACGCCTTCCATAGCGTAATCAAGATCGCTGCTGTGGATGACTTCACCCTCCAAAAGTCCACCCTCGCTCCACCTTGTCTGCCTGTTCCTCTGCTTGTTAACTAGGAGCCAGCACCTCAGTTTCTCTGGCTCGACCTCGAGGAAACCGGCGAGTTTCTTGAGATCCATGGTGGTGTAAAGCTTGAGGTAGCTCTTAACAGTAGGCGACATAAGATTGTTCTTGACCTCGTCCATGAAGATACGCAGGTGGTGCTCGACAGGGTCGATGTTGATCTCTGGATTGTCGAAGTCGGGAGGGGTGGGGTTGATGAACTTGGGGCAGGCAGAGCGGAAAAGCTCTTCGAAAAGAGGAAGAGACTCTGGTCCACCACGCTGGAGGCGGTTGAATTGCTCGCCGTATTTCTCGCGCAGAGCGGTGTGGATTGTGTCATCCAGTCTGGTGGGCTGGAAAGCAACGCAGATGGCGATGAGTGCGTACATCTGATCGTTCTTCTTTGTGATAGAATCGTACTGAGCGTTCTTCTGGAAGTTCTTGGTCCTTGAAACGTAGACAAGGATGTGGCTGAACATGCGGATAGCATCTGCATATCGGCGCATCATCATGTAGGAGAAACCGACATAGTAGTAGGTGGTGAAGTGAGCGGCCATCACGCGTGCGAACATGGACTTCTTGTTGAGCTCGATATCGTCCAAAGTCTTGAGAGCGAGGCTGAAATCTCCAAGCAAGCAGTGCACTCGCAGGAGACCAACGATGGAGAAATAGCCAAGCATCTTATACAACGGCCTCTGACCGTACTCGCCAGCGTACGCGCTGGGATCCTCTCCACGCTTCATAGCTGCCAGTTGCTCACTGATTTGTGACCTCTGGATAAGAGAGTAGAGAACGTTGAGCACACTGTAGCAGCCCCATGTGTTTGGGTTTTCCCGCAAAAGTTGGATCTCCTCCCCATTCTCGCCCTTAGTAGCGACTTTCTGGCGGTAACTGCAGAAGCTGTTGAATTGGTAGATGAACTCGTCGATGACATCCCATGCCCAAGATGACTATGCTACGTTAGTACTGAACCAATGATATTCCTAGATGTAAGCTTTGAAGAACGGATTCTGAAGGTAGCAGAGTATATATTCCACCGATCTCTTCCTACCACTTGGAAGATGGAAAATCGTCTTCTTGTCCGCCTTCAAAGCAGCATCTAATCAGTGATAGGAATCTTACGTTTGGTGCCTCCAAATCTACAGGTCCCTCGGAGTTCAAGATGTAGTGGAAAAGGTTGCAGTAGTTGTCGTAGCTTGCGAATTTCGTCTCCAACGTGGCTTGGAACTCGAGCGGGGTCGCTGCAGCCTGAAGTTGCAACTGGATGTCCTGGCTGCCCGCGATGGATGGTATCCTGTCCAAATCCTCCATGCCATCGTAGTTGACTTGCTCGCGGTAATCGTTCGCCATCGTCTCCTCCTCCGCATCGGAGTCAACTCCAGGACGCACGGCGGCCTCACCCTGGTAAGCACCCCGGAGAGACATTTTCGTTCGATCGATTGTTTAAAGGAGCGGCGGGCCGCGGGATCGAATAGGTGTGAGAGTTGTCGTCCTGGCGGTCGTGGTTCAAGGTGCCCCGCGCACATATCGTAGAAATTCGCGATTTACGCTCGCTTAACTTTTGGGACTATAAATGCCAAGACTATGTCCACCAAAGGTGTCCGCCGCCACGTCTTTGCTTCATTCCAAATCGCAATATGCTTCAACGTTGGAAACCTTCGGGAAATCTCTCCTGAATTATGTATCGCCATGATATTAACTTGAGGCTTTTGAGGTAAATTGTAATTGTACGCGACGTATAGGTATTAGAGCAGCAACAGGCAGAGAACGAGTCTCAAAGGACTGTGAGGAGTCCATTGTCAAGCACTAGATGTAACAAATGCACTTCACAGCTTTCCCTTGTTCGCGGCCTGATCCTTCTTTGAATGCCTATAATCATAATGCCAATCATCCCGAGCCAAATCTGCCCTGACCTGATAGTTCTTCTCCGCATCCTCTAAAATCTGCATGTCGATGTCCACAACGCTCATACCTTCTGCACAACTTCCGAGCCTCGTTAACGGTCCAGCGAATGGAACTACGACCTGGGATAGACCGGCATAGCCGCGACCTGGTGGCCCACCAGCATTTGCAAAGACGATGGCTGAAGTAGAAAGTCAGTCAAATGTCGAAAGCTCGCCCCAGCACACATAAACTTTGGAAAGCATACCGCAGGTGTTCTCGAAGGCCCTTGCCGTCAAAGCACTATCCAAGAACAAGGCTTCGGCCGATGGGTTCAGCGCCAACCCTTCCTCGTTGCAATCCCTCAACGTCCAAAACGTGGGAATGATGATTAGCTTCGCCTCCTGCGCGATCAACTCACGGAAAGCCTCAGGGAATGCAAGGTCCCAACACACCAGTAACCCTACCTTCCCAACTGGCGTGTCAAAAACCTCGTGGACATCTCTTCCACTGCCCGTCAAATGCTCACGTTCGGGTCCCCATAGATTCTTCTTGACATACTTTCCCACAATCGCACCAGTGTGATCAATGAAATAGGATACGTTGAGCAACCGATCCTCTTCCTTCTCAGCACCGCTATGTGTCTCAACAATGGTGCCTGGGACGATGCAAATCTCGCATTCCTTGGCTAATTCTTGATATTTCTTGAGATAGGTCTCCCATTGCTCGCACAGGCCGATGAAGTTTGGGTCTTTCGGTAGCCAGTTGGTAAGATGATATTCCGGTAACACCGCGAGTTCTGCACCCTGTTGGGCGGCAGAACGAATGTAGTTTGCAGCTTTATTGAAGTTATGCTCAAGTTGCAGAGGCTGCCCCAATGTTAGTGCATGAGAGGTATATGGCTGCAGGTGAATGGGATGGCAGGACGAGTCAACTAGCAAGGCGGATGGTAGCGGACCTTTGGGTAGAGCTGAATAACAGCGACCTTTACTATCGGTGCCATAATTGATCCTAATTACTACGGGCGTTCGGCCAAACGTGATATGCCATGGACACCGTGTGAAGCAAGTTCCAGGGGAGGAGAGGGGGCAGAACTACTCGTACTCGGCTTTAACATGGAGTTTAAATTCAGCGCTAGCTAGTCAACATTCGTAGTATACTTTCAATGCTCGCTATTGGTCACACCTTTCCAAGCGGGCCTTGACAGATAATCATAACGTGAGGGCAAGATCGTTTACAGACCCGTTCTGTAAGTGTGAGATAGAAATGTTGTCCGATGCTCCGTCCCCCAAATACCTGTTCGCTGTTCTCTGTTCTCTGCCTCTCCATCTTAGTTAGGCCCTTAGGTGGACAGTGGACTCTCCCCAACAAACTGCCACCCAACTTCACCCCCATTCTTTCCCGTGCTTCGAGTATCCCCCATTCGAATCATTCTAATTCCATCTTCCCTGATAAGTCGATTCTCCGATTCTTTCAGTCTTCCTATATTGAGATTACTCTCGCATCTTTCCAGAAACCTCATCCAGTGCGCTCGATTTGCGAAAGTGTAGACGGTGACTACATCGTATTCAAAGCTATCTTGCGAGACGAAAAGGTAGTCGTCGTCTTGTCGAGCTTTTGCGTCCGTCCTGTCCACGTAGTGCCGCGTATGTGATAGTGGAAATTCATCGCCAACTACCTTCTTCAATAGTGGGATGTGTACTGTTTCGTAATCATTTTGGAAGGTGGATAAGCTCAGGCCTGGCTTGCGAGATAGAAAGATGACGATTGTGTAAGGCATGTCCCGCCAGTAGCTCATAGAGCTCTTAATGAGGAGTGGTTTGAAGTTTCAGTTCTTCATTTGTTATATGTGATGATTGAGAAAATTTGGGGGGAAATGTGAAGAGCATTTGTAGACGTGTAGGTATGCCGGAGTTTAGAGGAGCCAGCCTTAAGCCCGCCTTAGCCCGCCTTTTTCGTTTGATAACCCGGTATTGCGAGCAGGAACATCAGCACTGCAGTGATTTTGCGCGAATGAAATGGCGTCATGCACACCAAGTCCGTGGTGGTTGGAAAATTGTGGCGTACCTACCTAGGTACTTACAACTGTGGAACAAAAGAATCATATGAAATCGTGCTCCGACACCCCGTCACTAACCAGATGTGACGAGAAGAGATGTAGGAATATCCTATGCCTGTATTGAACTACACAAAGTAAACATGGATTGTGTTGAGACTGCGCATTAGTTCCACCTGATCGTGTTGGCACAGAATATAACATGGGACCAAAAACAATCATCGTTATACTCTGCTTTACTCCTTCGACGCAGTCGTTCCGGAACCCACTAATTCGCCATGACAACGTCGGTCTAATCATAGTTGAGTATGCTTCCACTGCTGCAAGAAGAATCATTGTCGTCACCACCAGATACTGAATCAGCATCATCCATACACAACATCGTGTACGGGTTCGTCATTGGGGAGGTCTGAGCAGGCTGTGGCCTCATAATGGGCTTGGTGCGCGTAATGTATCTGGCTGGTGGCAGAGAGGCGGCGCATTGATCGGCATGCCATTCCAAGCGTAGTCCTTTGTATACTGTACGTGACATCAGGCAGGCCCTCGCAGAGATGGCGTTGTGAACAGAATTCGTCGAAATCAGAACGTCCCCATCCTTGAAGGTGATATCAACTACCTTCAGTTCATGAATGTGATCTAGGTGATCACGTATTTGGTCTGCAGTGAGATTTCTCCGGGCTGCGTCACGAACGAGGATATTTCGGGTAGCACCACGGGCGATGTTGTATGCAACATAGGGGGGAAGGTTAAACTGATGGTGATTCCAACAAAACTCGAGCTACTGTATGTCAGAAGCGGTTTTAGACAACGCCGTAATGAACTTACTCTCTTCGTGTGAAGATAAACATCGTTTCGCTTCGCGTACGTTAGAAATTCCTGGGCACCTTCGACAAAGGAGACAGTTGCGGTCCGGTCATTACGTAGTCGAACGTCAAGGAGCCTTCCTCCACGAATGACCGAAACTAGGTCCTTGTAGGTTGTGCGATCAGACACATTTTTGACCAGAATAGTACGACGGTCCATGTCCAGTAATGACTGCACTGAATGATTCCGAACTCCCTGTCCGTCACTCTTCATTGTATCATTGACGGAATCAGCCACTCCACATGCATCTGTGTGACCATACATATCGTGGAGATATACTCCAGGAGACTCTTGGCCTTCATCAAGGGTAGAAGTGTCCGACACAGAGGCTTGACCAGTAGGGCATCTCTGCTGCGAACAGGCCGAAGGTTTGCAGTTGCTATTCTCCCATTTATCGTTTCCAAAGGTTCGTCGTGCGTGTTCCTTCTCGGTCAAGCCAACATCTCCTCTCAGGAGAGTCTCAAGTGTTTCTACGCTAAGGCCACCCTGGAAGAGCACAGATTTGAGCGTATCTGAGCTTGTTAGGATGATGGCTGCAGAATGGCCGGGTTTTAAATCCGAAAAGAGCACGTACTGAAGTCTCGTACCGCTTGCATCTGAACAAAGCCACCTTGTTAGCATATTTGAGACAATCAAAGCGGGCTCCCGCACCCGTGAGAGGAAGCAATAACTAGAGCGGGGTTACTAAGTTACTAAAACGTACCATCAATTCAAACTCTACTCTAGGAATGGTGACTGTCTTCGAAGACCTGGTGGATTCGTGGCGGCTGGATGGGTGCTGTAACTGTCAGTCGAGCTAAGAGTCCATGCTCATAAGTCAACAACAGTTGACCTCCCCTGAACATACATCATTGGCCCTGACTTCCAGGTCAGTATCTATACGTTTCGGAGGTGTAGGAGTTTGGGATATTACGCACTGATACGGTAGGCTTTCGACGTAGGAATTGTCCATCATTGGGGTCGCCATTGTGGATATAGACAGCTTGGGATTGTGCAGAATTCGGGCCACAAACAGTGGAAACGATAATGAAAAGGAAACAGGATGTCAAACTTTTAAGAGAATAGGCAAGGGCCAAGCTTGTTGCTTTTTGATGCAGGTCCAAGCTTCGTGCAACTTCCCTTCTATATATCTGCTGATAGCATTTTTGCTGCATTGAGTAGCGTATGACCAAGCCATAGTATTAACGATTGAGCAATGTCCAGGTCTGCTTCTGCAGACGGCAAGGCCGACCCCGCACTTGTAAAGATAATGTCATGGTGAAACACTACCTGCTTTTATGAAGGGCCATTAAAGGCTTGAGCAATACGGAGCACATCTTGATTGACGATGCTACCTATTTATAGCAGTAACACAGCATCTCAAGTGTGAACAGAAAATGACAGGTCTCATCATGATCAGATGCAACAGACATAACCGCCCACCTTCCTAGAGATGATACAACAAATATAGAAGACGGATATGCGGACATCTTGCGGCACAGACACAGGCAGTGGCAGAATGAAGAAGTAAGGGTAATAATTGTGATGGAGGTTGCAGTGCAATGCACTTGGCAGGTCTCCCCAATTAGGCATGGCACCTTCTGGAGCCGAGGGGAATTGCAGGTCTCTGCCGCGCCCGCGTCATCTGGAACTTTTCGCTCATGGACACCACCGAGCCCTTTGCGTCGCAGCATGGCCGTCACCAGCTAGCACAGCAGATGAAAGTTGAGCCTGGCGACGGCCTCAGCTCCTATGTCTCCCAATTGACAGGAAACCCCTTCTTCAGTGCCGTAAGGTCCCTTTGTTGAGATCATCTTTGCGGCGTGCTCACTGATTTTCGTAGGGTTTCGGCCTCGCAGCCCTCGCCGCCGCAGCGCGCATAGGCCAGAAAGGAATTCAACATGGCGCCTCGCTGATACGCCGCCGCATGCTAGTCGATCTCGAAGTCACTCATCACGACGATGCCTACCCTATGCTTCTCAATTGGATGACTGCTTTCCACAGGGCACAGCACACGGGCGCCCAACTCTCGAAGAGCCCCAAGAACACAGCAAGCGGAGGTGTTCTGTCCTCACTCATTCAACGATTTAATCCTCGCCTACACCACCTACAAGTCCATACCGTTTTGCCGAAAGATGGGCCATCGCACGCTGCACATTTCTCATTCGTTCCTGGTCATGGAAGACAGATACTCCGATACGGCACATCCTTCATACTGGTCGACCGGCAACGAGAGAAGACCCTCAACATCGCAAAGGGGGAGCCATTCGAGACGATATCTTTAACCACGCTGTATTCTCAACGTGAAGTCTTCGAGCAAATCTTCACAGAGGCTCATCAGTTGTACCAACAAATGCACGAAGGGAAGACAGTGATATACACTTCAATGGGCCCGCAGTGGCACCAATTTGGGGAGGCAAAAAGGAAACGTCCACTCGAATCCGTAGTGCTCGAGCGCGGCGTCAAGGAACGGATTGTGCAGGATGTGCAAGCATTCTTAGAGGCGCGGACGTGGTATCTGGACAGAGGTATCCCGTATCGCAGAGGCTATCTACTATACGGCCCTCCTGGAACAGGGAAAAGTTCCTTTATTCAAGCATTGGCGGGGCACCTTGATTTTGATATTGCGATTCTGAATGTTAGTGAGCGAGGACTTACCGACGACCGTCTGAACCACTTGCTGACGAAGGTTCCGAGACGAACCATCGTCTTGCTTGAAGACATTGACGTCGCATTTATGAATCGCAAGGCACCTGGATCAGATGGGTACAGCGGGGCTACGGTCACATTTTCGGGACTATTGAATGCCTTGGATGGTGTTGCGAGCGCCGAAGAGCGCATCATTTTCTTGACGACAAACCATGTCGAAAGGCTAGACGAGGCTTTGATACGGCCTGGTCGGGTCGACATGACAGTCAGGTTGGGCGAGGCGACAGAATATCAGATCGATCTGCTATGGGATCGATTCTACGCCGAAGTGGATAGCAGCGGTGAGGCAAAGAAGCGCTTCATGGCTAGAGTGAAAGAATTAGGGCAGAGCAATTCGCTGAGTACAGCAGCGCTGCAGGGTTTGTTTCTGTATAACAAGGACGATGCGGATGGGGCGATCAAGATGTTAGAAGGCCTCACCGCTGGTCAGGACAGCCAACCCGGACATGTGGACATCAAAGGGCACGTGGATGTATGATGATGTGGGGTGGTCGGGATGGTCAGGCTGTGTGACGTACGGAGAGAAAAGTGTGTGTACAACGAAGACGACGACGATGGACGTATGTACGAGTATGTGTATCTATATGTATCCTTCATATTACATGCTGTTTACTGCACATATAATGTAGAATATATTGTGATAAGGTCGGATAATTTATTAGAGTTTCGCGACGAGAACAAAGGAAAAGAAAGCAAAGGGGAAACGGCCTGAAACGGAGTGACTTCGGCTGGCACACTAACTAGTACTGTAGCTAGGTACCTACTGTGTAGTTAGTACTTGTAGTAGGCAGCAGACTACGACAGTCGGCTTTCCACTGTTCTGCGCCCGTGAACACATTCCATCAGCGATGTTGATTGAGCCATCATTACTCAAAGTCGACCCGCCTATCGCGCCAGAACCGATGACCAAGAAAGGCATCAAGCTGATGAACCCTGCAGTGCCTTGCATTGCGAAGAACGGCCTAAATATTCTGCACGAAATCTTTGGTCTTGGAGTCCAAACTCCCCCGACACCCAACTTATCGGACGTAGTTCTTATCGCTATAGACTTCGAGAACATCAACACCATTAAGAGCGGATTTGCTGAAAAGCGCGATTGCCAGATTGGTCTTGCCATCCTCGATACGAAGGAAATACACCGCCAGGCTCCGAATACGCTTGTGTCTACTTATAACCTAGCCACAGGGTCTCCGTTCAACCTTAGAAAGGCTAGCGAAAAGTTCATTTTTGGAGAGACAATCACGATTAGTACAGCAGATGTTGCAGAACGCATTCAGTCTTATATTCCCCCGGCTCGGAATATAGTCTTTGTAGGCTACGGAATTATCAACGACCTCCAAGCTTTGCAGGCACTAGATTTCCAGTTTCCAGCACTCCTTTCGAGCGTCCTGGACACTTCTCAGGTCGCTAATAACGTCTTTGAGATCTGGGGTGGTTCTTTGGGTGACTTACTGCTTAAACTGAGTTGTTCATTTAATCGACTCCATTGCGCTGGAAATGACGCAAACTTTACCCTAAGAGCTTTACTTCTTCTAGCTTCTGAAGGATTTACTCGCCAACAGCGATTTCAGACCGAGGATTGCGATACTCTTGCAATTTTACGGCAAATTTCACATGATCCTATACCCTGTTGGACGGACCCAGAAGTTGCAGCTCTGGAGAAAAGGGAGAAGAGGAGAGAAAAGAGTCGGAAGCACCAGTCAAAGACGTGGAGCAAAGAGAAGCAGGCCGAGATTCGAGCTGCTCGACAACTCACCAAAGAGCGAGACATGGCATTTAGCTAGGACCTAAGAATTCGAGGGTCGCAGTGTGAGGTCAGTTTCCCCCTAAGAGGATAGCGCATATTGTAGATATATGTGGAGAATCGGTTCCGACAAACGCGATGGACAGGGTAATGGGCAAGGCCCTATGGCAACGTGCTGCTGCGTGGCCCTGTCAGTCTACCAGTAGCCTGTAGGCCATGCCGCCCATCCATCAGTCTTTCTTAGGGCCGGTGGGTTGGTACGAGTATGTATCTGATCTGATGATGTGCATGCATTGCAGAGCGCAGCGCAGCGCAGCGCACCACCACACCGAAGAGCAGAGGGTAGAGCAGAGCGGCCCGACATGACTGGGGCTGGGCGTGAAAAAACAGACGTCAGGCCTACGGTGTACGACTTGTATGACAACAATAAGTAACTATCATAGCTCGTATACGGAGTACTGAAATCTTCATTTCTCCCCCTACCTTGTCTCATTACCAGTCATCACTAAAATGAGGGGTCCGGCACATGGGCCGCCTTAAAAGCACTGATCATGAGTTTGTACACAGGAGGTATACCCTCAAAGGAGGGCAGAGGGGAAGTACTGTGCAATCAATATTGTTGGAAAATACTCCATACATACCTACGAGTGATTGATTCATACCCACCCCCACCTAACATACCTACCTGTTACTGTACGGCGCACGCAGGAATTAGTCAATTAAATTATTACTATAGGACAAGGGAAGAATAAGGAAAGCAAAACGACATACCCATGCCCGAAACCCACAAATGATGATGCAACATGCCTCGCTGAACTTCGGCGCAGTAGCCAGAAAGGAACAAACGGCTAGATCCGCTAACCTCGTTATCTCATCAGATAAAAAAGTCACTCGCACACGCAAAAAAAGGATCCGCTAACTGGGACCCGTCGCTGGATTCCTTGAACCTTACTCGTACGCTTGCCCGTCCTGGTCCCGCTCCTAAATGCTTGTCACAGTACACTACTTACCTGTAACAGCACTTGCTCTCACACACTCACTCGCCGCACGCCGCACACCTCACACCTTACACACACCTCGTACGCGCCCATGCCGCCAACAACGCCAGCGCCCACGCCAACTCAGAAGACTTATGGGGTCTGATTCCCGTCCTTTGCGGGTCACTTCTCTACCCGCCTCACCAGGCAACTACGAGCTCCAGGCTCTCGAGGCTGACAGTGGTGACCGTGACCTTAACCGTGACCGTGACCGTAACCCTGGCCTTGAAAAAGCAACCTCTCATTCATCACGCCGCCACCCCCCTCACACTCCTACTACTACTACGACTTCAGTCTCTTCCCCATTCCATACTGATGACGCTCTTCCTTCCAGCGTCTCTCCCCTCCCAGATCGAACCATGTCACGTACGCCTCTCCTGGTGAGATCATCGCCGGCTCTGGGTACTGGCTCCTACGGCGGCCTTCCCGTCGCTTCTCTCAGCTCCAGTCCTGGGGAGTCTGATGCTGACGACAGTCATGTGACTGATAAATACACCTCTGCCTCTACCTCTCCCCGGAACATCAAGAGAGGGAAGAGCAAGCTCCAGTATAGCGAGCCAGCAGTCGGCCAAGGCCAGGACGAACACCTCACCCAGCGCAAATCCAATCAGACCCTCCGAGCAAGGCGGCGCAGTAACGCGCTTGATGAAGCCCTCCAGGGTCAGCATGAATCTGGTCTGGAAGCTCGGTTCAACGCAAGCGGCGTAGCCCCGACAGCTTTTGAAGGCCTGCAGTCGTCTTCTGGTAGTAGTCATATCACCGTCGAGGGTCCGGAGGAGGACGAATCTTCCGAGGGTGACGAATTGCACGATGTCAAATCCGATGGCCAACCCGCAGACAATTCGCCCTATGCCCAAGTACGAGCATCGGTTGCTGCGACAGACGATATCACTCTTTCCATCAACACCCCTCGAATGTGGAGCCTCTCCATGGTATTTGCAATCATTGGTTCTTCCACAAATCTATTCTTTTCTTTGAGATACCCGAGTGTCACCATCACTCCTATTATTGCGCTTTTACTTGTTCATCCATTGGGCCTCTTATGGGACCAAATCTTCAAAAGACCAACCGACCCGCAGGAGCAGTTCCAGAACGGGTACATCTCTCTCAATGGCGGTCCTTCATCGAACCATTCCTACGCCGATGGCAGCCGACCAGGGTCAATGCAAAGCTCCCATAGGTTCCCGATCAAATCTCGAAGGCAGCGCTTCCGTCTCTGGCTTGCACAAGGCCGCTGGAACGAAAAGGAGCACTGCTGTGTGTACATTGCGAGCAATGTATCGTTTGGTTTTGCATTCGCTACTGATGTGAGTAGTACTAGGTGCAGCGGTTTGCGCCGACGCTAACAGCTAGTTAGGTGATTGTCGAGCAAACCAAGTTCTACCACCAGGATCTCGGGATTGCCTATCAGGTTCTGCTTACGCTCTCTACCCAAATCCTGGGGTATGCACTTGCTGGTCTTACTCGCGAGTACTTGGTCCGTCCTAGTGGGATGATATGGCCCAGCACTCTGGTTTCAACGGCTATGTTCACTGCATTGCACAAGAACGAAAACAAACCAGCCAACGGGTGGACCATCTCCCGTTCCAAGTTCTTCCTATATGTGTTTGGTGGTTCCGTCGCCTTTTATTTCCTTCCCGGGCTTCTGATGCCTGCGTTGAGTACTTTCAATGTCATCACTTGGTTCGCGCCCAAGAATGTTGTCATTGCAAATCTGGTGAGTATTGTAAGCCAATGCCTCGAGTGATTTCGAAACTGAATTTACGTAGTTTGGAGTCTCCTCCGGCCTTGGAATGTTCCCAATGACGTTCGATTGGTCCCAAATTGCCTTCATCGGGTCACCATTGGTGACGCCATTCTGGGCCGCTTTAAATATTGTTGGTGGCCTCGTAGTAGTGATGTGGATTGCCGCGCCCTTGATGTGTATGTTTTGAGACCCATCACATGGAAGTTTGAAGCTTACAAGACTACAGATTATGCAAATGTGATGTATTCTTCGTACATGCCAATACTATCGGCCGCCGTTTTCGACAACACGGGTAGGCCGTACGATGTTAGCAAAATCCTGACTGAAAACTTCCTCTTCGACGAGGAAGCATATGCCAATTACAGTAGAGTCTTCCTCCCGATTACCTACGTACTCAGCTATGCCCTGCAATTCGCGGCCCTCACGGCTTTGATATCGCACACTGCGCTTTGGCACGGTAAAGATATTGTGAGGCAATGGCGACGCTCATGGGCAGAGATTCGTAGGACGGCAAACACGGATTACGAGCCTTTGCCAGCTAATGCAGGTAGCAACAGCGCTCCCATTTCGCCTCGCTTGACACGGAGTAGCGAGGAATCTGAGCCGGGCTTGGAAGATCTCCTGAACTCCGAGGATGTCCATAACCGACTGATGCGACGTTACGAGGATGTCCCTATCTACTGGTATATTCTTACGGGAGTTGGCATGGCTGCTATTGGGATGTTCGTTGTAGAATAGTAAGTTGCCGTTGTCCCCTTACTCACTCTCATTCATAAGACTGACCTAACCCGATAGCTACCCCATTTACCTCCCCTGGTATGGTCTACTGCTAGCACTTAGCATCGGCGCAATTCTCTTCATTCCGATTGGCATCGTCATGGCCATCACCAATCAACAAAGCAGTCTGTACCTCATCTGCCAGCTTATCTGCGGTGTAGCTTTCCCGGGCCGTCCGGTCGCGAACATGGTTTTCACAACCTACGGTTACATTACATCCACGCAAGGACTCAAGTTCTCTTCTGACCTGAAACTCGGTCACTACATGAAGATCCCACCGAAGATACTCTTCAATCTGCAGCTTACCGCCACTATCGTATCAAGTCTTACCCAGATTGGTGTTCTTAATTGGATGCTGAATTTTATTCCTGGAATCTGCACGCCACAGGCAATCAACGGCTTCACCTGCCCGATCGCGCGTGTTCATTTCAATGGCAGCATTCTCTGGGGTGTCGTCGGTCCCCAGAGGTTCTTTGGCCCCGGTGCGCTTTATCGCCCACTCGTCTGGGCTTTCTTGGTGGGCGCACTTGCGCCGATTGGCATTTGGTTAGCGGCGCGCAACAATCGCAAATCCATCCTTCGCAAGGTGAACTTCGCCGTTCTCTTTGGCAGTCTTTCCTGGATTCCCCCAGCCACCGGCCTCAACTTCTCCGTGTGGGCTATTGTCTGCTACATCTTCAACTACGAGCTGAGGAAGCGGAAATCTGCGTGGTGGAAGAAGTACAACATGACGTTGAGTGCCGCCCTCGACTCAGGTGTAGCTTTCGGCGTGACGATCATTTTCTTCTTCATCATCTTCCCTGGCTGGATGAGCGGATTCAAATGGTGGGGTACGGAAGTCTACAAGCAGGTAAGCAAGAGCTGCTCTATTTTCCATTCGCAAAAACTTACATGAACCAGGGCTGCGACTGGACAGCTTGCGCCTACAAAAACGTGCCAAAGGGCGGGCATTTTGGCCCAGATGCATGGTAGCTAACAACTAACACGCAGCTACCGGGCGACACATGATGATCTTCTTCCCTGCATCTACACAGGGGGCATTCTTCTGCAATCATATAGCACATTGCTGCATTTTGGCATCGCGGCTACGGCGTTTTCTTGGTGTTTTGGGAGAGGAGTTGTTTCGTTGGTTACCCAACTCCCTATTTTTATCATCATCATTATCATCATCATCACCTTTTGGATCCTTGTTTCTTCTTCTTCGTTTTCTTGGCTGCATCGGTGGGAATCGAGCGCAGTTACAACATCAGCAACAACCATTTAGGGGACACCAAAGCGTCCACTATCCTTATATCCTCACACGGGGGTTATTCCTCGCCCTCTTGTCTTCGCTTCCTCCTATTTTGTTTTCTTCTTTCTTCCAGCGTCGCACACGCATCGCATTGCATATGGCTGCTGTACCGTTAATACGAGGGGACAGAGCTTTGGTACTTGGTATAGTCATTTTTGAGGAGCGGGTGTTGGAAATCATGAGAAACAAGGCCTGGATGATTAGAAAAAAGGAATATGACATCATTACAACCATCACCATTACAAACATCTCATATTTTCATTTCTGCAGTGGAGTGATTTTGAACGGTTATCTGATTAATGGCTATCTAAAGGTTGGAAATTGCTGACCTTAGTAGCAGGGGTATCTCAATCGAATCCCGGAAAGGGGGCGAAGGTATCCATCTTCATCTCTGTCTAATGTCTATGTATATATTTCTGATTTCTGCTTGTTTCACGACGACCATCCTCCCCATGCTCAGCTGCTCTCACTCCTTTGAGGTGCCCAACCCTTCAGCCAGGCCCTCGCCTTGTCCAGGTCACCGTTCTCGGCTTCCAAAGCGGCCACACACCACTCCATCGAGTATCCGCCCTTGCCGTCGATACTCGGCTCGGCGCTCAGCAAACCTGCAAGGTTCCTCCTTTGCTGGCTGCCCTCGTCAGTGCAAAAATGCAACGGCGTCGAGTAACCCTTTCCATCCATGCCATCGAGGAATGGCTTCACCATTGGGATAGCGTCTTTTGTGGCGACAGCGGAGTCTCCCTGGCCTGTGTTTTTCCTGCCGGACCGGCAATACTCGTTCTTGCACCATGCTTTTCCGCAGCCGGTCAGGAGTTGGGATAGGTAGCGACGTTCGACACGGCGGCGCAAGGCTTTGCCCTCCGGATCATGCAGAGATACGTACAAGGGACCGAAGCACACACTGCAGAGGCCTACTTCGTTCCCGGGGCCCTGACCTTTGCGGGTGCCCGCGCGTGTGTCGCCCGTCTTACTGACACCGTCTTGCGTCCTGCCGCAGTTGATGTTGCGGCATAGCCGGGGAATGGGGCGAGAGAAGCGCTCAAGGTCGTGATGGCGAAGGTGAGTTTCCATGTCTCGAAAGCGAACGATTTTATTGCACAGGTGGCATTCTGTTGTGCGGCCGCCATCTGCGAGTTCGTGGGGTGTGAGCCCTGAGAGGAGGAGCTCAGCGCTCGGTGGCTCGTTGGGATCGCCTTCTTGGGGTACTTGTAGGTGGCAAAAGCGGCATAGGATGAGTTTTCCGGGACATGTGGTCGTCTTGTGATGGGAGAGAGTGGGTATTGAGGGGAATTCTAGTCCGCAAGAGGAACAAGACTGCGGAGAGTGGAAAACGGCATCGTGTTTGTGGCGGGCCTGTGTTGAGTTTCCAGTGAAGCTGTCATGTGGGCAATGCCAATGGTTTTGGAATTCTGGAGATCGTTTCTGGAACACCTGCCCACACCCTTGCGGGCAGATGATGTTATTGCGAAGACAGAAGTTTTCGTGGAGGAATAGTGATGATTGTGGAACCCATTGATTGCAGTTCTTGCACTGTACCTCTCCGGGATTTGGTTGTGCTTCAGAAACTCCATTGGACTGGGTTGGTGGTCGTAGTGAGGGATCGAATATCGAAGCCTGCAGCTGAAAAGATTTGGGTTGAGTCGATGCTGATTGAGAGGGGTACGCGCGTATTGAGATCCAGATCGCCTCAGCGTCTTCAAGTTCCACGTTGCTTGGTTGCAGCCGTATTCGCGCTGGATATCGTCCCGAGAAGTCGGCAAATACGTATTCATCTTCTCGCGGTCGCACCCGCTGTCTTGATGAGTAGGGACTGACAAGTAGATCGAGATCGTCGTCTTCCTCTAACGCTTTAAGAGAGATCTCGAGACCCTGTGATCGATCCCAAGATGATAATTCGTAGTCAACGTATTCGCCTTCGAGTATTTGCCCCTCCTGTGGTCGAAAAATGTCCAACTTCCCTCCCACGGAGCTACCTTTATTGGTCCCGGGGGCTCGCTGTGCTTTGGCAGCGATGTGCTTGAGAGTTTCGCGAGCTTGCTCCTCATTCAAAGCTTCAATATCCACTTCCAAATCGGTATCCACTACGCAAATACCATCTCCTTCAGGTTTGAAGCCATCGACCAGGAACCGGAACTCCTCACGCTTACCACCCGATGCCCGACCTCCATTTACCACCAGCACTTCTCCATTTGTCAAGGTCGTGAAGTTCGACCGTAGGTATTCCTCGAGTAACGATTTCCAATCTTCGGGGTCGTATCCAGCCTCGAGGGGGCGTAGCTTCACGAAAGTACCTTTAGGTAACTGTTGGGCATGCACGGTAATCCTGGTTGCGTCTGTGCCATTAAGAGCTACATGACCTGCCTCATCGACTATGACATCGTCGGAGCCACTATCTGGACTTCCGTCTCTCGACGATGTTGTAGATGTCCCTTTGATACCCAAGGCTTCACTCAGGAAAGTGCTTAGAACGATTTGGCCTTCCTCGGCTGAGAACTCCCGAATGCCTGCATAGACAAGTCTACCATTGTCGGGATTGACTAGTCGGAAGGTAAGCGGGTGCGGTAATTGCTGATGGCGATCTTGGTATTGGGCGCGGGCTTGTCTCTCGGCGTTGAATGTATATGGGTTGAAAGGGTCGAAGGACGTGATATGACGTTGGTCGGAATCGACAGTGACGACGGGAGCGGCTGCGAGTATCTGTTCTAAAGCTGAGGGGGGAAGGAGTATTTTATCGCCGGGGAGAGATCGTGAGGGATGCGCGACGGTAAACTGAGCGGACCAGGTTAATTCTGGCGATTCGGCGGGGGCGTCCATCGGTGATCACCACGCGTGAATTGCACGAAAGTCTAGGAGAGTATGTAGGGACACGTGTGTATAGGAAGACATATATAATCGAGAAGAAGGTTTAACGGTACATATTAGACGTAGAAGTGAAGTTTGTCGAGCACGCGACAGTCTTGAAGATGAGAGATGGAAGATGGGAGACTGTGGATGGAAGCGCGTGCTTACAGATGATGCGGCTCTTCTCGAAGCTTCATCCCAAGGCTCAGGCAGGAACTGACTAGGCAGGCAGTGGCAGGCAAATCGGAGGGGACGGACGTGACGTATCTCCGAGATCCTTATCGATAAGCGATAGGATGGGATACTGTAATGAGTATCTTATCGGGTCAAGTCTGAGTCCGAGTCTGAGTCCTCACCGACTCTACCCATCATCTATGTGGGTGTATGCATTGTATGTACCTCACAATTATTGTACGAGTACTGTTCAACTTGTATTACTGACTGTATGTATGTACCTACCTAGGTACCTGTGTATCGTCCTATATATCGTTGAGAGTTATACCATTTGGGTGGCATGCACCCCTCCGCTCTTTAAATGTCCGAACCATAGTTAACTTATACTCGTACATACTGTGTACATCTACCCATGCGACTAGGTACATAATATGATGGACTAATACAAAGTATGTACATAAAACTCCGTCTGTGTAAGCACGCTACAATTTATACGAGGCTGCCAATCTACGTGTGCCCTCTGGTACCATCAACAGTCCTTTCGATTAGTTATGCCGGACCCTTCGGCGTTTGCTAATTCAATCGCCGTAGCTAACCATTACTTCAAGGGGGCAAAGGCTTGTCCATCACGCAAGAAGGATCATCTCCCATGTTTGAGTCTTAACGGTTGTCGGTAGGTGCAGCGTCCAATCCCTCTCAGATTGGAAGGGTGGGCCAATGCATTCGGAGATGGATTGGTGCATATGGTTCCGCGTATGCAGCGTCTGGACTTTCCATGGACATGGACAAGAAAGAGATGGACACGCAGGACGTTGCAGGGCCCTGGAGAGAAAGGGTCCAACACGCATGCATACGATGGCAATAATATAATGCATATATCTAACTAATGATAATAATAATACTCATAAGCCGGCGAGCAACGGCATCAGCAACAGTAAAAGTCACAGCAACCACAAGCATCAAGTGGATCCTTCCGGGAACCAGTTGGGTGGGTGGGATGAATGAATGTGTGGTCATTCCATTCACTAAAACAACAACCACCGGCTGGAGATGCCCAGATGCCCCGATGACCCCTCCACTCTGGTGTGAATGTGATGTGATACGACACAGACACAGACACACACGCAGTCAAGGCGGATGTTATACAAAACCTTCCGAAACGGAAACGGCCGTCCATCCCTTTCACACTTTCGGTGAGAGCTCGCTTGGGATAGGCACATTCTGTACGAGGCCATGAGTATCAATTATTGTTGCAACTCGCTTGGACGTGCCCCCCCCCCTACTCCGTACACGGGACCTGTAACCATCACCATATGCCAACTAGTAATGTAGTCACCATACTTAAACAATTGCTGTTCGACTAACCCAGTATGTATGATCTTGGAAGTTTCATTATTCCTCAACCTGAACGATAGATATTACGAGGCACAACTTAGTTTATTACTCCGCACATCTTCTGCACATCTTTTGATCCATGCCATGCCACACTACGATTAGTTATGTGACCATCGACACGCAGGTGGCGATTGATTGTTTGGCCTCTGTTTCCATTTGTGAAACATTAACGATTCTCCTCAAGACGCCTTGGCTATGCAGATGCCCCGTTCGCCTTGATCGTCCTGACCTCAGGATTCGCCAGCGAGGTCTTGGAAATTCATCTAGATAGAAATGCTCACGGACCCTGTCTTCGCTGGTTAGATACCATACATTTCATGTTACCGTGACTGCAATGCTAACTGCGATCACCGCAGGGGAAGTGTGGATCGAAGGTCGAGGTCTCCGAGACGAGACGATGACCGACTACACCATTTCTCTTCTTGGTGTAGGAAACCAACATACTCTCTACTCTCCCTCTAATGTGTATTGCAGTTAATGTGTACACAGCAGTATCTACGGACTACGACTACCTAAAAGTGCTAACTAACCATTACTTGTCTCTCTATTATTGCATCCAACTCAACCCCACCCTTCATCCCCCCCCCATTCATCCACACTAAGTTCTTCCATTCACACACCATCCCCGTCCATCAGCCTGCAGCTCACTACTCACCTAACACACCCACTCCCACACCCACCACGTCTCAACATCGCCGACGCCCTCGTTTCTTTTGTTTCTTTTCTCACCACCCACCCATCTCTCTATCTATCTATCTCCCTTCACTATTCCTGGTCTCCCATCAAAGAGGCCGGCACGTGCCCCCTTCCCCCCAAACAAGTCGGGGGATTGATCGTCCCCGCTCTACAATAAAGCTTCGGTGAGTACCCTTCTGACAGCTCCTGTAGCTCGATTATTTCCTACTTTCTACTTCATTACTTTCCTACTCCTCCACCATGGGCCCTCTCATCCTTCCCGAAGATGGCTGTCTTCCAATGTCTCTGGCGGACCTCCTCTCCAATACTCTGGTCTGGCGGCAGACTGCTCCATACCTACCCGTCGCCTCTTTGTACGCTCTAGCAGCCGCTTCCAAGTCACTCCACCGCATCGTGCATCACTCCCCCGAAAGCCTCCGCTACCTCGACCTCTCCGCCGTCAAATCACTCGCCGTTCCCTATGAGCCATTCGACGTCGGCGGCACTAGCTGGCGCTCTGAGCGCATGGATGAATCTCTCACCGAAGACGAATTCTACTCTGGCCCGCTCCGAGGTGCTTTCTCGAAGCTCAATAGGCGACGCATGCTCTCCAGTGTCCGCACCCTAGTCTTGGATGGCTTGAGCGTACCTGCAGACCTCGTTCGCGAGATTGTAGTTGGCGATAATTTCAATGTCCGCATCCTCTCAATTCGGGAGGTCAAGAACTTGAACGAACGGAAGTTGATGCAGGCATTGCGATATGCTGTCCGGCCAACCCGCGCAGAAGACACACCCAAAGTCAAGGGCATCTACTTCTTCGGGCCCCGAGACCCAATTCCTACCCAGGACCCCCAGAACAAGAAGAAGCCTACGCCATCCGTCAACCGGGGAGTCCTAGCCTCTCCAGGTGCACAAATTGGCGCAGAGTGGAATCAGAAATCCTCCGATGCGCTGAACGCTGTGTTGACACGGGCGCAAGACAAGTGGTACCAGCCTTCCGGCCGCATGATCGCCAAACGGCCTTCTCTCGAGTGGGCTGAGACACTGAAGGCTTGCGAAGGCATCATTGCATTCGATGCTGTCCTCTGCCGGGGACCACGACATGATTCCACCAAAGCATTTGTGGGCAATGACAGTAGCAATCCGTCTTCATTTCTGGCCCCAGCCATTGCGACTGTAGCCCTGGGGACAGCAGGATGTGAAAATTGTCACGAATCCCCGGAAGGTCCAGCCGTACCGGGCTACTCGCCATCCTCAGATCTCCCACTTCTCACACCTGTACCATGCCATTCGAGCACCGTACAATCTGCACAGAAACCACACGCTACCCATCATTCCGAGCCACCTGTGTTTTTCGCGAGATGTGAGGACTGCTTAAAGGGTCGCTGGTGCGAGCGATGCAACAAATGGTGGGACGAGGGCTGCTATATTGGATCCAACATTAGTCAACGCACCGAACTCCAACAAACTGAATATGCAGAGAACATCCTGGCCGACGGATCCACCCATTTGATCCAGAGGCAAACCACCAAGGTACATATGGGTCTTTGCGTTGCACACTGTCTTGTTACCGAGATGATGGCTGGCGCTGGGAGTAACGGGATGTGGGGATGAATTATGTCGACCTTGGTGCGGAAGGGAGCGGTTTCTTACGGCGGTTACAACGTAGTTGGATTCCCCGGATCCCAGTCTTCCTGACTGGCCCTTGGAGCCTGACTATGGAATAACAGCACACGGATTCCGGACCTTTCGCGCCAAGGTAAGTGTGCAAATCATGCGTGAGAAACAGGCTAACAATTCATCTTAGATCATTGGTGTTCATCGAGACTGCTTTGGTTGCGGCCATACGGTATGCTTGAGCCGATCAATGTATTATTCTGAACATCTGAACTAACGTTTGTGGTCAGTGTATCGATTGCAAGGATCTCTCCATACGTCGATGCGAACATTGTCGGAATGAATATTGTTTCGAATGTAACGACTCCTCATCAGCCACAAAGGTCAGTCTTCTCCCTTATTAGAATCTTCACCTTGCTGACGACGGTAAAGTGCGACTGGTGTAATTACACTTCGCGAAGGACCGTGGAGATGTATTGATGAGATTAGGTCAATTGTGACTTCAAAAGCGCAGCTCGCCGTTAGATCAGGTATCTTAGAGGAACTTTGCGAGCGAATTAGCTTTCGGGCGTCATTAGGCCATGGTTGTAGGAGTTCTATTGGTTTTTTGATGGCGTTATATTTGTTACTCCGCTCTAAGCATTTCACATCGCAAGCAAGATACCCCGCTTATTCAGCATCCATTATACATAGGCTTGAATACATGATAAATTATGAACTCGACCTTTCTCAAAAATCCCCGATCTCCAATCCTGCGTTGTTTTTGTTTGTCTTGCAGCCCATTCTACTGGGAAACGGAGCTGGCACGTGACGGGAGCTGATCATTGATCGGCGGAACACTTCAGAACCTCCGAAGCGACACGAATAAACAAGTGGCTGCAGCGTGCTACGTTCCGACCCCCCATACCCAGCTCACAACAGCACGTCAATTCACAAATCATACAATCGCTGTCGTTTCCTACCCATCGCCAAGATCCCTTGAATCTGGCCTGTCTAATAACTAGATAGCTCTCTAGCAGATTCCCAGGCGTCCCGCACGAGTCGCACTTCCATCGCCGCTGCTAGGCTTCAGCCAGCTCCTTCGAAGAGGACCTTCCCGTTCGCGTTCGTGGTCCATCCCAACCTCACATCTCATTCTTCATACAATGGCACAGTATGGTTATGGGCAGAGTCCCCAGTACGGGGGCGGTGGGGGCGCACAGAACCTCCAATTCTACTCATCCTCCTTCACAAACCAACCCGTGTCGGGGCATTCCACGCCTTTTCAGGCTGGCTATGGTGCACCGCAAGCTCAGGCATATCCCTCACAATACGGTGCAGGATTCTCAGCTCCTGGCGTGAGCGGACAAATGGGTGTGGGAGTTTCGGGTTTGCGCACAGGATGGCTGGCAGCTTTCGGCACAGAAGGATACGAGGGGGAACCGCCATTACTGGAGGAGCTCGGAGTCAACTTCTCGCATATCAAGATGAAGACTTTGGCGGTGCTCAATCCGTTCGGCAGGATTGACCAGCACATCATGGATGATAGCGATGTTGCGGGGCCAATACTTTTCTTCTTCATATTCGGAACATCTTTGCTCGTGAGTAATCTGGCCGAGGAATACATAAGGAAACTTGCTGATGTCAAGATAGCTCTCGGGGAAGCTCCACTTTGGGTACATTTACGGTATGATACATTGCCCACTCTGCAAACGAAATATAACCACTGACGTGAACATAGGTCTTGCTTTCATTGGCACACTTATGCTTCACACCATTCTCTCCCTCATGTCCCCTCCACTTGATCCAGCAGAGGCCGCAGCGAGCCAGGATCATAGTCACCGAAGCAGCTCACACTTCTCCTCTTCTCTCACGTATCCTCGATCTGCCTCCGTTTTGGGCTACTGTCTTCTTCCTCTGGTATTTACTTCCATGGTTGGCATTGTCATTCCCATGGATGGTCTTTTCGGATACCTGCTCACTAGTCTCGCAATCGTCTGGTGCTCTTACTCGTCTAGTTCCATGTTTACAGTTGTTGGTGAGTAGCCTCGCATTCACAAATTCTTCAAGGCTCAGAGTTAGCTAACACACGTAACTAGGACGAATGACATCTATGCGTGGTCTTGTGGCTTATCCCATGGTGCTCTTCTATGGAAGTTTCGGTATCATGGCTATCTTCAGTTCTCGGGGAACCGGACAACTTGCGAAGGCAACAGGCGGCAGCGCATAAAGGGAAGTGCGATGCACATTACAAAAGGGTCAAGGGGGCGAGAAGTGAGCATCATATAGAAGCAAAGGGAATGATACCATGATTGATTGTATAGCATATTTTGATAGTAAGAAAAGAAAAGTTGAAATGCGATGTATGGAAAGCATGGCAAATGACCAGTGACCCACCCAGCCAATCAGAGTGGATTGATCAAGGATGATGACGACTGATGGAAACCCTGCACCTCCCGAGCGGCCAAAAACTTCTGGCTCCTCACCCCCGACAATCTCCGCATTCAACTCATCCATCACTAACCTTCCAACAAAATTTTACTTTCCACTTCCCACATTTTCTCAATCATACATATTCAAGATGGGCTGGTTCTGGGCTGACACAACACCGGAAGCACCAGTTGCACCACATCCAGTTCCTCGAGGGAACGCAAAACCACCGGTACGGTTTTTTGCCTCGCGCGCAGCGTCTTTTTCGAAGGCTTATCCAACTAATGAATACAAAAGCCCAGTTGTCCTATGCACCAGAAGACACAACCGCCTCCTCCTTCACGAGCCCCCGACAATGGGTCGGTTCCACAGGGTGCATGCCCCTACGTCCCATCAGACAAGTCTGCACCTGCGACCAACACTTCCGACGACTCAACGACTCCCCCGCCACCAAAGCAAGGCCTCCTCTCCCGTCTGAATCCCCTTAACAACATGCCCTTCGATATTTCTAATAAGCGCGCCGACCAACAATCACAAGACCTCCCCTTGGACCGTGAAGCCAGCACAATTCCCAAAGGCGATGGCTCGCTCTGGGAATACCCATCACCACAGCAGATGTATAACGCCATGCTTCGAAAAGGCTACACCGACACGCCCGCCGACGCCGTGGAGAGTATGGTTGCCGTACACAATTTCCTAAACGAAGGCGCCTGGGCGGAGATCTTGGGCTGGGAGCGCAGGTTCGGCAAGGGACTCGCGGCAGGATACCAGATCTGCAAGCGCGGAGAGGAAAACGCAAACATCACACTGGGCACAGAGGATCCCTTCGATACCACCTGGAGTGACAAGCAGGCGCCGCCTCCTAAATTGCTGCGATTCACTGGACGTCCCGGGGATACGACACCAAAGAGCCAGATCCTGCAGTGGCTGGGTTGGGCGTGGCCGGAGAGGTATGGGACGCCTGCACCTTTTGATCGCCACGATTGGTTCATTCAGCGATGCGGGGAGAATGGGTGTGAGGAGGTTCGCTACGTGATCGATTATTATGAGGGCGAACCTGAGCCGACGGGAGAGCCGGTTTTCTTCCTCGACGTTCGCCCGGCCGTGGACGGCCCGCGTGCGGCAGCGGAGAGGAGCATCCGCTGGGGCACTGATGTCTGGTGGAGGGCCACCGGCGGCGTCGTGAGAGAGGTCAGGAAGGCCGAGGCTGCGAGGAAGGCAGCAGAGGGGGCAGAGGAGGCCACAACACGACGATACAACTAGTGCCGTATACTTGCGGCCATTTCTGACTTTACAACCACGCCGTGACGGGTCCGTCAATACTAAGACAAAGGCATCACGATTAAAGAACTTGGACGGAACGGGGGACTTATATCATCAGCACTCTTCAGTCAGTGTCCAAAGGCGTTTTACGAAGCATCAATCGGTTCCAACTTTTTGGGATTGCATGGAGTGGATATGACTATCTATTGGTTCGATCTTTCCTTTTTTTTGAACCTTTTTATTCTTTTCATTGTACTCGGCTTACCTTTTCTCCAATTTGCCAACGTACTTGATATTTCTTCTGTTTTCCCATCGGCTTGTGACAAATAACGACCCACGCCTCTCTTCTCCCTTGGCCGTTTCTACATGACTATTTTGTACCATTCTTGTATTGTAAACAAATTCAATCATGTGTTAATACCACTTCCCAAATACTGCTCAATCCTGAACTTACCAGCCCAGTCTAGCCGACGAGCATTGAAGCAATAGAGTACGCGCAAGATGATCCCCAATCTCCAGTAAACAAATATTGAATATATACCCGTACTGATTAAAGCCAACCCGAACATCATCTTTGACCGTCCTTTCTCCAAGACTTCAATACACCACCGACCCACCCATCCTAAAAGAGAACGAACAAGGTTCAGACCATCACCACAACTATCGAACACCAGAAACAGACACAGCTCGCTCCCTGGCAAAACGAACAGGCATCTTCCCAACAGAAAAGGAAAAGAATAAAACCACACCAGCACCAGCTGCCCAGCACCCACACCGACCTCCTCCCAAGACTTTGACGTCGTCCAGCCTAGAACAGCACCACTCCTCGCCTAACCTTGATCATGGATGGAGGAAGGATCTTGAAGGAGTCAGCCCGTAGCTGATACTACAGTGCCTACAGCATGGGAATGGGACCGTGACCAGGGGGGAGGTGTGAACACGACTTTCAATGTTATGCCATGGGTAGTTAGGTAGTAGGCATGTGTCCCCTTCCTTCCGCGCATACGGTACGATATCGTATCGCCAACATCAACCAATAACCGCTCTATGAGAGGACCCTGAATTTTTGTTTGAAGGAGTAAGACGAAAAGGATCAGTGGAATCCTCATGCGAGTCAAGGCCAAGGCACGACATAGAAACGTAACGGGCGAGCTGCGGGGTGCGGCTGGGCCCCTTCCATTATCCTCCCTCTCTGCTGAGATGAGGAGTAGGAGGAGGAGGTTCCTATCACTCACGTCATTGGCAGCGGGTCGGATGTAATTAGCATGCGAGGGACGAAAAGGATACGCCGCACGCCGACAAGGCTGTAATTAACTATTATTGACTTCAACTGTTTGAAGGAAGAAAAGAAGGGTGGATGGAAGGATGGAAGTAAGGAATCGAATCACCAACGGCTAGTCTAGTTTGAACGGTGATGAATAATCGGGCCATGATTCCGCGTTAGGTGGGTGGAAACAAACTGTGTAGGTGGATAGGAAGGGGAGGGAGATTGTACAGAGCGTTGTATGGGAAATTCTCCTAGCGGGGGGACCATCTTCACCATCTTCACTGTGCGTGCGGGTTTGCCGCCCACGAGGGCCGCGGCAGATCGAAGAGATCGTGCGATTATCAGGAGACATCTCGTCCCCCAAGACGATGATTCATCGCGCCCCTGGCAAGCTCAGTCATCCAGCGCGATTACCTAAGGAGTTAATGTGAACGCCATCCCGTCGACGCCTCCGCTTGAGATGCAGATTGCGATGCAGACCCCCATCGAAGACTGGGATGGGAAAGATTGGGGATTTGGGAATACCATTTTTTCCCACAAATAGACAGCACAGGCGTATTGTTCGTACAGGAAGCTTAGGCGCAAGAGTCATGTAGCCAAGATACTTTGTAGAGGAAGAGATTAAGAACTTGTACTTGTAAAACAGTCTTGCTGCGACTCCGACACTAGAGCTTACACACACCGATACGGAGCTGTATATGAAAGAACAAGAACATTTGGGATATACGAGCACCTGCGCCTTCTGGGCCCCCAGGGTGTTGTTAACATACGTAGCCTGCTCGTCAACAGGACTGTCTCACTATGATATATCGCAGAACAACGATAATGAGACCAAACCCCCAAGACATGATGATATAGCCCGCGCCCAACGCCAAAAGAACAAACGAGCCATTGATTTTGCAGCGACTAGCCCCTGTACATGCACGTGATATCATTTAAAAAAAAACAGAAGTGGGAATGATGAATGAGAAGTCGAATCGTCCGAAAAAACTAGTTCCTCCGACTCGACCATGAGACCGAAATATGACATTAAGCAGCAGTTTCCTTTGCGGACTGCTGTAGCTGGCTGGCGAGGTGTGCAAAATCATTCCCCGAATCTGTTGTCACTATAAGCTACTCGTCGATCCAGATGAGATGTCACCAACTGGGCCACCTGCTACATATGAGCGTTCAAGAAACTTGGAGCAGGTGGATGTAGAGAGAAGTATGGCGAGAAAGAAAGTGGCAGCTGACCTTGCTGGGTCGAATCGTCGACCTTGGGGCGCTTGTCGGCATAGTCTCCTGTATCAAAAGAAGGTCCATCCGAGTTGGGATGCTTTCCATTGTTGACAGGTGGACCATGCTGCGCTGCGGCAGCCGCTTGTGCAGCCATCTGTAGCTCTCCAATCTGACGTTCTGACAATCCACCATTGTTCGTTGGGCTACTTTGCTGTTGCTCTGGCTGCTGGGGCGGTTGCGGTGCTTGGACTATTGTGCTTGGGGGTTCGGGATGTTGGCGGGAAAGGTCGACGCCTGCTGGGGCCGGAGGGATCTCTCCCTGGGATTCGAGTAGACGAGATTGGAGGTTGATTATATAGTCGCGAAGTTGGTAGTTTTCGTTTTGGAGGGCCTTGTAAAGTTCACAGAGTTGCTCGAACTCCTTCACTTGGTCCTTGAGCTGCTTGATGTACTCTTCCTTGCGTTGGCGGAATGCGCGCTGCTGATGTTAGCTACGAACACGGCGAATCGATGTTAGGGTTGCATTGATACGCACTTGGGCTGCCCGATTCTGAGCGGCGCGCTTCGATGTGGAAAGCTCTCGTCGTCCCTTCCGGCCTTCGCTCAGGTGGCCATCACCAGCTTCGCCCTGGCTCATCTGGTAGGCAGAACCTGCAATTGCAGGATCGATAGCGTGTTGGGGGCTGCCGGGATGGGGATGTTGCTGTAATGGCTGGGACGCAGTGGGTTGTCCGGCGCCTGCAGCGAGGAGATGTTCTCGTAGACCTGTGTAGCGACGCAAGTTAGTAATGGGCGCAACGAAGAGTATATGCGGCAGCGGAGCTGAGCGAAGCGGCAAGATCAATTGGAGGGTTGGGAAGAGGAGGCGTAGACTAACTCATCTCGATGTTTGGCTTGTGGTCCTGGAACAGTCAGCAATTTGCGAAGGTCTTCGGAGTCAGCATTGGGGATGCTCAGCTTACCTGAGCAGGTTGCTGCATGTTTACGTCGAATGTGCGAATGGACGGGTACAAGGTAGGTAGCCCGTTCGGCATCAAATCGATGTTGGCGGATGAAAAGCGAATCGAAAGATTAGGGCGCGCAGCTTGTTGAAGTGGAAGATATGGGTTAAGATTGATGCGCAATGTGTCGCGTCGCACACAGCGTCAAGGTACGGTAAATTGATGACAAGCAGCTGGGGCGCGGGTGGTGGGTGTGGCTGTTATTGTTGATTATTGAGCAGATAGTGGTGTGGGGTCACGGAGCTCCGCGAGCTGGAAGGAGGGTCACGGATTGGGCTGCGTAATGTCACGGGTACTTGGGATGTCCAAGAATTATGGTCGCAAGCGTAGCCGGAATGACTGATGCAGACACGGATGGTGTTGGAGTTGAGGATTGGGATTAAGGTTGATGTAGGTGTTGATGTTGTTGGTCCTGGATGTGGGTTGCGGCGAGGGAGGCGCAAAGAGTAGCAGCACCTGTCAAGCAAAACGGAAGGTAACGGTCAGCATCTTTACACGAGGATACCGACGCGCGACGCGCGGGCGTCAACAGTGCATGTCCATAAAAGATATGATTGCATGTACGGAGTAGAGGTAGGCAAGACAGGATGGGGATGATGCGATGCGATGCGCGATGTGCATACGTTACGGGCGCAGGCGCATACACATACACATACACGCAGAGAGAGTGGTGGGTATGTATATACCAACCTAGATACCTACCTAGGTAGGTAGTTGTGCGTGCGTGCGTGCGTGTATGTGATAATAGAGAAGAGAGAGAACAGAGAGAGAACAGAGAGAGAACAGACAGTGTTTGAGTGACAAGCTGGGGTAGGCAAGCAGGCACAGACTGTTCAAGAGTGAAGCAGTAATTAACTACAATAATGTGCAGTGCATGGCTGGCGAATAATGGAAGATGATGAAGACGGATGGGAGATAACTTTTGATGGAGAGGCGGGTTGAAGAGATGGCTGACTACTCACCAGTGGACTCAGTGTATAGGTGGGCGGTAATGGTAATGGTAATGGTAACTATTGGGAATTATTGGAGTATTTTGGGTGGATGGAATGGGTGACTGAGGAAGAATTGCTGAGTAAGGAAGACTTTGGGGGGGAACGAGGGAGATTTCACCTTTTTAAAGTAACTCCTAAGGGGATGGAGGGGGGATGGCCCGAATGGGTGATGAGTGGATGGATGGATGGGAAGGAACGCGCACGGACTGCCGATGCCCTACCTTTTGCATTTCTTATTTAGTGTGCGCTACATGGTAGGTGGTGGTGGTGGTACATAGTAGTGGTAGGTAGTACAATAGTAATTACCCTATTAATACCAACCCTACTCTAGTTACCACTCCCGCCCTTCCACCCACTTCCACTGCCCTAACTAATTAATAGGTACAACTTACAAGAACATAGGTATTCAATACGCACACAAATACGCCATCATACGCACCTACATAGGTATCGGGTACATTACAACTACAAACTATGCTACTACACTACTGCTGATTTATACTTCATTACTATTTCTCACTACTCTTACTACCACCACTACCAGTACCTACCAATATGATCAAAGCATTATTGTACAATTACCTACTTCATGCTCGTACATTCATTCACTTGACTGCCGCCGCTCTCCATTGATACACCATTTGACCAACCAACCAACACCCTTTACTAGTCGCTCTGCAAGTACTCCGTCGGTCAAGGTGATATCAACTCCACATAGACTACCCTCGATATCTTGCAATAGAACAGTTCTACGTCTTCTCTTGCACACCCTACCCAGCGTGCCAGCCAATTATTACGTCCCCCTACTCGTAGACATACTATTCCTCTGTACTTGCCAATGCCCATCCTGCAGCGGGTGTTAGACCCCCCCCTCTGCCCTCTGCCAGTCGGATTATGTCAAGGGTTTGCCTTTTTCGCGTTCAAGGATGTCGATCAGCCGGCAAGCATAGCAGCCACTTGGTTGGTTACTCGCTCTCCTCACGTGTCTTGAGATTACAGTCGAAATAAGTAATGACCTAGGTATCTGCTACTTTTACGGAGTACCCAGAGGGCAATCACCAGATGTATAGCCTGTCAATTGCGTTGTGAATAGGAATAGAATGGTCTTGACGGGATTCTGGTAACCCTCCCACTACGCTATTACAGCCATTGCCCAGTTGGTTGCTTTTGGCGCTTCGACCGCTAGGATCTATCAAATCAACTACTGTGTAAGCTACACTTACACCTACCTACACAGTGCATCTACGAATAGGTGATTACGACAACGCGTCAGTGTGCTACCCTTCCCGAACGGGATCTCGGGACGTATGTACGAGTGCTTGTACGTCTCCATACCACCTCCTACCTCGTACTGGTACTAAGTTTCTGTCCTGTCTCGGCCGTCTTGTCTCCGTCCCTGGTCTCGGTAGCCTCAAGGTTGGCCCAGATCCAAAGCGCTCTACGCTGGTATTCGGCATCATCAACGCGGTGAAGCCACTCGAGGCGAGAAACTTTACGGTCATGCTTATTGCACGGCTCGCGCTTTCGTCGTGCCGTGTTTGGCTTGCTTAGGCGGGATGTGTGCGTCGGTCACAGCCGTTTCTGATATTGATTACTCCATACCTATCTATATCGCTACGTCCAACTTCGTCCGGAGTCGGTCGTACAAAGGTGCTAAGGTGGCGGGTGGAGGATGCCGTTCTGTACAGGTTGCGGTTGCGGTACATGCGATTCGATTACCTACTCTAGGTACCTACGCTACACTGCTACAGCGAGCAAGATGTTGTAACTCGTGGTGCGCCGTGGTCTCATTCGGACTAGTGCATTTGCTTACAAACCTTCATTCACCCTATTCCCTTGGCAGGCCAGGCTCGTCCGACGTATCCGGGCGACTATTGTTGTGCATCATCATCATCGGCATCATCATCATCATTTATCCCACGCAGCTGTGCATCTAGCTTTGCGCCGCTTCAATAACTTAATACAGACAAATAGCAAATAACAAGCGAAGAGTTAAAGCTCTTACGAGTATTAGTTACAATCCATCGATAACCACTCACCAGTAATGGCCGGAATACCAGTTGGCTCGATTCAATCCGCATCCTCCGAGAATAGAATACTGAAAATCAGAAAGAATGAAAAACATCCTCAAAGACCCTATCCAAACCCGCGTTGGCACTGCAACTAGTAGTAACACCTTACCAATCTTTCATCAACTCGTGCCCACACAATTCGAAGTTGACCATAAACATGGGCTAACCATATCGGACAAGCTTTTCGCGATGAGGTATGATGTAATCAGTCGCCAAACCTCACATACATCCGAGTCCCCAACTAAAATGCCCGCGGTCTCTCTGCCACATGCATGCCGTCCGCCCCAACTTCAGTAGCAACAATGGAGCTAATACCAAAAGAAAGGAAAAAGAACATTCTCCTTATCTTCGTGCCGACTTCTAAACTCCGCACTGGTACTTATCCGTTGCACCTCATGCTCCAATCCTCTATTTGCCCCATGTGAACTCTGGCTGATAGGCTGACGCGCTTATGCTACACAAACGGCAGATTTCCTATTAACGCGACGTCGGTCGCACAAGGTGTTAGCAGCTGTGACGTCTCGGATGAAGCTTACATTGTCAACAGCCTCTATCGGTGTCCTCATGGGAGTATGGAAATGATCGACAGTGTGTATGAAGTCTAGGCCTGCGCACATCACGATCGTTCAACGCGAACAGTCGCTATCCTCCTTTGCAGAATGCTCTCTCATCCATGCATCGGACACTTTCAGCAACGGTCAATGTTGGTCAATGCGAACCACGCTGGTAATTGCCCGGGACACTCGATTCCAAGCCCCAGGACGCAGACACATGACTCTCAAATGGCATTGCTGGAAGTGGTACATCGTGGAATTAGTCACATCTATCTGGTAATTATCGCTACGCCGCAACCAGAGGGATTCGCGGGACAAACGTGCTCCTCGCCCAATGCGATCCTCAAATAGGTGCCTACATCGATGATCTGCGACTTGATCGTCGTTGTGCCCATCACTGTCGACAGGTTCACGCGAGGACTGTAATACGAGTATATACTAATACGAACTTTTTCTGTGGCATGTACCTTCCTATTGCGCCTTCAAACCCTGTGTGTTTCTGTTTTGCTGGGGGCTAGAAGAGCCATTGGCTTCAAGATAGACAGTATACCTTAATGATCAGAAGATATATCTTTCGCAAGTCAAACTTTCTGTCTTTATGTCGCGTATGTGGTCAAAATTGCCTTGCAGATATGGGCGGTGTAAAAGCATCATCTTTTGTCGTCAAGCATTCAGACCGCATGTTGGTACACGCCAGCCAGCTTGTTACCAACTTGCCATGTCAAGGATGGCCCTCAAGCATTGCTTCCCGTTCCTAGCGTTGCAGCTGTCTGATTGTTTCACGTACCGAGTCGCCGATGGACATCATGCAAATGTAAAATCACTCAGACGGTATTGGGTCACAGTGGGGCCACGCCTGAGCAGCTGGCGGACGATGCATCGACGTCGGATGGAATCTAACAAGTGAACAGATCGTAGGATGTGCTTCAAGGACCTAAGTACCGAATCCAACTTAAGCATGTGGAGCGTCTCCACGTCCACGATGAGATGTAAGGCCTACTAGTCGAGCATGCAGCGGACAGTCAACAAAAAGGTAACGTACAGTACATATCCTGCAGCTACTCAACCTCGCAGGAATCGCCCAACGCCAATTCTGTTCGAACCTCGAAAAGGCACAAGCACCGTGGTCTCCACGATTTTTTCGCTTATAGTAGTGCGCGGAGAAGCTTCAATGGAACAAAGTCGAGTCCGCTAGTGGGAACGTACTTGGGTTAGTGATGGTTACACATCAACATCGTTGTTCAGAGCTCAGACATATTTGGCCACCACCATCTTCTACCTACAGTTCTACCCAGCATACTGGATCTACCAGTATACGCTATACTATACTTTATATTGCGGCAGCTACAGTAGTTAGTTCGGGCGATTACTCATATTTTGATCTCGAAAATGTTAGCCGTGCCCTTGCAGGACTATTATTTTATACCTGGGTGTAGCAGATGAATAATTCACTTTTTCGGAGCTACACTACAGGCACACTGCCGTGGCGGGGCACGATATATTTAACGACTCAAAATCGAATATCTGAGTGATAGTTTATCTATACTGATCGTAATGTAATGGTAGACATCAACAATTGACCAATTGCTTCACCTCACATTGTCTACGTCTAATCAATATCACTCGCTAAATGCTACTTACAAGACGTCAGTCATGAAAAGCTCCACATTGTCTGGCTCTAGTGGATCACATTTATCCTGCCGAACGACGATGGCATTCCTATTTCGACATTTACTCCCATGAATCAGGCACTTGCTTCAACTCTAACTTCATCGTTAGCTCGGCTAGTACACGTTCATATTTCTGCAGTAAAATGTGTCGGTCATCACTAGGCCCCACTTAAGTCCATCAATTAGGACTAATAGCCAACAGTGATTCGGGCAGTATTGGTATGCTATTTCGAAGTGTCCATAGATTCAGCTTCACGACCTCTTACATGTTGGGACAACATGATAGCTTCATGGTAACTAGCCATAGGGCTTATGAACTACGTAGGGTACATCACGGATGACGGAAAGGCAGTCTCCGGTTCAGAAACGGCAAAGTCCATCTCAGCTAGAGACAGACCGCCTAGTGATATCTTCAGACACTTACTCACTGCTCTGTCAACAACTCAATACTGTCCCGTGCGGATGGCAGCAAAGTCCGTTTCCGGGAAGTCTGGCATGGGACTCTCATTTCCCTCACCATTGCATTTGCGCTGCGGACTTAGAAATTCCCCTACTTTTGAGAATATACCGCGACGCGCCAGGTCCCCAAAGTTTTATTGTTCATCTTGTTGCAGTGCTTTCTCTCCCAAACAACAATTACTCTCTCACGCATGAGGCAGGGCTGCTTGTTCTCATAAAATCAAAGTCCAAACTTTCGTCTAGCCGAGACTAATAACTTCAATCTGCATTCCAAATGCTTCAGAACCCCTATGTAGATATTTCTACTACTGTGGTTGGTAAGCCGATGTAGTTATTATCGATATGAGCGTAATCACAGCTCGCACGACAAGTCATCGTGATGACACGTTGGGCGCGTACGCAGAGCTTGGCTGACTGTATCCACACACTGTAGTAGACAGCGTTCGCTTTTATTATCGCGAAGTACATTCTTGCTCCCAGCAAAGAAGGTACGTGCTTCAAATCTCGACGTTAGCAGGTAGTCTTTCCCTAATTTCTTTTGGCATTTTATCAGAGTGGCATATGCGAGCAGAAAGAAGTTTATCGACAAGTTTCTCTGTGTTAGAACAGGGGATAAATCGATGCCGCGTACATGGCGACTTACTCTAAGCCTCCCCTCAGAGCATCCTAGAGGTACGTTCTCAGCAAAGTGAAAGTCGTTGGCAACCCTAGAGTAGTCAAATAGGATACAGTTGCTCGTGAAGGGTTCTATAGTGTTCTAGAGCCAAGTAAAGCCTTCACTTTACGCTCCGTGGATGCTTCAAGTATACAAGTACAGCATCCCAAGACAGTGAGCTCATTTGGTTTATGATGCAGAAGCTGCTCAACGCTGTTGTCTGAACTCACATCTTCCTTCACGGTCTTACATGTAACCAAGATGTCTAGAAGATCAGCCGAGAAATCGCTACCGAGCCCTATTGCTCCGGACAGCTTAGTCTATCTGATAGCAAGCAGCCGAGTTCACGATGTTGAGCGAGTGTGGCTAATAGAATAGAGAGTGATAAGGGTGTACTGTCAAGCTTGTATTCAAGGTGAATCGAAGTTGTTTATCTAGATATCTCGATGACTAGTCTCAGCTAGCAGGCTAGATACCATTGACAACTACTTGGAAAGGTAGCTGGGACATGCAATATTGATCCTGTACAGTGAAGTAGTCAAGAGCTCACACCCATTTAGCAATTGGAGATAGGATAGACGTGCCGTGTATGGTGAGCCATAGGGCACTATAATCAGAATATGACACGACAGTTAATTGACATAGTAAAAGATATTTCCTACTTGCTATATCTACATCTACACTTATAACAGATGAGATGTAATGAAATGCTTCACTCTACATCCTTCACCAACACTGTAGGGAATAGATAGGCACGAGTGTTTCAAGCATATCTTATTATGCACCAATCAGTAGCATGCAATTCAAATCCTATCTTAGATTTTTATAGTCGAAGTAGTTAAGTATATTGTTAGAAGTATTAATATTATAAAGATACTGCATTACTTTTAGCTAAATAAAAATAAAAAACAAGTTAAACGTTACAATATTAGGAGTAGACATGCATAAAAAAAGGATAGAGGATTATTACTAGTAATAAGAAAAGGTTATAGGTTTAAACCTACTTCTTTTGCTATATTTAATAATAATTTATGCCTTATATATATATACAAGAGCAAAAAAGAGAAGACATAGAAGTCTAGTCTTCTACAGATGCAAAAAGAAAATTGGAGACGGCGGGAATTGAACCCGCGACCGTTCACAATCATATGGAAACCATGCGAAGCGAAAATCATACCCCTAGACCACATCCCCGATTTCTATAAAAGATTTTCAAACAAAGCCAAATATGTAGTGACAATATGGCGCTCAGAATGACGAAAGTGTGTTCTTCCAGTGAGATGTTGTGGTCAGACCTTTTCTCGCCCCTAAGAAAGTATCCACATCAAGTCCAGATTTGACTAAACTCGCCGTGGGTCGAATATATCCCTTGGCAAGGATAGGGCCAGACTTGCATCCTTGTATAACACCTCTCTAAATAACCAGCTATATTCATTCGCTGTACAGCAGTTTAGACAATTTTAATCCTAGATCTATATTGAGCTACCGATGTTTGTTTATTGACGAAGAGAAGTTGGTGATGAGGTAAGTTGTTTATTGAAATGTTACTGTCGTGAATGTGACGGTGGCCACTATTGGTGCAGCCGTATGCTCTTTGGGGGACTAGCTCCAAGAATGGAACGAGCCGAACGTCGCGAGCTGTTGAGCGTCCACCGCGACAATTATCTTCAGAGCTCACAACCATTACGAGCTGTCAACACATCCGAACATCCTAACCACACCTATCGTAGTCTCGGACTGCAATTCGCCATTTCTACCCTCGGAGTATCACGTTCATATGCGCGAGTAAATAGCAACATCCTGCTCAGCAATCCAGTGAGCGACGGCTCTGCAACTCTCGCGCAATTGCTCACGAACTCCCTACCCGTGGGCTGTAATCGCCAATCCCGACGGATCTTGTTTGCGCCTCATTTCAAAAGAGCTCCGGCTTCTGGAGCTACAAAGCGTGTCTACAATAATCTCTCATTGAGCATCGCCAGTCAGCAGTAAGCTATAGGCGGGACGCGCAGACATATATTGAAAATGGTTGGCAAGAAGTCTGGCCGAGCCCAACTTAAGGAAGAAGGTATTTCATGTCCTAAATTCTTTCAAATTTGGAATCAGTCCTAATGTTCATAACAGGGCTCGAACGAACGGATAATAACCTCGACCTCACAACATGGCCTCAAGTATCGATGATCAACCAGAAGAACTACTATACCGAGTTCCTGAAACGCGAAGAACAATTTCTAGCCTTTCGAGCTCCTCAGGAGGAAGCCACTGCACGCATGGTACAACAAGCGCGAGACAAGGACCGCGCATTGGCATTCGGTGCGTCTGTTGACGGCAACATAGATCAAGCAGAGGAACAAACAGAAGATGTGGCAGCAGCGTCTACGCAGGACTACTCCTCCAAATTGGTTATCCTTCACGTAGGGAGTCAGAATCTGAGGATCGGCCTGGGTACCGATGCCCTACCTAAATCCGTGCCCATGGTCATTGCTCGGCGATGGAATGAGAGCGAGTCTGAAGAGGGAGACGGTGAACCATGCCCCAAGCGACAGAAGGTGGATGGTACAGCTGCTTCGCCAGAAAAGTGGTTTGGCGAGGATGTGCGGATTCCCCGTCCTGATTTGTCGGTCTACTCGCTAATATCAGATTCTAGTTTGCCAATCAATACCAAACGATGTGCTCAGAACTGAGAACTCGCATGCGCAATAATAAGCGCAGGGTTCTGCCCAATTCCAAGGAACTCGTAGTAAACTACAACCGACGCGCAACGGCCGAGCATATTTCTGAGCATAACGATGTTATCCAGGTTGAATGGACAGAATTGCCGACGGATCCAAAGAAAGCACCCGAGTACTTCACAGGAAATGATGCCCTTCGTCTTCCTGAGAAGTCTAATCCTAGATATAAGCTGTTCTGGCCCATCCGGAATGGTACTTTCAATGAGAAGGACTACAACACGCGGAGCCAGATTTATCACGATATTTCAAAGATATTCGAAGATGCACTGAAAACCCAATTGGGGGTTGCTGACCCGAAAGATCTTGCGAATTATCGCTGTGTTTTCATAATCCCTGATCTCTATGAACGAGAATACGTGACCATGATTCTCGATATCCTTATCAAGGACCTTGGGTTTGGGAAGGTCTGTCTACAACAAGAGAGTCTATCAGCTACATTTGGCGCTGGGTACTCAATTGCGTGTGTAGTCGACATTGGTGCTCAAAAGACTTCGATCTGCTGCGTTGACGAAGGTTTGTGCATTGAGGAATCGCGGATAAACATGAAGATGGGCGGTGCGGATGTATCGGAGACATTCATCAAGATGATGCTCTTCGATCATTTCCCATACTCGGAGATGAATTTGAAGAGGAGGTACGACTTCTTGCTAGCAGAGGAACTGAAGCAGAAGTTTTGTTCCATGGATGAATCCCAAGTTACAGTCCAGACACTGGATTTTCATTTACGAGCTGCCGGCCAGAACACGCGACGATATCAGTTCAAGACCTATGACGAGACAATGCTATCCGTGATGGTAAGGGCGATATTCGACACGACCTCTATGTGCAGACGCTAAACTTGTGTGTAGGGTTTTTTTAAGCCACAGATATTTGATCATTCGCGAAAATTAGAAGGACGCAGGAGTGTCATACAGCGCGCGGTTGATCTCTACGATGGCGCACCTAATGATCCTTTATCGACTGCGCAAGAGACTGTCATTAACAATGCTGCCGGACAGGCACCGGCATCCAATGGTACCCAGGAGGCCACCAATGGGCCCCCCGTCATGGCCACACCAAGTCGCCATAATCTCATCAATAGATTGACCGAAGCCGAGGGCACGCCTCGATCGTCTGTAGCTGGTTCACCAGCTCCAGAAGGAACGCCGAATCCTGATCGCGATACACCGATGGGCGAGACCGATCAACCACTCATATTCCGGGATCCTATCTTAGAGAAGACCAAGGCTGCAGAAGAGAGAGATAAGGTCGTCCCTGTTATACCTCTTGATCAGGCAATTCTCGAAAGCTTGACTCAAGGTGCTCGTGGCGAGGAACGGAAGATGCGTGACTTCTTCGGTGGCATTATGCTTATCGGTGGAGGTAGCAAGACGCCAGCTCTCCAACAGTTTCTCGAGACAAGACTCAGGGAACTGCGACCTTACTATGGAAAGGAGATTCTTGTCGGAGCGCCGCCGAGGGATTTTGATCCTCAAGTAGTTGCCTGGAAAGGTGGAAGCGTCTTTGGCAGGCTGTCAACGCATGGAAACGACAGCTGGATCAGCAAGTCTGAGTACAACATCCTCGGCAGCAGACTGTTAACGCACAAATGTATGTTCGCCTGGTAGAGGGTGTCAGACCATATTTGGTCAAGCGGGAACAATATACATCTAGAATCATCATCACTATCGAATGTTAGCTCAATATTACTATTTATTCCCCCAACATTGCAATAACGACGTCGTTAACCGTATTTGTCGGGGACTTGGTAGGGGAGTTTGTAGTGGAGCTCTCAAACAGGTCTAGTGCGAAGACAGCCTTGGCAGGACTTCTTCAGCTCAAGGATAATAGATTTTCCGCACTGCGCGTTGGGAGCTCCAACTTTCTTTCAGGATAGCAACGTCGCGACACAGTCTCTAACCCAGCTCCAACGTTGAGGAAGTCGCCTTTTCTCAATTCTCAAGATGTCATCAGCTAGGACAAGCTACCAGCAGGATTACATCGCGCGCATCCGATACTCGAACGCGCTGCCTCCTCCACCATGTCCACCAAAGCTCCTGGACATTCCCAACACTGGACTCTCCAGCGGACAGTATACATCGGCTGGCTTTGCATCGAGGCTGGCCCGAGAGCAACCTCTGAATATAGAGGCAGATGCTGAGTTGGGCATGCCAGTGGATTTAGTTGGTATCCCAGGCGTCTTCGATGGCGATGAAGCAGGTATGACTTCACAGACACCAATCTTCGCAAGACCCGATTAACCTGTGGATTAGCAATACAAGCTCTGGACCGACCACCTCTACTCCACCCAGCCGATCGCGCGCTGATGCGGCCTCCGACAGCCTTGGGCAAACCAATGGCAGGCCCGTCTGGCATATCATTCCTTCGTAAAACCGAGTACACCACATCATACCACACAGGAGGCGCCAAATTCGAATCCAGCAACTCCTCGAATACAATGCGCGTCAAAGCTAAAAGACGGCGACCAGCGGACGTATCTCAGGACGACCCAACCAACATCAGTAGACAGATCTTGAAAGGATTCAACATTGCATATCCTGCCGATGCATACAATGGCCCAGACACAGGAGACAAGCTTCGCGCGGCCGACATTCTGTCGGAAGAGAGACAAGCATGGAAGACACCAAAACACCCACTCAATCCTTCATTGCAGTTGCTCGATTCATATCCATTACTTCCTGATTGGGACGCAGTTCCTGATACGGGCTCCTACCAAGTCATCAAGTTTACAGCACCGCCCGTTCGCAATGCACGTGATCAGAATTATGACGAGCGCCTCGACGTTGCCCTCCTGCGCCCCATGGGCCAATCCATCGAAGACAACGAGACGTATCTCAAGGAGGTCGAGGAGCACAAAGAGGATCCTACGTTACCTACACCACTGCCCCGCTACCACTTCGAGTTCTTTCTGCCGTCGAGTAGCGACAAAGTCAGAGGGATCAAGCGCAACTTCAGCACAAACGATCCCGACAATGAGGACGAGATCAATTTTGACACGGGAGTGGACGATGACGGGCGGCCGAGGAAGATCTTCAAGTATGAGCGCATACGAAACTACGAGACAGCCAATCAAACCGGTGACCCGGAGCACGAGTTCAGTGATGTGGTTGCCGTTGCGCTACATGACCCGGAGAGTCACGAAGACGAAGCACTCAGGACGAGCAAATTGCAGAAGGCAGCTTACTTCTATCCGATCAAGCAAAAGATTGGCATCAGGCCGAAGAGGCAGGAGAACGTCGAGTTCTTGGGCGGGGAAACGCAGAAGGTAGACGTTGTCGAAACCATTGCCAGGAACCCAGAGGTTGAAGTGGAAAAGCGAGAGAATTGGCGGAAGCAGTACGATATCATCGAGACGTAGGGCGCATGTGCTGCATCCTTGTCTACTAATATATCCATGCCTATCATCGGGTTCTCTTTCTATCTTCTTACATTGAAATCACAAAGCGTGGCGTTGGATTGCTTTCCGGTTGCTATGGGTGGGTGCGGGGATGCATATTGGCGGACAAGGGTAGGCTTTTGCAGTTACATAGCGGATACTTTGATAGATGTATCATATTGTGCAATTGACTGATCCGGACGGAAAGAGAGAGAGAGATAAAGAAACGAAGGAAACAACTTTCTCTGGCGTGCAGAACCCCCGCTCTCTGACCAAGAAACGAATAGGACATGGCGCATAGTTAGTTGGTCGTAAATATATGACATTTGTCGCCAGTGGTTGGCTAGAAGGACAAACAATTATCAGCCTACTCGGGCAATGTAGTGTTAGTCTCCGGGAACTACGCGTACGGAATACTTCCATTCGTTCCGCTGCCCGCGTAACGTAACCCCTGACGTGGACGAGGTGCATGTACTTGTACAGTATGAGTAAAGTAGATTGTTGGAGGCAAATGGTAGTAGGCTCGTATCTACAAGTACCATAGCCACAACAGGGCCGCGTTGCGACCAACATTTTTGGCGTTGGGCCAAGCGGAGAGGAGAGAGAGAGAGGGGGGTAGAGACAAGGACCAACAATACTCAGTATTGATCGGTAGTGACAGGTACAAAGTCGTTCGATGGATTATGGGAGCGTCTTTCCGTAGACCGACCTAATGAGACGAGCGTGACGTGACGTGACACGATGAGGGGAATTCAGTGTAGACCGAGTCTGGCTACCTACCTAGGCTAGGTATACACAGTGACTAGAGAGAAATATGGGAGGATGATATCCACTTGTAGGGCCCACGGTAAAAGGAGGATCCGACAGGGGAATATCTGGCCATTCGTCGAGTCTTATACAGTATGAACCTGCGAGTACTGCCGAGTAGTCACTACTCGTACATAGTACAGGGAGAGGCAAGCGCAGGAACAGAAAAAAGAAAAGGTCGAGGGACTCTGGAGGCGGTGAGAGGTGGGTGAGAAGGCTTATTCACCGATCTGACCGATTGATTGGTCTAGCCCTATCATTTTGCCATGTTCTCTCTCTCCCTGACCCTGAGGCCATACCCGTTTCGGCCACATGGTTTAGTTAGATCATGTGACTCTCGGAAGGTAGATATCCTTTTCACCCTGAAGTGGTGTGGTTTGGCTGGCGGTGTTTCCCGTCCTCCCATTTCCATTTCCCTGTAGATCGTTGCTCCCAATTCACTAGCAACCGTCGTTAATCTTAAAACCGGCCTGTCTCTCTCTTTCTTTTCCCTTTTCCACAACCACAACCTCCCCTCTCTCACTCCTTCTCTTTCTCTTTCTCTCGGTCTCTCGGTCTCTCTTTGGTTTGACCTCACTTTCCCTTTTCGAAAAAGGATTCGTCGCGCGACCGTTCCTCTCGAATTTGTAGTTGCCGGGGGCTTTTTGCTCGTTTCCCGTCCTTTTGCCGCCAACATGTAGGTCCTAATCCCCTTGAGGTTTCTGCCGCCTCCTATCATCGTATTCCCTATTGTCCCTGCAAACCTCCCAATCTCGCCGTTCCAAGACTGATCACCTCCCGACATCAGGAATTCCACAACCATGGTGCCGCCAATGGCACAGGATACATACTGGGGCTCATTCGAGGAGATCTCCAAGTACAACGTCCAGCTCAATTACGCCGAGAAGCTATGGCTTGCATGGTACACGTACATGCAAAACGATGTGCTGGCCACCGGAATCATGTCCTTCGTGATGCACGAGACAGTCTACTTTGGCCGCTCGCTTCCCTGGATTATCGTCGACATGATTCCGTGGTTCCGGAGATACAAGATCCAGCAGGTATGTCGGCACTCGTTGGCGACCATCGCAAATTGATACTCATTTCTCTGCAGGATAAAATCCCCACCGCTTGGGAACAATGGCAATGCGCTCTCCTCGTCCTCTTCTCCCACTTCACCGTCGAACTCCCCCAGATCTGGCTCTTTCACCCTATGTGCCAATACTTCGGACTCAGCACCGGTGTTCCCTTCCCTAGCATCTACACCATGGCCTATCAAATCGCCATATTTTTTGTTCTCGAGGATACATGGCACTACTGGACCCATCGCGTAATGCACTGGGGACCCCTCTACAAGAACATTCACAAGATCCACCACCAGTACTCCGCCCCCTTCGGTCTCGCTGCTGAGTACGCATCTCCTATCGAAGTCATGGTTCTTGGTCTCGGCACGGTCGGATCGCCAATTCTCTACTGCGCCATTACTGGTGATCTGCACATTTTGACCATGTACATCTGGATCGTGCTCCGTCTCTTCCAGGCCATCGACGCTCACTCCGGCTACGAATTCCCCTGGAGTCTGCACCACTTCCTCCCATTCTGGGCCGGCGCCGAGCACCACGATGTTCACCACGAGAAGTTCATTGGAAACTACGCGAGCAGCTTCAGGTGGTGGGATTACTGCCTCGATACCGAGGCCGGTGCCGAGGCCTCCAAGAAGAGGCGTGAGAAGAAGCTCGCAGCCGCTAAGAAGAAGGCATTGTAGATCATTCTACAGGTTCACGGGTGTGCCAGTGCTGCCAATTCCCAACATTCCACCGACACTAGATCTCTTGTGTTTGCAGAATTGCTCACATCTTGCCACCATTTCGCATTAATGTAGCATCTGGATTGGCGTTGTTGAATGCATATTTGTTCCTGGTGTTCGATGGACGCCGACGTTTCCGGCAAGTCAACCTCTCAAAAAATCTTTCAATTCGAAAAAAATCGGCGGGGACTGTAATGGCGCGATGGGGGCTCATTATTGTGTATATATTTCTTTTCTTGTTAATGGAGAGGGGTCCCCGCTGCTTGATGCTAGACTACAACTACATAATAACAGACACGATCGTTTACGACAATCAATTTTCTCTACTCTGTAATATTGTGCTTCGGATCATTAAGCACCGAGCTGTGCATTTATTTCAGATACCACCTAGCTACATGCAAACGACCGTGAATGCTTATGGGACTTGGGATTCGAAATAGCCCCGAAAATGTCTACAACTGACTATGGAATAGTGTGAGGCATGTACTGAAGAGAAGACCTCGAGCCCAAGATGATTTGCATACAAACATCAAACCCAGTATCGAAGCATCTGTCGGATCTAGCATTCAAAGAGGTAGCCTATGTATTTGTGGACAATTTGGACAAACCGATTCATCAATTTTGTTGCGAGGGAACAAAGTGACCACCGCACAGAGAGCTTTATCAATTGACGGCTCAACGAATCTAACCCTTGCTGATAAATGGTATTCTGGTAATTTTTGAAGTGGGAAAGATGCCTGTATGATTTAATGTGGATTTTGCCTTTTGGTGTTGCATAGAGCGTCAGGGTGTATGGTCGAAGTTGGTCCGGGAGGGGGCTCCCTCAAGTAAGATGTTGATCATATCCATATTTACGAGTAAGAGAGATGAGAGTAAATGATTACAAGGAATTCTAGCATGTGGTCTGTATCGGGGGCCATGGAAGAAAATCTAGTATCAGGTAAGCGTTGACAATTTCATTTTTGCTGTTTTACGTGAGGTAGCACTACCTATTGGATCATGAACCAATCCCACAAACCCTCTTGAAGTCGTAAGCAAAGTATAGTACGCGGTAAAAAACTCCCGCATACCCGCCCACCCCTCACGATCGAATTTCACTATGCGATTCTCTGCAATCCCGATCAGTTCAAATCGCGCTAATCCGAGTGAGGAATTGGTTAAACGTTGGCCCACTCTGCCGCCCCAGTCGTGGCGCGAACGGATATTGGATTGGCATGTTAGCATTGATATAGGGTGTGAAATTCATCTTATGATTTTACGACGACAGAATGGCCTCGCCATGATTGATTCATTATACTGTGTTTCATTTACTAAAACATGATTCTCATAATCGAAGAAGAGGTAGTAGAAAACAAGGGCCTCTGAATCGTCCCTTCCCTAGCATTCATTCTATAGCACAACTCGGTGCCAATTGGAGCAACATATGGAGGGGATCGCTCATTTCTTGCTGGTAGTCTCGGCAGCATGCTCTGCGAGAGGATGAGTTGGGTTTGAGCTCAGGTTGGCCCTCTGGTCGGCGGACGACTCGTTGGTCTCGGTGCCGGCCTGGTTTGGCTTGGACGCTGGGGGATCCTGCTGTTGAGCTCCGGTCTGGCGCTCAGGCTCGGGGGATTGGCGGCCGCCGACGGGGTTGGGTGCAGACATTCTGAGGTGATTCTGTTTTGAGGAGATGGATTAGATTTTGTTTGTTTGGTTGTGCACATAAGAGGGAAGAATCGTTGAGGACTATATGAGTTGCGACGTACGGAAGTGTTTGTTTAGGACGGTCTATATAACTGTTAGGGATCTATCTGTGGAAAGACCTGAGATGGCATTACCTGAGGAGACAATAGTTTCAAGTTGATTAGGCAATAAGAAATTGGATTTGTTGAGTTCAGTGTAGATGTAGCGAAGGCGTCGTTCACAACTCCCATATGTATACCTACGTTTGCCCCACTATGACGTCGCCCTTAGCGCGTCACATCGGGGATCGCATGGCATCGCATCGACGTCAAGTTACGCCATTTGAAGAATCGCGTGGCTGACGAAGATTGCTGATCGAGCAATCGGGCTGTAATAATTGATTGAAATAGATGTGGGGAATGGGGAAGTTTGCATGCTTCGCACTGCTTCGGTTGGTACGAGCAGGTCGTGGGCGATACGAAGATGCATAACGTATTGCCCATGTCTTGGGTATCGGGAAGTGAAAAGCTCGATGTTGATTCGCGCTATAATATATCTTCTAAGCAGATATCCTTGTTCAAGAATCGCCAGCCAAGTTAAATAACACCAGAACCGCATACATTGCGCCAAATAATGCAATAAAAGAGCCAGGCATGCTAACTCATCTTTCCCAGTTCGACATCTCCATCCCCTAGATCGTCTTCGTCATCCCATCCCTGTCCTTTCACCCTCTTTCCTATCCAAAGACCTAGCACTGTCAGCGCACTGGCTGCTAGAAACCAGCCTTCGAACCATCTCTCAGTGAACGCGGGCTCGAGAGGGGCACCCAACGCATCTGAAATGGCACTCTTCATCTCTGCCGGCAGATTGCTGCGAAGTAGAAGCGCGGAGCTAATGACGTATGTTGCAGATATTTGCGATATGAGCAGCGCAAAGTTGGCACGAGCGTGATGAAGGACACTGGGGAGGACCTTCGCAAATAGCATGAACGTCTGAACCACGCTGTTGAACGATGCCAGGAGCATCACGCCCGATAGAAGGAAAGATATGGTACGGCTCCATGCAACACGGTCGATATTTGGATCCCAATGTTTTGCTAGGAGAGCAAGAAAATTGTTGATGGGATCGCTGTTCGAGAAGCTGGTAGTTGGAGAGGAAAACCGGCGCACAGTCGCTAAGGCAGTAGCAGCCACGCGGTAAAAGCAATACAGAGCAAAGATGTAAGAGAAAAGATTGAGGAAGCGGCCAGTTACGGTATGGGAGCGCTGTTGACTTGAGCGTCTGTTTTGCAAGACCAAGAGCGAGTTCTGCAATGTGTTCTGCATAGTTTCTAGGCCTTGGATTTCTAGCTGTAGTGTGTTGCGCTCTTGAACGTCTGGGTTACCCCGGATCGTGCCCACAACACGGGACATAAAGCCTTCTTGAGGAGCATCAGACATCTTCCGCTGTAAAGCTCTTAGCCGGCTTTCTTTGATTGAGAGCATGTCCCTGGTAGCGTCAAGACCAGCTTGTTTACGGGCAATATCCGCCTCCGTGACCTAACCACGTCAGCAAAGGTTTTGAATTATAATCGACCTGATTCTCAGGAAAGGTCATGAGTACTTACAGGGCGGTACTTAACACCAAATGTCTGCCAAAGGGAACTGACGGCCGCAAATCCAGCCAGGGAGGCCATCAGACTGATTCCAATTATCCCAACCCGCTCCAAACACCCTTCGCTGATTCCATGGTCGCGAACATATGACTTTTCATGCAAGTACTGGCCCAATAGTCCCCTTCCCATGTACCAGAATGCAGTTAACCACAGCGTGAGTCCAAGGAATTCCAGTATCCAAGCCATCCTTCGCTGTCTACCGTTTGCTCCACCGACGCTCCATCCTGCCCCAGATATTACAGAGTGTATTTCAAGAGCCGGTGTAACCACGACCAAGAGGAACATCAGAGAAGGCAACGTAACCCTAAGTGCCGCGGCTCGCGTTGTACGATTGATCGTGTTCGATATTTCGCAAAGAATAAGCTCGACCAGCACGGCGGAGAGGGCGATATTGGTGGAGAACGTAATGCTTGCTATCGCTCTGGAGGATATCGTAATTCGCTTCCACAATGGGCTTCGTTTTTGCATCGAGAGACTAGGCAAATGAGCTCCTTCATGATGGGGTTTTTGCTGGGCGCGGCCGGATAAGAGTGGAAACAATTTATGGGAGACGGCCACGGCGACGATTATGAAGGTCAGGACGAAAGGAAGGGCAGAGATCGCCAACGCGGATGGGCGCCGCTTGACCAGATAGTCAGGAACGCATTCATCGCAATCGTCTGAGGGAAGCATCTGGGGCGGAACTGGGATCTGATGTGCAGGCTGTAAGAACGGTCGGACGCCTACTTTACTGCCACTTCGTTCGGGTCGTAGGCGAGGAGCGCACTTTCCATCGACTTGGAGTCTGTATGTCGATACAATGGGTCATGGCAGGGAGCCAGATTGATGAGGCGAACGCAAGGTGACAGACAGAAGGTGGTGCCGGCGGTTCCTGAGAACGACACGCGGAATGCGTTTCGGGAATCCTTGTTAGGCACGGGGCCCCACTTACTTGCAGACGTCATCTTCAAGATCAGTCCCCCAGCGAGGCGCCCCATCACGGTATTTATAGTTGAAAGTGGAAAGAAATGATACCTATTGTTTTGAGGTCTTCATTGATATGTACCTAGGAATACTTGAGCGGGTACTATATCATATAAGCCCAGTGTCTAGATAAATGGCAAGAACAAGCTACTGCATACAGTGGCTTTATTGTGGTTGTTCTATGCTTTGTGTTCGGAGTGAATATCAGCCTCATGAAACGCGCGGCTCAGCCCATGCTTGCATGTTTCCTAATCGTGTTTCCGAAACTTGACATTTAAGCGTGCTATATGCAGTGCTGTAGCGCTTCCAAACATTCTATGTTGCTGCCCACTCTCGGTCATAATTTCGACAGCAGCGTCTTCTCTATGTTTCGACTCCAGTTGACAATACCTAATCCTGCAAAAGCTTCTTCATGCTAGGCCTCTGTTGGGGGCTTTACTTCTGTAGCCTTGGTGCTTTCGTCCCCGGACTTGGCCGCCGCATCGGTCGAGACAGCGGGCTCAGTTGTTGGAACCCCGCCTTGGTCTTCTTCGTCACTACTAGAAGAGGAGTCGGTGATATCGGGGCTCTCTAGATTCTGAAGCTCGGGGCTCTTCATCACAACTCCTAGGCTGCTTGGGTTGCGTGCATCATCCGTGCTTGAGGTACCCTCGGTGTCCACACTATCCACTTTTTCAACACTTGTGCTCGCTCCGTCCTCTACGCCCAGGGCCTCGCTGCCGACTTCTTTCGTATCAGCACGCGGTGTGGCAGTCTCGACTTGAGCCAATGGGCTGGGATCGACCTGAGGTTTGTATCCTATCGCAGCAGCAACAGCAGCAGCTTCGTCGTCTGAGGCAGGATCCTCCTCAGCAATGAAACTGTTACGATTGCTTGCATCTAGTAGTGGGCCACCTTGCGAACCACTCTTTTCCAATAACTCCCGGTATGCGTGTCGGCTTGGATCTTGCGCACGCTTCACTCTCGCTTTGTCTCTCTTGGAGGAGGGCCGGACGACGATGACCGGGACTGGAGAATGTTGCAAGCAGTATTTTGACACTGAACCTGGCAGAAGGCCTTGGAAGCCGCCGAGACTGCGGCCTTTGGTACCGACAACTAGGATGGCTGGTTCGTACATGTTGATCTGTGCGGTGTCAGAATTTCTGTGAGTGATCATAGTTTGGCATGAATTACCATCTCGTCAATGACTTTCTGAACCTTTCCTACGGCGAATTCCAATATCAGACTGATTGCCTTATTTTCGTGATTCTTCTCTTGCACCTGTCGCATCAGAGCCTCTGCCTCAGAACGATAGCGACCTTTCTCCACACTGCGATCCCCTGCAATGCTATCGTCCTTTTCCACTACCCTCAAGCACACGATCTCGTCACCATCGTCAACCAACTCATCTATGAGCCACTGCAATGCATACTCGGAGTACTCGTTGTCATCGCACCCACAGAGAAATGTCCTCGAGCGCTTGGTATATTCATAATCCTTATGCTTTGCGATCAATGTGAACGAGTTCTCTTCAATGAAGTCGGCCGGTCGGTCGAAGGTGTCGAAGGAAACGCGGTTTCGGAAGACGCTGCGAAGAGATGTTAGCGAATGACTACGAATTGTCTTGAATGAGGATCATAGGAGGCAGCCGAACTGAATGAAGGCTCATGAACCCATTCCTACGATCGATAAAGCATACTCTGGCATGTTTCCTGGCCAGCGGCACGTGTGCGCAATCAAGATCAAGGCTGAGTCGGGTGACAAGGAAGAGGGTGGGCATTCCCGCCATTAATAAGACCCTAGAGAGGGGCCATGGGGACGAACCGCTACTTACGGTGGTGGGGGAGGTGAGGACATCCGACGCCTCTCACGAGCTGGCTTTTCTTTCCCCTGTGGTAGTGCAACATTTACATGCGGTTTGAATTGAATCGATAGCCGTCGAGGCTCCTGTGTCGTGTCCGGTTCCATGGCAGTGACTGCGACAGGACTCACTCCCTGGCGGTCTGCTACTGGTGCGGGCGAGCTGTTGCTTAGTGCGTTGGACGTGGGGGATTCGCTCATTTCGCTATCGGGGGTAATCGAAGAGGCACGAGGCCGTTCAATGATACTTTGCCTTATGGGCAAATGCGACAGTTTGGTGTTGCTGCTGCAGGGTTTGCACGCGCAAGGTGCGCTTTCACAGGTGTATTGCTGCTGTTGTACGTCGCAACCTTGAGTACTTGGTGCGGGGGCGCCGTGATGACGAAGGATGAGTTGTTGTGCAAGGGCGTGACTACGAATGCCACGATGACTACCTACCTACCTACCTGCGATAGGTAGACCGTAGGCGCTTGGCTATCACTCGGTGTCTGCTGAGAGTCGCGGCTACTGAAGCTTTGATGCAATTGCGAACGTCAAAGCTCGTTGGGTTTGGAGAAGACTGTATTCTGGGCTTCCACTCGATCCTATAACACGTTCCGAGGCTGCGTCAGGCTAGGAGACGAATGCTCAGGTGGGTAGTCGAAATAAAAGGGTCCACTCGAGAGATTGTGGTTTTATACTACGCTGGTGGGAGCTCTAGGATTTTAGTAGTGAATGAGATGAGGTAGGTAGTCACGGTAATTGTTCAAAGCTTGGCTTCAGCCATGTCCATTCGCTATGCTCGATGCCATGACTTTCTGCCGCTTCGGATGTTCCAGCAATTGATTAAATCTTCCACAATCGTGGTGGGCTGTGGCTGTGTGTGGCTACTTTGGTGAGGTGGCATGGGTTACACATATCCTCTTGGCATCTTCATCATCCATCTCATTCAGTACAGTAAGTAGTAAGGAAGCCGTGAAGATGAATAGTGTCATTTGCGTTCATGTTGAAAATTAACAGCCCGGCAATGTCAATAAAAAGCGAGAGTGGGTATTCAAACATCACTGTGAGTCTACGCAGAGTGCTGTCTTTGACTTGAAGACCAAGTTACTGTCAAGAACGACGAATGGTACTAAGTAATTGCGGGAAAAATATCCTCTCATATGTATTGCCAGAAGTCTATCGTGAATCTAGTTGCCAATGCTTTTTATAACTTCCCAGTTTTCTATGCGGATAGAGACTTTGCCTCGCCATCCTTCAACTTGCCAGCACCAACAAGTCGCTTAACTTCATCCTGGAAGATCTGCGTGATGACACCGCCGTCTTTCTGGCCGTTCAGCTTGCCGGTGAGAGTGGCCAGCTCCTCATTGTCAATCTTGGTGATGATGAGATCAACATCGTTGAGGGCAGAGTCGATCTGAGCGGCAGGAGCATCTCCACCGGCGTGGAAGTAGTTGGCATCCTTAACCGCACCTCTGACCACACGCTTGTTCTTCTTCGCAGCGTTCTTAGCTGCCTCCTTTGCCTTCTTGCCCTCAGCCTTTTCAGCTTTCTCAGCAGCCTCCTTCTCCTGCTGGAGCCTGGCAGCCTCTTCTTTGGCCTTAGCAGCCTCTTCGGCAAGGCGCTTCTGCTCAGCTTCCTTCTCGAATCTGCGCTTGTTCTTCTGGGCGTGCTCTTCCTGTCTGAACTTCTTGATGCGCTCATCAAGGGCCAATGCATCGTCAACCAGCTTCCTAAGACGGGTGGTGTCCTCGGTCTTCTTTTTACGGCGTGCGTTCTGGTTCTTGCGCTCAACGTGACGCTTCTGATCACGATTCTCATTGTCGTCCGGCACATCCTCATCAAGATATTCGAAAGATCGCCAGCTGTCGAAGTTGTACCAGAAGTTGTAGAACGCCTCGACCTCGGGTTTTGTGCTCTTTTCGTTGCCAAGCTTTGGTACAGGCTGATTGTTGGAGAAACGGCCTTCGGACTCGAAAACCTTGCCCCAAAGCTTGTAGAAGTTGCCCTTTTGCGTTTCCTTTTTGGTCGGGGGCTCCACCTCGGCGGCCTCGTCCACGGAGTCGAATTGACGGCGCTTGACAGGGTCGAGAAGCACCTCGGTGGCCTTCTGGATACACTTGAAGAACTGGTCGTCTTCGGTTCCTCCTGCTGCGGCTTTCTTATCAGGGTGATGCTTGAGCACTTTCCTGCGGTGGGCCTTCTTGATTTGTTCCTCAGTGGCGCGGTGACGGTACCTGGCTATGCCCAGAACAGCGTAATGATCTTGGTTCTATAACACAGTCAGTTTTCTGCTAGTGACATAATTTGGGTAGGAGAGCGAACCTTCCAGTCTTTGGCTTCACGCTGGAGAAGGACGGGATCTTCAGGCTCGCTGATCTCGCCCTCATCGTCGTCTTCAACCTTCTTGACGTTTGCCTGGGCCTGGATGCGGTCATCCTCAGAGAAAGTGCGCTTATGTCGCTTCTACATGGGCCAATAATGTTAGCAGACATAATGTGAATCCATGGGCCTTGACGTACTCTGCGGGCATGGGCAAGGAAGTGGGGTCCAACGGGCTCGATGTTGCGGTCGTTGGCAGCGCTGAGTTGGCTGATGGGCTTGAAGTCCTTCTCGCCAGCCCATCCCTCCGGTAGGACGGGAAGGGGGAGGTTGATCTGTACAGTCGCCATTCTTTGCAGAGTGTCGTTGTCAATTAACGGCGATGAAGTGGGATGGTGAGCGGAACAAATAATTTTCTAGTAGTGAAAGTCGGTCCGCGAATTTACCGACGCCCATCCTTGTCGCATTACATGTGGCTTAGCGTCGTCGCCATGTTCCGTAGTAACGTCGCAGAATAGCTGACGGCAACCAAACGAACAAATCAACAATGGCATTCTGTTAACTTTTCTTCTATCAATTGCTAGCGCTGGCTTTCATCAGATATAGCGAACATGTTTCAAGGATTTCAGGTATGAGACCTCTCCATCTGGATGCGTCTAAGCTCTGACAAAGCTGTCCCTTAGAGGATCAAAGGTGCCATCGATGCACGATTAGCGGAGGAGCAGGCACGCCAGAAAGCTGAAGCCCAGAAAGGAGGATCACGGCCCGGCTCCGCGCCTCGAAGATCAAATTCAAGGAATCTTTCTCCCTCAAAGCGACCCTCTCGATCGAAAGATGGAGATGGTAGCAGCAAGGCAGTGCTAACAGGAAAGGGACCTGACCCTTCAGAATTTGACCCAGAGTTCGTGATAGGGGACGAGGATGATCAGCCGAGCCGCACCGCGACACCCCGACCGAAGGAGAAGGAAGAGAATGCAGATGAAGCTTCTGGTGTCACAAATGAAAAGGAGGAGGGAGGACAGTCAACGGGAGCGGAGGAGAAAGCCACACCGACCGCTGAGATACCCCCAGAAGTCCAGACTCGTCTACGAAAGCTAGATAAGTTGGAACCAAAGTACTCAGGTCGGATTCTCCCATTTCAGTTCGAGTGCTTGCTATTAACAACGGTGCAGAGCTCTTAAGGTCATATCGAATCGCACACGCGCGTGTCTCTGCTATAGAAGCTTTCGAAGCGTCTCTGCGTGAGCACACACCCCTGACATCCATAAACGAGCCCGCCGGATTCGTGGAATATCTCGGACAACTAAATGTGAAGAGTGACATGCTCATGGATGAGCTTAAAAGGGTGTCAAAGGAGCGCGATGAGATGAAGAAGAACCTGGAACAGGCGGAAAATAATGCAAAAACTGCTACGGAAGAGGTAGAGAGGTTGCGAGCCCAGGCAGCGGAGAGCGAGAAGACGCCCCAGAAAGAAGCAAATTCCACCGATGATCCGAGCAAACCATCCTCCTCAGAGGCGCACGACGCTGGAAAAGAGAATCAAGATGACGAAGATTTCTTTTCTTACGACAGTGAGCTGCCGAGGTTGCAAACTAAGCTTCAGGAGAATGAGGAGAAGGTTGAGAAGCTCGAAGAAGAGAATACATCGTTGAAGAAGGAACTGTCTGTGGCGCAGGAGTCGGCAGAGTCTTTCATGAAGAACTTGGAGGCGACTGCGAATGATTACCAGACACTAAAGGATGCTTCCAACCGATCAAAGAAAGAAGCGGAAGACCGCCAGAGCGAATTGGACGCAACAGTGAATGAACTGCAGGCCAAAGTCAAAGCTGCAGAAGGGGATCTAGAAAAGCAGAAGGCCGAGCAAAGTGACAAAGAGAACACCATTTCCGAGCTTCAAAAAAAGATTGAATCAACCACTAAGGAGCTTGAGGATTTGCACGCGACTAGAGGTGAGGAGCTAGTTGAGAACCACGACCAAGAAGCACTTCGTGCACAAGTTGATAAATTGGAGGGTGAGATCACACAGCTTCGCGAGGATCAGACAAAGAGCGAGAAGAAGAATGACACCCTCAACGGACTCGTCAAAAACCTTCGTGATCAATTGAAAGCAGCCGAGGAGAAGCGCGATCAGACACAAGTAGAGTTGGAAAAGGCCAAACAGGACCTCCAGGCCGCCTCCAAAGATACGACCGACCCAAAGCCAGCGGCACCTGCAACCACGACTCCCATCCCCGTAGTTAAAAAAGACGAGCCCGCTGGATCGAAGAAGAAAAATCGTAAAAAGAAGAAGGGTGGAAAAGCAAATGAGGCAGCAACAGAGGCGACGCCTAGTGAGGCAGGCAGTGCCAGCGGTCTGTTATCCCCTCATATTCCCGATGCGCCCGCTGCCCCATCTGGAGACACCGAGAAGCAGATTTCAGAGCTGCAATCCGATCTTGATGCCAAGATAGCCACCGTTGAAAGGCTAGAAAAGGAACTCATCGAGAAGGAGTCTTCCATAGACCTTCTCAAGAGCAAGATGAAGGATCAAGAGGCCATGCAAGAGGAGGTGGAGACGCTGAGACAGGACTTGTTGGATTTCGGACAAGAGCATACCGAGGCAAAAGACAGGATCAAGTCGCTGCAAGCTGAGAAAGCTGCTCTTCAGGAGAGGATGGCTGCCTTGGAGAAGGAGATTGCTGAATTACGCACTGGCAAGGCAGCTCACGCAAGCTCCGAGCAAGACAGAAAGACTCTAACTGCAGAGTTTGAGACATTGAAAGCGAAAGCTGATTCACTGCAGACCGACCTTTCTGTAGCCGAGCAACTTGCCGCTTCAAGGTTCAAAGATCTTGCGGAAATGCGAGAGATTCTCCAGAAGGCACAACCGGAACTTGTGTCTTTACGCAAGGAGGTAGTGGAGTTGCGGTCTACCAAGGAAGAGCTGTCGGCCAAAGCCTCTGAGCTGCGAGTCTTGGAGGGCCGAGAGAAGGATCTCAAGACAGAGATAGCGGCGTATCGGTCACAGGTGGCCGACAAGGACGGTGACATCAAGACACTGAATGAGAAGGTCAAACAGGAGACTACCCAACGCCTCGCTCTAGAAGAAGCAAACAAGCAGAGCCAGAAGGACCTCCAGAAGTCCGAGATTGGCCGAAAGGATGTCATCGAGCACCGTGAGAAGTTGTCCAAGGAAATCAGCAAATCTCAAGAGGAACTCAAGGCCTCGCGCGGTACCATTCGAGACCTGGAGCAACAGGTGGCCAAGCTTACGCGAGAGGCTGGAAGCTTGAGGGATGAGATACAGCTCAAGTCAGCACAGTATGCGAGCGCACAAGAGCTCATGAACAGTATGCAGGATCAGACGCAGGAGATGGGTACGCAGATGAAGGAAGTGCGAGCTCGAAGCGAGAGTTTGGAAGAGGAACTCGCTGACGCACATCGTCTGTTGAGTGAGCGAAGCCGAGAAGCGGAGACTATGAGGAGACTCCTAGCGGATGCGCAAGGACGTGCTGATTCAAGGGTCAAGGAGATGCAAGAGAGGCTTGACTTGGCTGTCGAAGAGAGAGACCGTGCGGAGGAGCAAGCCAACAATTTCGGACGAAGGCGAGCTCGAGAATTAGAGGAGCTCAAGAACAAGGTCCGAGATGCCGAACGCGCCGTATCCCAGGCTACAGAGGACAAACATGATCTTGTGGCCGCCGAACAGGAGTTACGACGACAGAAGGAGGAGCTAGAGCGGCGAGCAGCACAGGCACAGGAAGAGGCAACCGAGGTAAAAGAAGCCATGGGCCAGCTCCGGGATGCTCTAGACGAGAGCGAGAAACAAGCACGCGAACTGGAGAGAGAGAAGGGCGACCTTCGCCGGGCATTCGACGAGACGCAAAGTCGACTCGAGAAGCTACAAAAGTCTAGCAAGGTCAGTGTCTGACAAGTATGACAAGGCACACTACTAACAATGTGTATAGACGATGTCTGAAGAGCTCCGCTCCCTGCAAACCGTCAAGTCACGGGCGCTTGAATCCACCGTGCAATCGTCACGATCGTCTGCCGAGTCTTCGCGGTCAAGATTAGCATCTCCCACGCCGAAATCGCGGGCGCCGTCCACCCAACCTGGCGAGGCCTCAGCAGGCGTGGACTATGTGTATCTGAAGAATGTGCTGCTGCAGTTTTTGGAACAGAAGGACAAGAAGTACCAACAACAGCTGATACCAGTGTTGGGTATGCTGCTGCATTTCGATAAGTACGGAACCTGGAGCATGCATTTAGCAAGACACATGGGCTAACCACTTCCACAGGAAGGATGAACAGAAATGGATGGCAGCTGTATCGGCAAGATAGACGATTCGCATATGTTCGTCTCTATAAATGTTCTTTCACGAAGCATTGGGGATCAGGGTCGCCTCTGCTTAGGTAGTACTCCCGCCGGTTTGAGGCCGCATCATAGTCCGTTTTGCATAGCGTCAGGTGTTCAAAAGAACCTGGTAGGTCTTTCTTGGACGCAGTAACTGTTCTAATTTTCCCTTTTCATATCTATTTCTCCAGGGCAACTTCGAGATGAAGCGATTCGGAGGATTGGGTTAGGAGGCTCTCGCATTTTGTCATTGGCGCAATTGTACAACACATCACTATTTAATTATTGTATTACCTATGTCATGAAGGGTCTGTGCTGGGGAAGGTTGGTAGGTACGTGCAAATAATGAATGTACTATGGATTCCTGATTCCGAATTGTCTGATGCTACTATGTAGTACAGAAGTGAATGGCGAAGAACAGAGGGTTGTTGATCTAGTTCCATAGCAACAACAACAAACAATAGCTAAAAGTGGCTTAAAGGGCGGACATGACAGCTGTATAGGGAAACGAACTGGGCCGCCGAGATTGCCCAAAGGGGGAACTGGCCGGGCGTGGACGTGATGCAACCTGAATCAGTGGACAAGTCAAGACAAGGCAAGACAGCGCAAGACACGGCAGGTCAGGCAGCGTTTGCGGGCCGGGCAAGCGTCATTCACATCAAACTAACACCATGGCAGAGCAGGCCAGCAGGGCGGGAGAGGACAGGACAAGGCCAGGACAAGGACAGGACAGGGCTAGCAATAATAGTAAAAGTGTAAAAGCGTGCAATGTGAGGAAGAGGACTAGGAGGAGGAAGAGGACTAGGAGGAGGAAGAGGACTAGGAGGAGGAAGAGGACTAGGAGGAGGAAGAGGACTAGGAGGAGGAAGAGGAGGATTACTTGCATAGATGAATGCCGACTCTCTATTAATGGAAGGATGGAGAAGAAGCCCTTGCGCCAGATTGAATGTTGTCGTTTCAGTGTTGTGGTTGTTGTCGTCGTTGGATGAGGTGGATGTGGTGAAAGTGTGGTGAATGTGTTGTTGCATCATCGTTCATCCATGTGCCCACTCAATCCCACTCCCACTCCCCCCCTCTCTCCCCCTCCCTGTTGTTCCCTGTCCTCCAACCTGTTTATCCTCTTTTATTCTCCGTGATGTCTACGAGGATACCGGGACTGGTAATTGGACTTCTATAGTTAGTAGTTACTTGCTTGCTATGCTTCATGACATACTCCCTACTTTTGGTGATGTCTTTTCCATTAGCAACGCCATCATCCTCATAGAGGTATCTAGGCGCTGTAGACAGTACACTACCTGGTTACATACAAGTAGTAACATACTCGTACTGCATCTCCGTAGCCGCCGCATCCATCGATCCACTGATCCAATTCCCTCCCTCCATAGTCACCAGTCCAGTCCAGTCCAGTCCAGTTATTATATCTCGTAGTTACCTACAATCTTGGAATCTCCCGTACATCCATCCCATCCCATCCTCCGCACACCCCACTCTCTTGACTCTCTTGACTCTCTTGACTCTCTTGACTCTCTTGACCCTCTGATTCCCTGACTCTGCTCTTCTTCTTCACTATTCTCCTCTTTCTCTTTCCACTCTCGCATTGCGCATCCCTCAATTCACCAAGAACCGAGCCTCAACAAGAGTCATTGCACCCCCTCCCCACATAGCATCATCACATCGCATCGCATCGCAGCGCATAGCATCGCATCGCAACTCCCTTCTTCCTCTTGTCCTGTTTCTAAGAGCAAGACACACCGACCCCCCTCGGGTCCACCAATCATAGCGCGTGTACTGGGATAGCACCAGCGTTGACGAGCGGCTAAGCCCATCTCCAGCAATTGGGAGAAATCGCTGTCTGTGCCAGTGCGGGTGCCAGTGCCAGTGCAAGTCAACGTCAGGTTCCAACCCATAGTTACCTACATTAACATTTTACTCTTCCTCAACTCCGTACTTTATACATCCTCAACCCTTCCGACCGTACTCGCACCGCCCATGAGCGTAGCCCATCGCCTTCCGAGCGCCTGATCGCCGAGCTTTCCAACCGTCCAACCTCCGCTCCTCTTTTACACTACCGTCCGCAGTCCACGCCCTGTGCGCGCGCGTGGCGGGGGAAAGTCATCATGAATGGGAATGACATCAAAAAGGCCGCCATCAACAAGGCAAAAGCCGTTGCGCAGGCTGCGAACGGGAATGGAGGAAAGAAGAGGCGTAAAGGTCAAGACTTAAAGCCCATCATTACAACGGAACAACAGAAGAGCCAGGACGCATCGCCTGGGTCGGCGGGCTCTTTTCACTACAAGTACGTTGGGTCCTCTCTCTCTCTCTTACCTTATACTTACTACACTACCTACTACCACTACCCTACATACATTACATTGTCCGGTCTGCTGCGGCGGCGGCGGCGGCGGCATCTCTACACTCTCACACACTCACCCTCTACTACTACTACTACTTCTCATTATTCTCACCACTTCTCCCTCTCTGCTCATGTAGCCAACTTTCCACCTTGTCGCAATGCTCAACCTCTCCCTCTAAAAGCCTCCCCCTCCCCTCCTCCCCTCATCCCGCCGCCCCCACAAACCCTTTCGCACATTGATCATATCCACCACTACACCTACCACCTACCCAACTCCCGGCACGTTCACAACTAAATACCCCGCACAGTGTACAGAACACGGCGTCACCGCTCGGCCACAACAAGATGTCATACACCAACCAATTGAGCCACTCACCTTCCTCGTCATCCTCCTCCGTCGATGAGGCTGACAACACCGCCGACGAAGAAGATTCCGAGGATTACTGCAAGGGCGGCTACCATCCCGTCCAGGTTGGCGAGGAATACAAAGATGGCAAATACACCATCGTGCGCAAGCTTGGCTGGGGTCATTTCTCTACCGTTTGGCTTTCGCGAGACAACACCAACGGTAAACACGTCGCTCTGAAGGTGGTGCGCTCCGCCGCGCACTACACCGAGACTGCTCTGGACGAAATCAAGCTCTTGAAGAAGGTTGTGGATGCGAACAAGGACCACCCCGGCCGGAAGCATGTAGTAAGCCTGCTCGACTCTTTCAACCATCGCGGTCCCAACGGCGTCCACGTCTGCATGGTATTCGAAGTGTTGGGAGAGAACCTTTTGGGCTTGATCAAACGATGGAATCACCGAGGCATCCCCATGCCCTTGGTGAAACAGATCACAAAGCAGGTATTGCTCGGCCTCGACTATCTACATCGCGAGTGCGGCATTATCCACACCGACCTCAAACCCGAGAACGTCCTCATCGAGATTGGCGACGTGGAACAAATCGTCAAGACCTACGTACACGACGAACCCAAGAAGAAGGGCGAGGATGACAGTAATAGAAACGGACGCAGGAGACGGAGAACACTCATCACGGGCAGCCAGCCGCTTCCGAGTCCGCTCAACGCCAGCTTCAATCACGCAGATATCACCAGTTTCCCGGGTATGGTAGGCCCGCAGAGTCTGAACAAAGTGGTGAATGAGAGTACAGGTAAAGAATCCCCCATAACTGGCTTGAGTCCACCTCCACAAGACGGTTTTGTAATGAGTGGTGCCTTAGGCACTTCGTCTTCGTCTGGCAGCCTATCAATGGCGGAACGTCTGGGTATCAAGAGCCCATCGTCCGAAGACGATGTTCAGAAACAGCGCGAAAAGACGGCGTAAGTATATTCCCTTTCGGAGAATTGAGAACACACAAACTAAGCGCTTGAGAACAGAGACCTCCTCACAAAGGATATATCCGGCATCAGCTTGGACAAATCGAGTAGCCCACCCCCCAAGAATCAAGAAAAGTCCAGCCATGACATCAACTTCGAAACCATATCCGTTAAGATTGCAGACCTTGGCAATGCATGCTGGGTAGGTCATCATTTCACCAACGACATTCAGACCAGACAGTATAGATCTCCGGAGGTCATCCTCGGTAGCAAATGGGGTGCTAGTACCGACGTATGGAGTATGGCAGCAATGGTGAGTTTGTCTCTGGTTTTCGACTGTGTAGCGAGGTTTACTTATTCTACTTTAGGTGTTTGAACTCATTACAGGCGACTATCTTTTCGACCCCCAGTCTGGTACCAAATATGGAAAGGACGACGACCACATCGCGCAAATAATTGAGCTTCTAGGCGCCTTCCCCAAGTCCCTCTGCATGTCTGGAAAATGGTCGCAGGAGATATTTAACAGGAAGGGCGAGCTACGCAACATTCATAGGCTTCGTCACTGGGCCCTACCGGATGTCTTACGCGAGAAATATCATTTCAGCGTGGAGGAGAGTAAGAGTATCGGCGGCTTCCTGCTCCCAATGCTGGAGCTTTTACCCGTAGACCGTGCCAACGCAGGGGGGATGGCAAATCATGAATTCTTGAAGGACACAAAGGGGATGGATAACATCGACCTGCCCATTCCGATCGGAAGCAAAGGAGAGGGGATTGATGGATGGGCAACCGAGGTTAAGAAGACGAGGTAATGGTTGAGATATTTGGACTTATGAGAGCCTGTGGAATGTTCAAGCAACGCAGTGACGTGAAGGTAGAGTTGGTAGCATATGGCGACAAAGAGGATGAGGACAAGGAGGATGATGAACATGATGGCAGTGGGATGGATAGTGTAGGCTCAGGCGTCGATGATGCGATCTTGGTCTGTCTAAAAATGGCCATTCTTTTCCATTCCCGTTGGCTTCCTGTCTGTTTTCTGGGCCATGCGTTTGTTGGTCTAGACTTCGGACTTCCTGGCGTTTTTGAAAGTTGGATCATCAAGCGATGAATGTTATCACGAGAAGATCTTGTCCCTGATAACGGCAGCATACGACAAAGTTACGAATCCTTGCTTTCCCCGTTACCCCATTACTGTTTGGTTCCAATGTTTTGGTCTCTTCGTACCTAGGTATATAGAAAGCTCATTGGAGCACGGGTAAAAATCATGACTTTGCTGCAGTCCAAAATGCCCATCAGCCTCAATGCAAGCCGTACGTATACAAAGCCTTTAAAAGATGGTCTCTGATGCCAGAGAACCCCAGCTCTGTTGGGGTGCCATTCGCTTGTTACGATCAGTATTGTGCAACGATACGAGTGCCAATCAATGTATGTATCCTGGAGTGACCTAGTGCGATGCATATGAATGCCATCCATCACAATGTTACTGCTCAGCCTCCAACTATCAGGCGCCCTCAGCTCCATGTGCAGGGCTGGATTTAAGGAGGCTTGCCTGGGAGGTCCATTCAGCACTAGTTTAATATCCAAGCGTGCAGATTAGGCATCTCACCGTGAACCCGCACCAATACCAGCACCAGAATGTATCATGCGATGCTAAACAAAAGGTGCGGGGCGGCGATGCCTCGCCAACGAAAGTCGTACCTTCCGCCGCAAAGTAACCTTTGATTTACACATACTACTAGGAGCTCACCAAGTACCCAAGACCTATATACCTTTCCTCGTTCTCCTACCTTCTGCATTTTTCGTCGGTCTTGATTCATCGACTGGTTCGACCTCCTTCACGATCCACCTAACGTTGACATATATCTGTGGGCAGCGAATTCCAGATGGGAGTAATAGAATGGTTGTGCGACATTCGCTTTCATCGGAGCTTGGTCCTGCCCCCGAACCCAGAAACGAACAGAACGAAGCCATTGCGAGTGTCCTACGCCGATTATGGTGACAAGGATAGCGACGCAGTCGTTCTATTCTGCGGCGCTTTGATGGGCATGAGAATGTGCTATTCGCCCCTCGACCAATTAGCAAAACTTCATAGAGTACGGATCATTCATCCGGACAGGCCAGGCGTAGGCGGGAGTGACCCAGTGACTCAACAAGAGAGGATAGCGATATGGCTTGGTAAGATGCGATGTCGAATATTCACGATGCATCGATCTCACTGTTGTTCTAGAAATAGTGCCTCACCTCCTACAGCACCTCCGTATTCCTTACGTATCGTTGGCGAGCCATAGCGGTGGAGACATCTACCTACTTAATACTGTCTTGACCCACCCCCACCTACTGCATCCTAAGAATCCATACGTCACTTTCTTCGCTCCATGGGTCCATCATTCACACTCTGGCGTGTCTTCGTTGCGCGCGACTGAGCTGCTACCAGCCCCATTGATCGGCAAATTTGCCTCTGTTGCCCGGTTCGTAAACCAAAATGTCGTCCCTTTGGCGGGGTTGAGTGGGACACTACTCCATGGCATCAGGGATTCATTCACACATTCCACACCTGCTCCAGCACCCGTGCCTCTGATGCCAACAGCTACCGATGGGTCCGGAACGACGCCTGTTCCTTCACGTAATGCCGACAATGCATCCGATTTGGATCTGAATGATCCCAAGATCGTAGAGGAACTGCGAATGCTTATCGTGCAATACCTATTTGCAGAACAGACGGAAGGGGTCTCAATGGACGCACAACTGTTTCTGAAAAAGCCACAGACGACTCATTGGTGCTCGCCAGACATCTTCTGGTCAGACATTGACGACGCTGTGCCTCTAATCAAGAAACTCATCAGGGACGAGGGGGCAGCGGGAGGAGGGGAGGGTAGAAATTGGATGTTCACGTCTTTCCACGCCGAGGAAGATTCCATGGTGGGCGAGAAAGGCAGGACTTGGTTTGATGCCTGCTGGACGAAGGATGCTGACGGCGAACCTCAAGATGATGCAGGAGACGGCAACGGGAAGTTCAGATACGAGAGCAAGATCGTGCCTAAGAGTGATCACAACTATCTCATGGACCCAGCTTTTCAAGCCTCGAACATATGGTTGGAGGGTGTGAGGGCAGCTTTCCCGCCTCTAGAAGAGGTTTGATAGCTTCCGAGCCACTTGTTATTTTGGGTCTTCATGGGATCGTGATCGCTAATAGAGTGCTGCTCAGGAAGTCTTAGACCCAGAAACACATCATGATAGTCCATCCGATCGTGAACAGTCCCACGCCGCGGAATCCAATGTGCGAATGAGACACCTCGCTCTGAGAGCAAGAAGAACGATGCGGAAGTTCACCTCCAAGAAGTTCGAATCAACGCCCGCAAGTCCACTTTCGAGCCCCGGGATGACGCCAGTGATATATGCTCGAAGGTCTTTCGACGATGGTTCGACTAGAGCGATCCATAGAGGGAAGACCGGTCATGGCATGAACAATGAAAAGGGGAGGCCTGATTGGCTGGACAAGTTGAGAATCTGAAGAGATTGTGGACTCCCTGTGAACTAAGGACTACGGACTTTTGATGGGGGAAGAGGGTGATTTGAGGAAGCACTGATATTCTTATTTCATGGCCCCTACTTGTTTTCGCAGTGCATGGCCATTTCATTAATAGACTCTATCCATAATGTGAAAGTGGACGGGCATCCACTGTGAAGTGTCACTACTATGAAGTTGAAGATCTCCATCGAGATGCACTCGCAGGCCGGCACAGCCGTAAGAACAGCACAGGCAGTACTCGGTCCACATGTCCGTCGACCACCCCGTACAAGGTAGCAGTACGAGGACATGGATTCCTACGGACAGACAAGTCTAGAACCCTTCTGACAGCTCTCCAGATCCTTGCGAGGGAGATTGTCTCTCTCGACTCCAGAACTAAACGCAAGAATAAACTGGAGAATATTGTGGACAGTTTTTGGCCAGTGCGAGCTCGAATGGGAAAGTGAGTCGACAATGGGCGAGGTTCTCAGGTTTGGATACTCGTGTGTGCATGTGCAACGAGGAAGGGGAGATTATGGCGGAGGAGGAATCGGCCAATCAGAGGATAAGCGTGTTTCATGAGAGTGTGTCTCAGACAGCCACGGGTTGCACGGTACGAACGGGTAGGGAGAAAAAAAAGATTTGAGAACGAGACGAGGACGAGACGAGGCGCGACAAGGCGCGGGTGGCGGAAACGCAAGCTAAAAATTCCCAACCGTCCAACAAAATCCTAAAAGGCGAAGCAATTGTGGCACTGACACTGAATGGATACTTGCCTAGATGAAAAGAAGACGAAGAAAAATAACACACTGAACTCCCAGATCAGGAGCTCATCCGTCCACTCGGAACCCAGGTGCCGGGATTGCGTGGCTCTTAAGCCTTGTCCCCCTCCTCTTCCCCCATCGACGTGGTCGAGGACGAGTTTCAGGAGCAGGTACCTGGGAAGTTATCCGTTCGTATACGGGACGGGTAGCAGGGTAAATCCCCATCCCCCTAGAAGAAGAAAAAGAACCCTCTCCGCAAATGTGAGTATTTCGAGATGAGCGAGTAGCTAGTGCTCGAGTGAAGTCATATTTGCGGATACAGTGATGCTTGCAATTATTGTGTGGGACATGGGGAGCTCTCACGATCGATAGATGATGTGCTTGATGGGGCAGATCGAGTTCGATGACGATCAATAGTGGTCGGGTAGGAAACAGACTCAGGAGGAATCCGGGATGAAGTGGATGGATGGGAGGGAATTTGTTGATTGATGGAATGGTAGATTCGATCGGGGATCCACGCACATCATCTCCATCAGCTCAGGGATGAAGATGAAGGAGGGGCGTTAGGCTTGGATCAAAACTGGATATTGGTAGCGACGGGAAGAGGAGAGGATTGACGTTGATAGGCAAAGTAGTACCTCCAGTGCCTCCGTATGCATGGGAATAATTGGGGAAATTGGAGCAACTAACTAATTAGTAGGTTTGTACAAGTACATGGGCAGTTTAAGAGTCGAAGGCTTTGGTTGCTTTTGAATTGCTCAAAGCAATGGTGCAAGAGGCGTTGAGTGCGACTGTTGCTTTAATTTTAGAATAAGTTTGACTTGAATCGTTGTCGTTGGATTGTTGTTGTTGGGGTTGAAGTGTTCGACTTGGTTGAAGACTTTTGAGGAGGCGAAAGGTGGAACGCGCATGCCCTTGGGTTTGGCGGCAGCCACTAAGACTAGTTTTGACGGTAGTACGAGACCTGATTGGCCGGATGAGTCTCTGATCTAGCGCGTTTCAGAATAGTAACGTGGCGTCGCGGCGTATTTGTACCTGAACCGCTGAACGATCGACCGACAGGGGGGAAGCGAGGGAAGGGGAGGGGATGATGATGAAATGAATGAATGAATGGGAATAGGGAGTAGGGAGGCGTCGCCTTACTCCGTACACAAGTAATGAATTGATAATTACAAGTACTTGTTTGTATTCATTCATTCAATTCGACTGGAATGGTAGCTTTTCGAACAGCAAAAGGGTAACAGACTCAGGTACCTAGGTACATGGACGTATCTACTCCGTACTCATGCTATACTGTGTAAATTCATCGGACTCTTCCCTTCAAAGTGGACTCTGTTACTCGGACAATCAATCCGCCATCCAACATCCCTTACGGACTGGAAGAGTACTGTACGGAGCACTAACTTGATAGAAACCTACCCAGGTAAATAACACATTACAGATAACGGCTCCGGCAAGCTCTCTATCGATTGAATGGGTGATAAAAAAAGTCAATAACGAACCAAAGAGCCAATCAACGAGTGGAGGAAGGAAAAAAGACTGTTTGCTAGTAACAAAGTACGCGGTGCACGGAGCCTCCCGCATCGACAATCACTCCCTTAAACCTTTCAGTCGTCACCTCCACTCCACTTCACTCACTCCACTAAACTACCTAGATACTCCCTCCCTTACGTATCTTTTCCATTCATTTCTTCCTCGGTCTCTTCCAACGCCTCTCTTCTTTCCCTCTGTAATTAACTACGCCATACATACTCTCCTTTCGTCACTCACTAGGCCAATTCTCCACTCCGTGCCTCCATCCCATACCACGCCGCTCAGCTCGATTTGGTCCTCAACCGAGGAGGTGGATATCTTCCAGGGATCAGGCCCCAGGGGACACCGACTCTCGTGCTCTTCTTTCTCACAATTCTCTCCAACTACTTCCTCTCTTCTTCCTTCTACTCGTTCACTCGTTCACTCGTTCTCTCCTTCCACTCCTCATTTCCTATCTCTGTCTTCTGCTTGCCTCCTACCACCACCACTTCCCAAGGCTTTGTCTGCCTTTCTTTCACCCCATCTACTACATGACCGTCGGCAGGCCTTCGTTCACTCACTGTCACTGTCTTTACCCATCCATATTGTGAAACGCGCGGGTATCATCTGTTTTTCCTCCCTTTCCTCGTCTCTCCGACGATCTGCGCCTCTTCATTCGTGCTCGACGCACACATCCCTCTAGCATTCCTCCGCCTGTCACCGTTTCAAGTCCACACACCCACATCCACCCACACAAATCAATACACCAAAAGGCCGGCTCCACCATAACTTGGACCCGGACCCCTTCAGCCTACCTATAGCTCCTCCCTCGTCAGGCATGAGCCATCCTCAAAAGTCCCCATCATTCCGTCTCTCTCGACAGGGCTTCCAACAACTCAATAACGGCAACAACGACGCCGACATGGCCGCCAATAATCAAACTGACAATATCCCCCTCCAGACTGTAGTCAGTCACACACCCTCCCAGAATGCCTATCGTTCCGATTCAAACAACGAGAAGACGGGCATGTGGCACCGCGCCGGTCGAAGGAAGCTGCAGAAGATCGACTCGCGGACTGGAGCACCAATGCCTGAGAAAAGAGACAACTCTGAGGAGAAGACAGCCCTCAACAAGATGGGCAGGTTCTACACCAAGATCCTCAACTTTAGCATCGTCACTCGTTACATGATCTACGTTGCCCCGCTGGCCCTCATCCTCGCTATTCCCATCATTCTCGCTGCCATTCACCCCGGAACCGTTGGAGGTACTGACAGTAGGCTGTTCTGGATCTGGATTGAGATCATCTGGCTCAGCTTGTGGGGATCCAAAGTCGTGGCTCATTTCCTACCTCGCATCTTCGAATTCCTCGTCGGTGTCGTCAGCCCTGGCATTAGGAAGTATGTCATGCTGCTGCGCGCTTTGGAGAAATCTCTCTCAGTTGTTCTCTGGATGATTGTCAACCAAGTTACCTTCGAAGTCCTGATAGATACCACTAGAGGTTGGAAGCAGGTGATGCAGCGCATTTTGCGAGCCGCTTTGGTGGCTTCCTGCATTATCCTAGCCGAGCGTGTCTTGATTCAACTCATCAGTATCAGCTATCATCGCAAGCAGTTCGATACCAAGATCAAAGACTCTAAGCGCAACATCTACCTCCTTGGTCTCCTATACGACGCCTCTCGTGGCCTATTTCCATCGTACTGCAATGAGTTCGCTGAGGAGGATTACGTCATCCAGGACTCTCTGCAATTCAACTTGGGCAGCCGCAAGCAAACCCATAAGCGTTCTGGATCGAATACACCCTTGAGGCTGCTTCAAGATGTTGGGCGAGTGGGTGATAAGGTCACTTCCATCTTTGGCACCGTCGCACAGGAGATCACCGGAAAGAAGATCTTGGATCCTAATTCTGCTCACTCGATTGTCCTGGAGGCACTCGACAAGCACCGTTCCTCGGAGGCTCTTGCGAAACGTATCTGGATGTCCTTCGTCGTCGAAGGCAAAGACGCCCTCTACCAGGAAGATTTGGTTGAGGTCATGAACGGCAATCGCGAGGAGGCGGAGGAATGTTTCGCTGCTCTCGATCGTGATGGCAATGGGGATATCAGCTTGGAAGAGATGATTCTTACTGTTACCGAGTTCGCACGGGAGCGCAAGTCGATTGCTACCAGCATGCATGACGTCGACCAAGCCATCAATGCGTTGGATGCACTTCTGTTCACGATTGTCTTTATCGTTTGCGTTTTCGTATTCATCGCCTTCCTCAGTCCAAGCTTCACTGCAACTCTGGCCACTTCCGCGACTGCGCTCCTCTCTCTGTCTTTCGTCTTCGCTGCTACCTGTCAGGAAGTCCTGGGTTCTTGCATTTTCTTGTTCGTCAAGCATCCCTACGACATTGGTGACCGAGTCGACATCACCTCGGAGGCGCTGACTGTTGAACACATTTCGCTTCTCTACACTGTATTCAAACGCGTCACCAACGGAAAGACACTCCAAATCCCCAACATCGTCCTCAACAACTTGTGGGTCGAGAACGTCACTCGTAGTAAGGCTATGCGTGAGCAGGTTTCAATCTTCTGTGACTTCGGTACTTCCTTCGAGGACATCAACGATCTCAAGAAAGAGATGCTGGACTTCGTTCATGATCCTCAAAACAACCGCGATTTCCATCCCGAGTTCGAGGTCGAGGTCGTCAGCATTGCGGAAATGAACAAGCTAGAGCTTCGTTGCGAGATTCGACATAAGAGCAACTGGTCTAATGAGGCTCTCCGATGTGCCCGTCGTTCGAAGTTCATGTGTGCCTTGGTTGTTGCCCTTCGCAAGGTGCCCATCAACGGCCCAGGCGGTGGTGATGCAGCTCTGGGCGCTGCAGGCAACCCGTCTTGGTCTGTGTCCATCCCGCCTGCCGAGGCTGTTGCAGCTAGGGAGAAGTTCAACAACGACAGGGACGCGGCGAGATTGCATCCCACGATTAAGCCTGAAGCTTCGGACGACAAAGGCAAGTCGACAAGCACTGACTTCCTCAATGTCAACGTCACGGAGGCTAGTGCAATCAACAATTTGAATCAACGCAAACCCGGAGTCGATCATGTTCGTGACGATACGTGGGATGCCCGCGACGATGTTAGCACCATTGGCCGCCCAAGCATGGATCAGCGACCTGATATCGACGAGGTCCGTGGCCTTCTTCACAAAGTGAACAGCAGTGGCAAGCGTAAACAGTCAGCCCAGCCACCATCTGAGTACTCTCAGTCTCAGCAGACTCTTCCCAACCAGGCTGGTCCGATGCTGTCCCCTAACGCATATGGCAATCAGTATGCACAGCAGCAGCGCGCCCCGGGTTCTCCAAGCTCAATCTCCACTGGCCACATAGAGGAATTCCAATATCAATCCATGGTCCCGCCTCCGAGGTCCACCAACCGCTCCGCAACACCTACTGGCAGCAATTATCCTCCCGTTCCAACCCAGCAGTCACACCCACCACAGCGAAGCCCCAGCGGGTCTAATAATCCCTACCGGGCCCAATCCCCTACCGATCCAGAGGAACGCCACCCATACCGACCCTAGATCTTCTCATCCCACGCAGGTTTAAGGGTGGAAAGTCTTTTGGGCTGTCTCAGAAGCCTTTCTATTCGCAGTAACCCCCGACAATGATGACATGGGTTTAATGAATTTCCTTTCTGTAGCACTCTGTGTCAAATAATGTTTTGGTTTCTAAATTCACGAGGCATGTAGACTTAACTCCATCCAGGTTGACAAAGAGTTTGACACCTGCGATATATTTTGTAGCACTCTGATCTTGTGTTCAACATTTCTTTCCTTTCATCGTGCTTGCTTACCTCGCCCGAGGCTGGATGAGCGAGCCATTTGAAAGCGTCTAGTCCATATTTCTCGTTTTCAATATCATCATACGGCATTTTTGCTCCGAGCGTCCTAAGCATGCTTGCTTTATTGCTTGTCAACCGGCATCCAAAAGCATAAGATAGTAGGAGTCACTTGTAAATTTAAGGGCATGTAGAAGAAAATAACAAATCAAAAAATTAGTGATTCAAATTGAGAAATCGGAGATATTGTAAAACAGGATCATCGTTCAATGATCAATATTATGATGACATGACATCTGTGATGCTTAGCCATTCCGGTAGAAAGGGTGAACGTATACATGCATGCGATAGAACTTGTTGCGTACTTGCAGAGGGGTCGGGAACACAATGCCGTGCATTTTCGTTTCCTCTACCTTTGCCATCACTCCTTGTATGGTAAGAAAGATGATCTTACACTCATTGCTACGTCTCATGAGTTACATCTCCATCTTGCGCCTCGACCGTTGAGAGTTCATGATGGATTTCCACCGTTGATGGGCGGTATCTTCTCATCATTTCTGCCATTTCCTACCCAAGAATCATTGTTGTTGGCTGATCTTGAGACTGAAGAATAATTACACGTTTCAAATGTCCTGTTAACGTTCGCGGACGCTAATTCACTCAAAAGATCTCGAACTTTGGGTTCCTTGCCAGGCCGTTTTATTACGAGTAAGACTTCCTTTCTTCTCTTTCTGTTCTCTAAGACCTTTGGGTCTTTCGCAACTTGTAGGGACGTATAACCAAACAACGGGGCTTCAAGGTCGCTAAGACACCTTTGCACTCTTCAACATGCTCTACAGGATCGAGAATGCATTGAAGAACGGAGGACGACTGTAATTGCTCGTAGATCATATTTATTGACTCTGTATAGATCTGTACCTTCCGAATTTCAGATGGTACACCTTTCCGTCAACTTTCAGTGGAGAAGGTGCAAAGGCCGTACACCTGACCTGCCAACGAAGCAACACCAATTGCGAGAGACACGAAGTATATCTTAGCCATACTGATAGTTGTGAGTAAGCTTCCGTCTCGAATTTCATCTAAAGTAATTGAGTGAAAACCCATCAGCCGGGCTTCGGGCATAATCCAGGTCAAAAACGTTCAGCTTGAGACATGTGTAACTGGATAATACAGTTTCGGGAACGAGAGACACTGCACCGTAGATAGTCTACACTCCACCAATTACGATGAATAGGCACTGGTCCCTCAAAATCGTGGATCCTACAGGCCATTCCACTTTTTTGAACGGGTTTGATATGGGGGCTATGGTCTTGTTAGGGTGATTGTTCTAGGCGGTGCGCGTGTCCGACACTCAGATTACGAAAGGCTCAATCGAGACGGAACAACAGAACTGATTGTAATACTATTGTACGGAATAGACACCTATTATTTGCATTACCAAAAGCTCGCTCGTTGACATTTTAGCTATATTACATTATGAAACAGGTGATGAGTTCCCACCGATCCTTTCTCCTTCCTGTGACATCCATAGCATCCACTTCAGCACCTTTAGCCCGCTTGGTAAAGACCGAGTGCAACCACATGAGGATTGATTAAAGAAAGATTAAATGGTGTGAAAGGCAGATCTGCATCAGTCAGAGCGACAAAAGTCGTCTGATTGACACCAGGGTCGCCTTGAAACACCTCAGCTGCAGGCTGGTAGGTGTATCCAGTCTGATTCCCCGTAACCTCGAGTGGGGTGTAGGTGAGGTTGAGTTGACTGACCCACGCCACGAACTGAGGTTGGCCCGCAGAAGTCGACGTAAAATAACTATTGTTGGGGCCAATGGCTTTACCAGGTGCGTCCCAAGTCAGATTGACGAGCTTGCCGGGGAACGACAGCGGCTCGGACCGGTTGCGCGCAATGGCTGGCCCGCAACTGTAGCCAGTGACATTGAGGTTCACGCACGTCTCGTTGGCAGGGATGGTGGAGTTACTGGGGTCAGCAATGCGCTGACCGACTACCTCATTCGGCTCCGTGTCGTTGGGAGAGAATCGATTAGGATTGGCTTGGTTGATGAATCGAAGTGTAGGGAAGTTCTGCCATGCGAGGCGGGTCGTGTTCCCGGGACAGCTGGAGATGTATGGTGCCAGATATGTCCACGCCCATGATTGTGGAAGACCTGTTTCAAACCATACAGGCATGGGATGTAGGCCAAGCATTTGGCGGAAGGAGAGCTGTTGACGCGCTTCGGTGGCGATGGACTGAGAGAGAAGCTGCGCGGCTTCCCGACTGTCAAGATGGTTGATGAACCCCCAAACACCAGCCTCTCCCCAAGCTGTGAGCTTCTGATTGAAGTCGATGAACTCTCGTACAGTCTGGAACGGGTAATTGTATGTGCACTGAGGAGGTGCTGCCTCACCGAGCATGTTGGTGAGCAGTGTAGCATGCCCTGACTCCTGTTGTGCCATGAATGCTATGTAGGAACGATCTTCCGCTGTCAATCCGGCCGCCAGGAAGTCTTCTTCGGAGAAAACTGCTAGACCATTGTTGAAAAGATCTAACTCTATCCACTCCTGATACAGTCCAAGAGTAAGAGATTCATAGTCAAAGTCACTGTTTACCATATACCTTGGCTGTGATCCATTGGTCCCCAATCCACCTACGAGAACAGTTAATCATGGTTCTTGATTTGATTGGGATAACACTTACCATTAGGTACATATGGGGCTGCGGCGGGGTTCTGGAGTTTCCCATCGGCATTGTAATATGTATGGGTAGGATTAGGTGGCCCTGGCGCAATTGTACTTGCGATGGTTGCATTTGCTTGCTCCGCTCCTGATATAGTAGGCGTGCCCGAGAACGGTCCATGGCTGGTCTGCCCATCTAGATTGGAGCTGACTCTTGGGTATTCAGATGTTGCAGAAGTAGCAATTGCTGGAACAATAGAATCAGGACCGAATGAAGTTGCCGGTGACCCTGAAGGTTGTGATACTGCAAAGCTGGCATCTGCACCAGTGTATCCAGGCACTTGCGGTGCTGGCGCTGCCGCAACCAAGGCTGTAATCAGTGTGTATGCGTATAGAGACTTAATAGACATCTCTGCGGAATGCTCGGTTCGATTGGGGGTGCAGGAAATTTCCCCCAAAGCGCAGCACATTGTTTATATTCATATCCGGCGACTTTTCATCGGCGTCTAAGTGAACGTCAAAGCATACCCATTGATGACAGCTACCAAAGCTTTCAAATGGCTTATTACCATGATCTCATCAATTGCTACAGCCGGAAATGGACAAGGTTTAGTAGGGTACATCGGTATTCAGATGTATGGATTTGAAGCCTTCAGATCAATACCAGGCCCCACTACCATCTAGCGTATGGATCGCTTCTTCGGGATTATGAAACGAACGAATTAGAATCTCAACATAACCCTACTTCTACGTATGGGTCTAAATGTGCATGAAGCAGGGTATACTGCGGGTTCGGCGGATCTGACTGTGACGAAACGGTGACATGGTACGCGTAGGAGTTTAACTGCCGCTAGTGGAGTATGGTCACTAAGATCTGAGTGTCCAGAACAAAGAGCAACGAAAGCATACGCAACCATTTCCACATGGTAAATCTATGAACAGAGGAACAGCGACGAACTCCTACTCATATAGCCGGCCATCCCGACTCCTCAGGCCAATTGACGGAGCAATCGGATCACTTAAATTTTACTCGTATGAAGCCCATGCTGCATCGTCCCTACCATATGAGGGAAAAGGATTTCTCAATTTCCCTACCATAGAATTCTTTTTATCTTACTCGTAAGTGTAGACTGATAATGTTAGAACAAGTACCATTGTGAAATGGATGTTGTCCATCTGTATTGATTGAGCATTACCTGACGACACGATTACGCGTCGGTAGACCACAATAGAGCCACGCGGGATGATCGACAGATACGAAGAGTTTAGATACAATTTTCCGAATATAAATGCTACAATCATTTTTGAGCTCGGAATGTGATAAGAGTAGGCGGTTGTGTATAGTGATGTCCGCAAGTGAAGATGTCGCAATGAACGATCACTCCACCAATGCAGCCCTGGAGCATCCAAATTGACCTAGATAATTGTTCCTCGCGACACGATCATTTCGCCCGGGACATGGGGCCCCAGTTTTCCCGCGGTGCGAGTTGGTAGCGTACATATTTCCCCCTGTCATGATCCCGTCCAAGATTTTCATCAAATTCAACGGGGAAGTTGGTGCCAAGATATGATGGAAGCGTCTTCTTGGTTTGGTTGGTCTCTGCCGCGCTCAAATCTGCATTATCAGGGTTGCTCGGATCCTCTTTTGCTATATTGACAATGTCTGTTGACGACACTGGATTGGGGTTTGCATTGTCTTGGACAGCGAATGAGCTTCCTTTCGCAAGTATCACATCTCCGGCAGTACCCTTCTTAAGAGCGTTCTTGAGAGGCGCCCTTTGTCGGACCCACTCTAATAGGATATGCCATATTGCAGTCCAAGGAGCATCCGTGCGTATGGATCCAGGTTTACAATGGCTCATCGTGACTCGGAAACCCGCGTGGCGGAGAGCCCCTCTCATAGCTGCAAGGGATGGTGCTTGGCAGTGAAGTACTCTAGATATCGCGCTTGGTATGAAGAAGAATGGCCAGTCATCGATTGCCGCAGGGTCGGATTTAGGAATTATAGGGCCTAGCTGTTTCGTTACCCCATCTTCCGTCGTTTCTGCTGATTTTGCACCATAGGTGATCTCTTCAAGGGCTGTGCGAAGCATGCCTTCTATACGATTATATGTGGGATAAACACTTCGCTCTGCTTCGTTTAATTGAGCCAAAACTCGCTGAATGAAGCCCACGTTGTGGATAGGGCCACCATACATTGGACCCGAAAGCTGAAAGAGTCAGTAACGAGTATTGAATTGCATACGGTCAGTAAGCACTTACATGAGTCTTGAAACCACAGTGTTCGCAATGCTGGTCTGCAGAAGGAGCTGCGGCAAAAGAATGTTTGTATGAAGAAGTTCCATCTCGATTTTGCTTTGCTTTGTTGCGCGCTAGAAATTGCGTCGACCAAGAGCCGCAACCACTGTCGCAGTGGTAGACAATCATTGTTTTACCTGCTAGAAGCTTTACTTCATTCGGGGATTTCCGCACTCGGACAAACACGCGAATGTAGTAGTCGATCGAGAGAGAAAGGAGGGGCTCAATCGCCATGCCATAGCGACCGGCTGAAGAGGCAATGGCGTGCAAAAGTAGGCGAAGCCCTCCCTCGTGGCAAGGCTCTCCCTTAAGAGGCAAACCGCCGTACTGGGAGTATGTCTTCTCCAGATAGCCATGTGAAGCGAAGATTGCTGAGTCTGTGCATGTCACACAGAGCATGCCTTCATCGTTAATTGCCTGAATAGCGGCATCAATAAATGGGGCTGCCGTCCCGTATGGATCCAGATCAATTACGTCGTAACCTTGCTTTTCTATTCGACTGTACATGTATGCAATTGCATTGCCTGTGTTTGCTTGGATCTTTGATTCAAGCTTGTTGTGTTTCACATTGAGTCGTATTGAATCCGTAGCTTTGCTTGACATGTCGTTGGCAGTGATTGATGTGGACGCGGGAATTTCCTGTGCATATCGTAACGCTCGTAACCCTGTTGCAGAAAGAGCATCTAGAATTGTGAACGCAGGCTTCCATTCTGCTGGCTTTTGGAGTTCTTCGACTCGAGGTGTATGTCCGTTTCCTGTTGAGGGCGGGTTTCGAAGCGGCTCCGTCTCAGCATTCGAATCATGGACATCGGCAAGACACCTCTTCTTGCCTGCATCCGTGTCCTGTCCACTGGTCACTGGTCCAGGGATCATATGATCCGATAGTTTCCTCTTCTTCAAACTCAGGTCGTCTGGTTGGGGATGAGCCTCGGGAGGAACCTCGACTTTAGTTTCCACGGTCTTTGCTTTCTTCCTTTCCGCAAGTCTTTGCGCTTTGGCTCGGTATCTCTCATGCTTCTCTGTTTTGCGCTGCACGAGATCGTTCCCATATGTCTTGATGGCAAGAACGCTAAGATCCCGATTGAATTGTTGGATAGGATTGTAAAAGACTTGTTGCCTTTCTACCTCCTCTTTAGAGGATTTTGGGTCTGTAGAAGTGGGTATGCCATGGGGTACTAAAATATAGGCTTGGCCTTCTCTGATTGTGGTGTATGCTTTGCCATCATGGTTGATGGTTTGGCCTTCTTGGGGAATAGCATCAATGGAGTCCAAGGAGGACGGTTTGGCGCTGATATCTGACACAGGGGGCGTTACTGTCGCCATGGTGTATGCTCTAGAACTACGTATAGGTTGAGTTAAGCTACGACGATCCCATGGTATTTGAAAGAGCAATCGGCAGATCCTGGATGACAAACAAAACCGCAGCGATGAGGTCGCCAGTATGAACTCTATCACAAATAATTGCTGTGATATATGGATGTGGCCGGTGGTTGTTCCTTCGTAGTTATTCCCCTTGGTGTCGCGTGGTAGTGTGTAAATTGTATTGCAGTTTTGTAGTCAAAGAAAAACAAAAATTATTCCTTTCCAGGCACGGCCCCCGGTTGATTTTCCCTTATCTTATCAATCAGTGATCATCAGGCCCGTGCACCACTCACCACTCTCTATCGTAAGAACAAGAGGTATCCACTCCCTCATTTGATTACTAGAATCGTGATACCAAGAAAAGTCCTCCCTCTTTCGACTTCAATAGCACGTACGAGAATCAATCCATATTGACTCTTATCATTCAATCGCAAAACAATTCTACATTAATGTTGCAGCCATCGAAATGGTACCTGCCGTCCAAGCCATGGAACTAATAATACTCTTCCTAGGACCTAGGTTTTGCGATCCTTCAAGTACTAACCAGGGGTATTTTAGGCAGCCGTCCACTCAAACAGGCGTCGTTTAGAGCGTGGTCAGCCGTGCCCGATATCCTGTCTCCTTTTAAGAAGAGGACGACGCACTTGGTGTTTCTCTCATCATAGTCGCTCACTACCTCCACAAAAGCACAACAACCAAAAGCCTATTCATCTTCGACCACACACATCATGGGGCGCGGAAACCAATCCACAGCGTACCGTGATGATCCGGATGCCGTTTCCCTCCATACTACACCTGACGATTATAGCTACGACGATGCCCCCGAAATAACCACCTTCCCACCATCGTATGCGGACAGCGAGGCCGACAATGTAGTGGCGCCCACTGCACCTCCGATCAGGCACCTCCCGCCGCCTACGAGTAGAATGGATCATAATGCAGGCTACACGCTGAAAAAGGGAAAGCCTCAAGTGTGTGAAACGCAGACGGTCATGGACCCACGCTACGATACAGATCCTGTCTATCTTGAAGAAGGGGTGCTCAAATTCGCCAATCAAGCACCAATTCCCCTTGTTTACATCATGGGAACACATAAGGAGACGGTGAAACGCGGAGATAAGAAAGAGACCCAAGAGGTTACAGATTTCAGGATTGTCATGAATCTGCAACGGTATCTCTGGCGTGATTTCATCCCTGGCAACAGCTCTTCAATGACCTTTGCGCCCGTGAGCAATGGGGACAAGACATATCGTGGAGGGTTCAAGAAGACGAGGGCTCCTGGCTTCAAGCAAGATATTGAGGTTGGGTCGACTGCACCAACAGCTCAAGAGTGGTATCACCGGTATTGTGCATCATCATCATTGCTTCGTGTCTTCCGTTTCCGCCGTGAAGTCGTTGGATTTGATGAGACATTTTTGAAGAACCGTATCGAAGGGCTCATCCGGAGCACTAACTATCGGGGTCATCTTAGCATCACGTTTCCTGTGGAAGACCGGAATGTCGACATATACTCATCGAACCGTATCAATGAATGGCGACTAAAGACATGGATCCGCTGGGTATTCTACTTAACATTTCTCTGGATCTTCACATGGCCTTACCTGTTCTTCGCTACCAAACGATATGCTGTTGTCGTAGCTCAATGGCCATTCTCCTTCATGGACCAGGACGGCAATAAGATATATTCCACGGTGAGCGAGGAGCAATGGTTTGAGAAATGGCATATCGGCATTCGGCGCTTGGTTTTGGACCGATTCCAGGGAGAAGCCAGTGAAGAACAACTTGCCGGCGTCATAGCTCGTCCCGCCGACCCACCCATGCCTGGCACCATTAGTACTGGTCATGCCGGTATTGACAACGCTGTTGGATACTTACAGCAAGGGCTTCAAGTGGCAGGTGCCATCTCTAGAGGCAACAACCTTTCGAGAAGTCTACAGGGCGGCTGGGGTTATGACTGCTGACCAGCACAACATCCTGAATCCCGATATGCTTCCTCAATACCATCACCAATAGGCGTGTCGAGAGCACCCCTTTCATACTACGAGTACTGTGTCTAGTTGGAACGGGCCAGGTATGATGCAGGCGTCCTCGCCACAAGCCTCTCTGGCTAGGGACAGGGCCGTTTCAAGAGACTGAAAAGTGTAGAAGTCTTTGTTGTTTTGTTTTTGAGAGCAAATTGAATCTGAATAGTCTACTCTTGCTGAAGAAGGTGCCGTACAAATTTCCTGCTGATCATCCTCGAATGCTTTCTGAATTGAGACGGTACGCACTCTATGCTAGACACTTGGGTTGCAGATACGATATCAATAGTTGCTTGTACGAGTAACTGTAGACAAACAGAAATTGTGTTGTCTTCGTGCTACCTGACCACGCATCCAACAATATTGTATTTATAGTACATGGCCGCCAGTGCCTAAGCCATATGTGGGCGATAGTGCTTCCCCGTACTACATGACATGACCTCAGTCTCCACACTCACTCATGCTTTCCAATTCCGATTCCTGCGTATCAATACTAATGGCTGCATTCAATATTGAAACACAGGCCTGTGCTGCATGTGGACTTAGATGATCAGCAGGCATTTGCCATATGGTAAAATTCTAGTACCATGTTGACTAGATGCATACGCACTGCAAAAAGGGTGGTGCGGAACAGCTTTGCCTTGCACGGCAGCATAGGTAGGGTAGGTATCTTGCAAGTTGCACGTATACATATGTACGTATGGGAGCATACATCATGGCCCTCGTTCACATTTGGCAATTGATAATGCTTAGCTTGACTGCAAAAGGTTATTCTCCTCAGCGATCTTTGCAGGGAGGGTAAATGCAGCCCGGTCAGGTGGGTTGCTCTATGATCAAGTCGGCGCTACGCCGCTACCTGATTCGCCCCGCAGCTACTGCATGCTCACAATGGGATCCGTGTTCGTACCTCGTAACCATTCTAGGGCCCAGTTCATCATCGATATCGGTGGATTCGGCATGTCAATTCCATAATATCAATCGTCACTCCATGCGATCGAAATAGGATGCATTGTCACGACTGGTTCGACTACGCTAGTACCAGAATCCCCACCGCACCGTCATCAAGATCCGCGTAGGACTCTAACTATATTATATATAGAGCTCAGGTATTCCCATACATTCCCGGAATCAAACGTCGTGAACACTTCACCTTCTCTCGACAGCTTATACATATACCACAGCCATATACCAACAGTCGCTACCTTGCCAACTTCCCCACCATGAAGAACTTCGCCGCTGCTATCCTCGCCATCGTGCCCTTGATCGCTGCTGCTCCAGCATGCCCTGCTCCAGCGCCCGAAGTGACTGGAAACGTCCGCATCTGCACCGGTGAAAACTACACCGGCACCTGCATCTCTGTCGAGGCCCCTAACAACCAATGCCAACAACTCTCCGACCCATACCTTAAGAACGTCGGCTCTTTCAAGGTCTCTCCTGGCTGGCAGTGTAGAATTACTTAGTAAGTTACCGTCAGCCTCTGTCTGCAATAGAATCATGTGGATCGAAAACATACTGATGTTCATCGCAGCTCTGCGGAAACCTGCACACTTCACGGCGATGCCTTCATCCAGCCTACTCCTTCGGCTCCTAACCTGCACGAGTTCAACAACCCTGCCACTGGGGAGACTGTCGATGCTGGTAACCAAATCACCAGCTATCTTTGCCAGGAATGCACTGCTTGCCAGTAGGTTAACGTAATTGAACGACTAGAATAGGTTTGTGGACAGGTCACGCTATTTGAGGTCCATTTATGTTTGATTTGTATATGGAATCAACGAGATATAGTCATGGATACTACGAAATAATACGATTAATGTTTCCATGCTCACATGGACCCTAAGAACAAACAGGACTTACTTGCTTTGGGATATTCGGATGTGGCGAGAACGATCATGAGATAAAGTGGGAGATGCGTGTTGTCATGCATGTACACGCAGCCCAACACTATTTGGAAATTACACATCCATCAATAATCATATCTCGTGTCCTACTTTGATTGAAAAAAAAAACATCGGTTACTGTTTGTATGCACAAGTCTCCGCCACACGCGTGCTACTTTGCACACGGTACACTTATTGACCACGGCGATAGCAATGTGCTTACCATCTACAAAGATTGGAGATATGCGATGAAGCAATAAGACCATCCCTTATGATCTTGAGACAAGTGGTAGCGAAGTAGCATGCAAAAGAAAGGGTATTTTGCAGCCTAGTCTAGCTGAGTTTGAGCGCTTGTTTTTCTCGATTTCACGTCCGAGAACAGTCTGAACTGAAACGCGCAAATTCCCCATTGGCCGATGTTTCATCGTTACTGGTGTTACTCTGAGTTTCTCGCATGACAGTTCCGCGTGGGATGCTTCTCTTTCCTGTAAGGCCAGTGGTAGGTGTAGCGGGTGGGGCTGTTGTATTGCCTACTGCCACCCCAGGCCTCGGTGAAGCTGAGACTTGAGATTCCGACGTAGACGACTGTGCTTGCTTAAGGGGTGAGTCGGAGCGAGTAACGTAGTTATACTTTTTGGGCAAGCTCGAAGTCGTTGTCGAAATCTCTCTGGAGATAGCTTGCTTCCGCAACGAGTCCGTGATAGGTGAGTGGACTCTTTTCATCGGAAGATCGCCTTGCGATCTGTTTCTGATTGAGTCAACGAACTCATGATTAGACAAACTGCTTCGGCTAGAGGTTTGACGTCGTTTCTTATGCAGTTCACTCCTGCCCTCCAGTCGAGCAACAGCCTCAGCAATGGCATCGCCCCTTTCGATGATATTCGACAGGCTCTGCGACGATACTCGATCCCTGTGTCTGCCCTGTGAGGTTGATTGTAAACTTCCTTGAGTCGCCGGCCTTCCGGTGCGCAATGGCCAATCGGCCGGCAATGGTGGAAGTGGTGGCACTTCCTCCACAATGACTGTGTCCCGATCCGGACTCCAAAGCGAAGGTTCGGACCCAGCATGAGAGACCTGACCACTGTGCATTGAAGAAGTGCGCCTAACTTTATAATGTCCAGTTGTCGGGTCGACTTCGAGGACTGAGGAAGGATAGCGGAGTGAGTCTGCCAGCGTGCGGGTATCGTCAAACAGTGGCCCATCAAATTCCTCAATCGTTTCGTTGGACAAATTTGCGCACCGCAGCCGGGCCAATGGTAAAGAAACCATACGCCGAAGGTTCACCTCTTTACCAATGACATTGATATTGTAGCTGCTAGGGGTACGGCCTTTGGAATACGATCCACCCTCTTTCGCGCCATCAGGAACGTGGAATCTGAGATCAACGCGAGTTACGGCGTAAAATATGACAACGATGAGTTCAGTTAAGAAGTTGAGAAAATAGAAACAGAATCGAGACAAGTACCACGGAATCTCCACAGGCCGACCACTAGGGGAGACAAGCCTAGTGGGAGGTAGCCATGCTACAACGCATCGAAATATCTGCCCAATCGATAGTATCGTCGTCGCAATCAGAAGAATGGCGATGTTGTTGCGCAAACGACCCGCTCCAAATTTGTCGACCTCATTCCGTGGGATGAAAAGAGATACGGCGACAAGTACGATTGGTGCAAAGCAAAACGCCGCGAAATAGGTTATCCCAGTGAGTTGGAAGTTTCGGTCAATTCGAAGTACGTCAACGTTCAAAGTGAAGAACTGCTGAATGGATGCTACGATCAGGAGAACCAGACAAAATAGTAGCAGGACAACGCCAGATCGGTGTATGAGTCTGTACGTCGTTGACCAACCGGAATTCGGATGCTGAGCCCGCACGATCCGCTGTGCAAAGAACCAATTTACGATGTATAGGATAACCGTTCCAACATAGACGAATACAGTCGCTGCGATACCCAAGCTAATGTCGTTGTTGTGGCAGGCCCATGCTAATCGTAGAGACATGGTAATTACTCTGATTTTGCAGAATCCTAGCCGCATGTCAGTTTCGAATCCGAAAAGGAGTACGGATCCCTTATGATCAGTACCAAACATTGCCCCAGAGAACACAAATTTGTGTCCACGCTTTTGGCCAGCCCTCATTATCCTCATGTGAACGATAGCGAATATAACGTAGAGGGCCAGGAATACTGCGGTGATGGGAACATCGGGGTTTACAGTTGGTTTTCCCCCTAGGCCTGCTATTTGTGGTGCATAAGGCGGCCCAGAAGGTGAAGATTTCTACCGCGAGAGTTAGAATGAAGCCGCGAAAGTAACGAACTTTGTACATACCCGGCGGAAATTACGATCATGCTGTAACAATGACATCCTGGACAGTGTCGAGATATGGCGTAGGCCTTGATAGTTACCAAGTGAGTGAGGCTTGTCCTTGGACTGCCTGTCATAACAGAGACCACAACATATATGAGAGACACCCACGCAGGAAAATCAGTAGGGTGGGGCCGGAATAGGTTCAGATCTGGAACACTTCTGACTGGTGTGCTACGAGGCAACAAATGACTGATGACGAAGGCATATACAGAACAATCAAAGCAGGAGCATCAGTCTATTGGGCTGGTGCCAGACAGGACTTGGAGAAGTTCACTTGGATACGAGATAACCGGTGGTACCAGCATTAGCTGTTACTAAGATTGGTCCAGTCTTCGAAAGACCATGTACGAGCATGTAGGGACTATCATTAATGCGGGATGTCGACTTGTGTTACCTCGATTTTCAAACCCATCAGGACAAACTCTAAGCTTGTAAATCCATTGGATGCTCTGCTCATTCCTGATGAATATTAAGCATTCTTGCACCGCCTGGTCCCACCATTTACCTAGAAGTGGAATCTTTCTGGCTCAATTCGAGTCCATTGAAGTGTATCATCGAGAAAGTATCGTATATGTAATTGAACACTAGTGGCGCGTGGTGTTGTGCCGAAAACAGCATCAGCCGTACGTCGGCTCTCCTCAGGTATGCCGGAGATCGACCATGGTCTTTACTCTTGGCTTGAGATCCAGATCATTGCACTATGATTGGGCTTCTCCACGAATATCTCGCATATGATTGATATGCAAGATGTAATTTTTAGTTTGTCTTACATGCAACTATGTTCTTCGGAGAATTGCCGTCCTCGTTAATGACATGAAGCCTGAAACTTTAACACCATTTGTGAAAGGGCTACAGAACTGCCCAGGAATGCTAACATCTTACCGGAGTACACCTCCGAAATTTAATCAGGCGGACAATCGATTCACTAAAAGGCCTCGGCTTGTTAACAATATTGAGCTCTACACTAAATAATTGCTGTTTTGATATGTATGCTGTGCATTTATTACAAGCAAGAAGAATTAGCTTCAAGACTTAGAGAGACTCCACACCAACCGGCTTGATGACATTATGGATGTTTCTCGGAGATCAAAAGTTATTAAATCCTCTGGGAAATAATTGACTTCTTCAAAACAGTGGCCTGTATAGTTGGCATGCTGAGGGTTTCTAGACCAGAAAGAATTGGAGACTACCTAGGTAATGATGAATGAGATCAGATATTCTATTCAAACGAAGCCAGCGAACGGTATCAAGACATTTTTACTAGAAACAACGGCCTTTATTGGAATGGCGATCATCAGCAGCACGAGAAGGGGTGTGCTACAGATCACTAGCTTGTAAGTATTCGTAAATAGGAATTTGATAAGTTTCTCGTCCAAAGCAAGACAAACAAACCCGGATTCTTATCGATAAGTAAGAGGTGAGCTCGGCCGCCAACCAACTCACCTCACCACAGTACACTTCCTAGCTCCTACAAGTGTCTCTATATATCACGTCCACATTTTAGGCATGCATTCACACGAGCACGCGGCTCTAAAAGTGCATTCGCGATCACGGTCACAGTCACCCCACGGAGACGAATATCCTACCAAGCATTCCTCGCTTCGTGCGCGGTCGCGTTCACCCCATCGTCATGATCACCACGACCACCACAGGCGCAAAAGAAGACGTCATTCAAAATCTCCATCGCAGCCCATAGCACTTCCGTACAAAGCGAAACTGCTCACGAAACATCACTATGATGAATATAAACCCTTGTTTCAATCATATTTAGACATCCAAAAACAGCTCCAACTGGATGAATTGGATGAGCGTGAAGTTAGAGGCCGTTGGAAAAGCTTCGTCTCACGATGGTGAATTCCCCACTTATGAGGCCCCTTTTTATGGCTTCACGGAATATTGACAATTCTGAGGAATCGCGGAGACCTAGCGCGCAGCTGGTATGATCCTACGATGTTGAAGATAGCAAAAGACACAGTTTCGTCGTATCGGAGGCCGTCACCCGATCGCAACCTGCGCGACTCGCCCCAACGAAACTCCTATCGACCGACGGACCAAGAGCCTCCAGGGTCGCCAGAGAGCGAAGACGATATAGGTCCCGCACCACCGAGCCACCTCTCATCATCCCGTGCCGTTGGCCCAACAATACCTCGCATGGATGATATCGAGCTTCTCAACGAACAGCGCCGAGAAGACCGCGCCCGCGACAGATCCGATTACGTCGATGATATTCGCCACGAGCGTAAGCTAGATAGGAAGTTGCAGAAAGAGCGTCTGGAGGAACTTGCTCCCCGCGCAGATCCCGGATCACGCGAGCGGAAATTGGAGAAGAAGGGTGTGACAACAAGGGCGATGCGAGACTTTGGCGATGCGAAAGAGGGTGGGGAAGTTGAAATGGGAGAGTCAGATCTTATGGGAGATGATGGCGATGCCCTCAAGCGACAAAAACTGGAGATGGAACGGAAGAAGAGCGAGCGAGAAATTCGTCGTGATGAAATTATGCGAGCAAGGGCAGCGGAAAGGGAAGAAAGATTGGCTGGTCACAGAGCCAAGGAAGCACAGACAATGGAGTATCTCAAGGCCATTGCGAAAGATCGATTTGGATAGACCATGACTGCGGGCATACTCAGCGGAAGTTACAGAGAGAAACTTGTTATTAAAAAGTGTAGCCGGGTAAAGGCTGCAGAATCGGGGAAGGACTCTCAAGCGTGTCCCTTCCGGAATGCTATTCTATAAAGAGGTATCAAGTGTCTGACTGAATCAACAAGCACTCGCCAAAAACTCCAAATACCATGCAAATGCAAAATCCCGCTCCAACACCTATAGAAGTATATAGCTCTACTCGTCGTCTAGGATGGAGCTTGCAAGTGGGCCGAAGAAGGGGACCTCATATCGATCGAGGGTTTCCGCTGTTATGAGTCAAACATTGCTCGAGGTGTATGCAGCATTATGTGCACCTACCATCTTTGTAGGCGTGCATTGTGAGAAAACCAATGAGGCCGAGATCGCCTATGAACAAAAGCCAAGAGATTATGCTCGACCAGGAAAATATGATGTGGACAACCTTTATACTCGTTAGATGTCTAAAGATCCATGAGCATGGCTGAGACTTACGAAGATGAAGGCGAAGAGAAGGCTTGATTGCCATGCATGAAACCTGCACATTTGCGTGAGCTCTGAAGTCTCGTCCAAGATGATCCCCCAAGGTCGGTCCTACCTCACGTAGTCACTCTTGTGCTCAAGAACCAAGAGCATAACACCTCCAGCTGGCGGGAGCAGAAGATATGCCAGGCAAGCTTCATAATCCATCCTCAATCCAAGTCTAGTCTCGAACATGTCGACATCCTCCCTGCCCCCTCCGAAACCTCCAGGGGCGGCATTCCAGGCTACTCGCTCTGGTTCTTGCTGTTGCCCACCAAAGTAGTCGCGCTGGCCGAAGGACTGGTTCGAGGGCGAGGTTACAACGGCTGTGCCAATGTTGCGCGTGCGATCAAGTGATGCGCGAGGAGATATTACTCCAGGAGAAGCAGCAGGTGGAGGTGATAGGGTTCGCTGGGTTTCGGGGATATCTTGGTAAGGCGCGAAGTTGGCCATTCTGTGGGGAAGGTGGAGGTGGATGTGAAGATGGTTGGGTCGACGGATAGGTTGTAGTATCGGGAGTGGACACAAGGGAAGCGCTCAAATAAAGAATCTTTGAAGAGGGATTGCGACACGTAGGGCTGAAGAAGTGGCATGGATGTTGCAGTGTGAGGCAGAGCAAAGGGAACAGTGACGCGTTTGGACCATCCACCCACCCACCTGCCGCGGGCCGGGTAGAGCAGGGATTGCCCAACTCCACCCCATACACAGTAGAGTATGTACCTCGTACCCTCGTTCTATGATTGTTAGTATGTGTTAGTCACTATGAAGGTAGTAAGTGAGGTACGGAATACTAAACAGTATAAACATCCAACTATCTTCTCGACTGAGAATGTTTACAATTGAATGAATCCCATGTCCCTTGGGTAAGGGTCCTGGGAACGTCGACTAGTTACCTCATTATTCACGTACAAAGCACAGTCAGTCACCTTACACAGTACAAAAGGAGGGCACGTGAGCAACCCCAATGGTTCTGGATTAAATACAGGCAATGCAATGGAAGCTACCTTGCACATCTCATTATCTGCGCAATGAATACTTGTACCGAGCCTACTAAATATTTACGTGGCTCGCGAATTGATTCAGAGGTTGGTGAGGGAGTGTACATAATACTGTACATACGGAGTACAGTACAGAGACGAGACGTAAGGGCGGTTACCTACGAGGCCAGCCAGGTAATTACGAGTAGGTACCTACCTAGGTAAGAGCGTGGTAGGCTATGGTATCCAGGGAGGTAGTCGTTTCATCTCAACTTGACAATGATACCTAGACTACTCGTATGAATATCAGACACTCCGTACACATGACAAACAAACACAGGCTACAAGGTACCAATTCTGATGGCATATAATAGTATATGCTGTATGTACGGGGTACATGCACCTGATAATTGATTGATTAACCTCGGGTTCCCCATATATCTCGCTTGCCCCCATCATTCGACCCACTACACTACCTAATCCGTAGCTACTCACCTTTGTGTGGCAATCAGATGTGTGGAGGCCGAATCCTTCCCATTCTCCCACGGCTGGTAGAGGCAAGCCTTTGGCTTCCAATCTCTGCCACACACTCTGCCCATCTTGACCATATACTTACTTAATTACTCACCCCATTGCCCAAGCCTCCATCGTGCCACATCACCTCACATAATTCATGGCAGACGCCTAGTCTCGGTGCTGGAACCACGTGTATAAAGGTAAGGGACCGATGTTTGTTGTCGTTCAAAGATCACACCGCCTAGCCTACAACTACTTGTCTACGTACAAGTTAGGTACCTTATACAACAACAAACAACAAGCAACAAACAAGACATCACATTATTGAACTCCACCTCCTTCAACGCATTGACTTCCATCAACCACCATTTCTGAGGATTGAAATCGCCCATACATAAAAATTGTATCCTTTCAAGATGTGTATTGCCGTTATTAGCACCGAGCATCCGCAATACCCGTTTATTCTCCTCAACAACAGAGATGTATTGCTCCCTACTCCTCGGTACTTGACATTACAAGCTGACGACGATTCCTAGGAATACCTACATCGACCCACACAAGAAGCTACATGGTGGCCTGAGCCGGATACTCACGTCCTTGGGGGTTATGATCTGCACCGCCCTGCTCACGGGACCTGGTTTGGTTTGACTCGCCAAGGCCGAATCGCTGTTCTTACCAACTACCGCGAAGTCGATGAGGAGCTAGTCTTCGGAGCAAGAAGCAGAGGCTTAATCCCAAATGCATGGCTCAAATCGGATCTCAAAATAAACGAAACGCCTCTTCAATTTGCCAAGAGATTGGTTGAAGAAGATGGCGTGAAGGGAGTGGGAGGATTTAGTCTGTGCTATGGACTGATCCAGGACGTCGTGAAAGGCGGGACGAAAGGCCTCCAAATTGTTTCCAATCGAACGCCAGACGCCGAAGGGTTGATTTACCTTGCAGGACAGCCAAAGGAGACCCATGCCCTAAGCAATGCTGCATACGGCGATCGTTCGTGGCCAAAAGTCGTCAATGGTGAGGAATGGACAAGAGCCGCCATCAACGCCAGTGTCGAAAAGAATGAGACCAGGGAACAGTTGGTGGAACGACTCCTTGGAGTCTTAAGCACCGATACCATGCCGAGGCAAAAGGAGAACGAAGAGTGGGATATGTATTTGAACCAGTTGCGCCATTCCGTTTTCGTGCCATCCATCGGCAGAGATCACCTCGAAGAACACAACATGCCTGCCCATGAGATTGGTGATGTGGTCAAGCACAAGGCTGTCGACGCGACAGCTGGGTGTTATGGGACCCAAAAACAAATTGTCGTGCTGGCAGACAAAGAGGGCAAGGTGTTTTACCTTGAACGAACTCTTTTTGACAGAGACGCAAGTCCAATTGAGCATGGAAAGGGAGATAGAATCTTTGAGTTCCAAATCGAGAATTGGTGAACGAATGTTCCCACCAGAGGCTGTTAAAAACATACACATAGAAATGTAAATTCGAAAGAAGTGGTCCTTTAGACGCATCTGGATTAAATTATCGATACTCTCACTTTGACGAACTTGCCTAGCATGAATCACGGCTTTGAACCGAGATTAGGTTGTCTATCGCTGTTGCAGTCGACGCTACGTGAGTGACACTTGCCATCCTGTATAGTGATCACATTATTTCACAAGGTGATAGCCCTTGAACCTTAGATTCCTTTCTGGTCTGCCTGCCTGTTCGCGTATGTTCGTGGCATTCGGATTTATCATCTTCACTGTTAAGCCCGGACCTGGGAAATAAATACACAAGAGAAAGTAGTTGGGTATATCATACGAAAATACAGAGAACTGTCAGTCTACAACATGTCCATCTTCGTGGTGGATGTTTCCAGTCGCCCCAAAATAGTACTTACACATCTGATGGAAAGGGCTTTGGCCCTTGGCGCGTGCGCCCAGTGACGTCTTTCCGCAACTCGGCTCTGTTTGCTCACCAAACATCCGCCTACAACTACACGAAGTAGCTATCAACTACAACCATCATGTCTGATTGTACGTGACATCTATCGACTTAGCCATCCTTTCTACCATTCTATATTGCCCCAAATCATGGCCTCGTTACCACCTCGCGCGGTCTCCCAGCGTCGACCGTCGCCGCGTGATGATTCCGCCTCCTTGCAACAGCAGACGCCCGCCCGAACAGGCAGCTCTTCCACGACATCTGAAGACTCGCAAACTGTCTTGCTCAACTCTCCCTCTTCCTCATCTAGAAGTGCGCACAACACCGACCTAGAGTTCTCTAGAATATCGCATCCACACACCACGGACGAACCACCGCAGCCGATTACAGAACCTCGGAGATGTTGGATATGCTTCAGCGATGAGACTGAAGATGATGAGAACACATCTGAATGGCGCTCTCCATGTCCATGCGTCCTCGAAGCTCACGAGAAATGTCTTCTGGATTGGATTGCGGATATGGAAGCCCCAAACTCGAGAAGACGTGCCGGAAGTCACCAGAGTAAGATTTTGTGCCCGCAATGCAAGTCAGAGATTCGACTAGAGCGCCCAAGTAGTTTGATTTTGTCTGGCGTGCGGGCGATAGAAATGGCAACCAGCCTATTTCTGTTGCCTGGCACACTCCTCACGGTCGGAAGCGCCGCCTACTCGACCCTGGCACTTGTCGGACGAGCACATGTGTACCAGATATTCGGTACACAGGATGCTTTGCAAATACTAGGACCGCTTTATGAAGCACCGGATATACACAACAACTCGCTAGGTGCACGGTTTTTGATTGAGCTGCGAGATCACTGGCGACTGCATCTTGGGCTTCCAATGATCCCCACGGCGCTCATGTTGAGCAGGTCGACGTTTGCAGACTCATTCCTGCCGTTCCTACCCCTTGTGTTTTTCGTTGGTAACGGCGGGTCCAGAGATGAGCTACTCCAAGTTTCATGGCCCCCGAGTGCCGCCTTCACGATGGCACTGCTTCCCTACGTCCGTGGCATGTATAACACATACTATGAGATGGTCTGGCTCCCTAGAGAAAGAAGATGGCTCAAGGAAATACAACCCCGCGCTGACGCCGATGTGGGTAACGACATAAATGCCGAAGTTGACGGAGGTGATGAAGATGGGAACGTTGTCGAAGAAGCAATTGAGCTGGAAGTCGACTTGGGCATATTTGGAGATTGGAACAATGGTGGAGCAGCAGACAACAACGGCGCCGATGAAAATCCACCGGTACCGGTCGCACGCGGGCCTGGCAATCCACCAGAGGTGGCTCCAGTGGGTGACATGGACGCTGACGAGGCACCACCTGTCGAGGCAGACAATGCTGCCCCCGCACCGAACGTTCCCCAGGCCGTACCCCAGGCCCAACCAGCTGTTCCTCTGGAACAACGTGTTCGTCGTGAGCGAAATATCGCTTTCAGCGCCACTTCTTTTGCACAGACTATCCTTGGTGCAGTTGTCTTTCCCAGCATTGCCGCAGCAGTTGGAGAGGCACTAAAGCTGGCACTGCCGAAGAGCATGGTCAATCCTCCTTCCACAGGAAAGCCAACAGGTTTCTTGCAGACGAAATGGGGTCGGAGCATTGTGGGTGGATGCCTTTTCGTCGGCATCAAAGATGCCCTTATGCTCTACGTGCGATGGAAGATGGCACAGAATCACCGCATGAGGAGGGTGCTGGATTATGATCGCAGCAGAACTAAAGGCAGGAATAAATAATAGGTCACTGTTATCGACCGCACTTTGTAGAAACAGCATGGCCGTATAATGATTGTTAACGAGTAGGCATAACCACAAACGTGAGACGGCATGGCATTCGTGATGAGCACAATCTCGCTTGTAGTATAGATAGGTTCACTACTTTATATGGAATAAATGAATCGACATCAGGCCTACCGCTTGAATAGTTGCTCAATGTTCTTCACAAGAGGTGCAAATGTAAAAAAAAAAAATCAGAACGGGCAACTCCAACTCCGTTCCACCTGCCACTTCTTGGATAAGAGTTATGTTGAAGTGATCATCAACGGGCAAAAAAGGCAAAAAAAGATGTCAAGCTAAAGAGCTTTTTGGCGGTACTGGGAATCGAACCCCTTCAAGGAAGTCAGTACACTGTGACTATAAATCTCCATTTGATAGGAGGCCAACTTACAGGCTGGCGCGGCCACAACGCGACGTCATACCACTAGACCATACCACCTAGTGAATTGATGTTGATTTCGAGTTCAAAGTACAATATGAACCCGGTAAAACATTCGTACGGCTCATTCTTGGATGATAGGTTTGAATTTTCAGATGCGGGGTAAGAATCTTTCCGGGACACACGTCAGTTGATCGAATTATCGTGGATGGCCTGTGCGGTGGGACCGGCGTTTTGTCTCGTCAAGTTAGCTTTGTGGCGCCTGCCCACTTACATTCTCGCAGACACGCATGGACCATTCCACATTCCTAGCAAGAAGTGTGCACTGCTAACTACCTAGGTAGATACTCATACCAGGCAGGATATTAGGTTCATCAATCCGATTCGCCAATAGCATGTTGCACCTCGATCGTGAGAAACGAGTCGCCGGTGATTAAGAAAGTTGTCACAAGTTACAAGGCTTTCCAGGACCTTCACATTATCGAAAGTTCGAAAATTTTGAGCCTTGCCAGCACTGGCCGTATCTTGAGCATAATAAGTTGCAATTGACTAATCTCAATGACAGAACCAGGTAGCAATATTTCTCTCTGCTGTGTCGTCCATTTGATTGACCATCTTACAGTGAGGGCTAAGCGGAGTGCTCGTCAGAAATCAACTAAATCCTACCGAGTCCAAGACCAGTACAACTTCTTGGACAAAAACAGCGATGATGAGGATGATGATGGAATTAGTTCCAGAGACAACGTTGGAGTGGAGAGAGGCGAAGACGAAGACGACTTCGTACCCCAAGACCAGGATGAGCAAGAGGACCCGGATGAATTCCTAGAGGACGAAGCGCAGAATGAGCAATCTGAGCAATCCTCTGGAGATCAAGAGATGGAGTACTCCGAAGAGGATGCAGAGCCATCGGAAGAGGAAACCGGCCGGATTGGTTTTCAGCAGCGTGCTCGTGTAGGCACATCGGAAGTGCCAATCTCCTCCGCCGCTGCGGGAGTTGGAATGAGGCCTGTGAAGCCATTCGCCAAACACCAGGGCACCCGCGTAAAGAACATGGGCGTCAGCCCACTCCACTCGAGAGGTGTGGACGATTGGGCAAGGCGCGGAGGGCTCGAGGTTCGGCTAAAGGATCTCTTCGGCTCGGAAGTGAAGGACCTGACTGCAGTCTTGCAAACAAAAGATCACTGGATGCATCAGGAGACATTGCCTTCAAGGAAGGGTGGATCCCTGAGGCGATCATTTTATGTGGATGAAGCTTCGAGGGTCGCAGAGGTCATCAAATTCAGGCAGTGGTATGCTAGCACCGGGTCAAAGATATTTCTGCAACATCAGCACATCAGGCATATCAGACGTGAAGAAGCGGATATATATCTTGCCAATGACGGCCCGGAGTGCTCCAATATCCTGCTTGGTGCGATCAAAGGTCCTCAACTCCACAGTCTGAAGAAAGCAGCCTCCATAAGCACCGCTCTTCCTTTCGCAAAGAAAGACACCAAACGTGGTTGGATCCTCAATCTCGGCACAAAGATCGTGGAGACTCAATGGGCCTCAAACGAAGACGGTAACACGCAGTACCTTGCGGTGTCCGTGGAACAAGCCGCTAAGGTTGCACATAGACCGATGGAGAATCCTCGAGCGCCAGCATTCACAGCGACGGACTCATATCCTGCATCGATCCAGATATGGGCCTTTAGAGCTACCAAAACGGGCGAACTTGATCCATCAATCGAACCCCAACTTGCGCTAGTCATATGCACTGATTGGGGTTCTCCAAGGCACTTCCAATGGTGTCCCGTAGCTGCCTCTGAACAGGTCACGAAGAGCGACTTGGTCCACCTTGGGCTGCTTGCGGGAGTCTGGTCGGACGGAAAGGTGAAGATCCTAGACGTGTCCTTTCCAACGCCCAAAGATGCATCGTTCGAGACCCAATATATGCACTTTTCTAAGGCGGCTTTTGATGTTCAACTTCCCAACACTATTGCATCATGCTTACAATGGCTCTCCCCTTTCTCTCTTGCTGCTGGCACGGCAGCCGGTATGCTCGGGGTATGGACACTTAATCGCCGTTCGAAAACGTTAAATAACATCGATGATGCCGAATTTGACTTGCAACCTTGGTTTTACAAACAGCTTACGGACACATATATGCTAACGGTAGCTTCCGGATACCCATCGCTGCCTTCATATGTCTCCATCACGGGCACCGATGGTTATGGGAGGTTGTTCGATCTTAGGTCGCCCACAGCAGATTGTGTTTCAACAGCACGCGGTCGCATCTTTGCGACGATTCAAGCATGGCACGAGCATACTCAGTCGTTCCTTATGCCAGATGAGAATTACCTCTTCCGCAACAATACTGTGCGGAGGTACTACACAAACATTTACAGTCTAAGGGTAGAGAGTCAGATTGTATGTTGTGCTTCGAGTCCCGTGCAACCAGGTGTCTTGATTGGATGTGCCGATGGAATGGTCACGTCGAGCAACCCTGTCCCTAAGATATTAAACTCAAAAGAGATCCCATGGCAGCAAATATGGTTCACCCATGAATGGAGACCGTCTGTGGATAAGCTGTCGTTGAGGGTGCGGAATTCGATTAGCGAACCTCGAGAACAAGCTGAAGATTCGCCCAGGGTCGTGGCGGAGGCTATAGCTGAAACTACTTCTGCACCAACAATTACGCAAGGGAAGATTTCAGAAAACTCGGAGCGACCTAATATTACCACGGAGCCTATTGCTTCACGGACGCCACGTTCGGCTGACCTCCCGGAAGTCCTCTCAGCACCACTGGCCCGTTTTAATGAAGGCTACCGTGTGCAACAAATAAACATGCAATACTTGAAGCCCGGAAAGGCTCGCAAAGATGTAAAGGAGCAAATCAAGTACGTCACTATCTACGAGGAGCCGTCTGCCGTTACTTCATTGGCCTGGAACCCAAATCTCAAATTCGGGACATGGGCAGTTGCTGGGATGGGTGACGGGTTGCTTAGGGTTGAGGACCTTGGAGTCTAAAGTGCACAATGGCAGTACCTATAGATCTCCATAGCATCCGCACAATCTTGATATAGCACGTGTTAAGGAAAATCTCCGAATAAATTCCAGAAGAAGAGTTATGAAATCATTATCTCATGCACAACTTTGTGGCTGAATTTGACAATTGGGAGTAGCTGGAAGCTTGTTAAGAAACAAATTCGCACTCACCACATTAGTAATGTGATGAAGCAGTATCATTGACCCCCTAATGCTTTACATGAGAGCATTTAGATTCTTGCAAGGGTTTAGACCTTTTGAGTAGTTCTAAGTGGTAGACAATGGAAACCACATGAAGCTGTAGACCCCACCGAGATTAAGGCCCAGTTCACTTGATGTACGACTGTATGTCTGCAGTGCCTTCAATCATGAAACATCGATTCTGGTCAGACCATGAAACGTGATATGAAAGAATGATTCAATACTGGGGCATTTTCTGATCACTGCCGCCTACATCTGTCTTCCCTGAGTGTTGGTTTTTGGCTCCTTATATTTGCACCCCTTGCCACATCGACAATATTTTCCCTCATCTTTCAAGCTCTCCCAATAGCTCTCACCATAGTCTATGAGTATTTCTTCTCCGGCAACGATTTCTCTTTCTGCGACGATAACGATACGCTGGGTGCTGCCGACGCGTCGAAACTCAAAGGCCGTGTTTGGTCGGCAAGAGTGATTGATAAAGCGAGTCCATGAGCCGACTCGTGCTGCATCGACAAAACCGATCAAGGATTGATCGTCTTCCTGGCTAAGAGGTAGCGAGAAAAAGTACGTGCAGTCGGTTCCTTTCTTTTGGACTGGAATGATTTCTCCAAAATATTCTCCTAGAATTTCGCCGGACTGGTGCGATCGCTTCGAGATTGTCGACACACCCAGTATTGGATTTTTCCACCATAGCTCTATCTCTCGATTCATCCAAGAGGTATTGTTGACCGAGTGCCAATCAGGTGTGACGCAATCGCACGGTTCACGGGCGTTCCGATGGCCCATATCCTGGCAATTCTTGCCTTGACAATCCTCAGACCATTTAAGCTTGCCAGCTTTGTACGATCTTTCGTCGTATTTGGGGTGACGAGTGCCGCGGAGGATATCTCGCGGCCAGTTCAGATATCGAGGCCAACTCTTCGGCTTTCTACGCCGTTTCCAATTTTTCGGGTCGATAAAGTATTGGAAGACACACCGGGGTCTTATAATTTTGTTGTTGTGCACAAGCTTCGAGGTTTTGAGTACTTGTTGGGTTGATTTCGTCCCGGGGTTTTGGGCTTGAATGCTCTTCAGATACTTGAATGTTGGACAGGCACGCAACAAATCGCGAATTTCAGCATCGGTCATTTCCGACATTGTGCAAAGATTTTGATAACTGTAAAAGAAATGGATTCCTGAGGAGGATATAATAGTGACGTGGATAGATTTGTGTTTGTAGGAAACGTTGGCCAGCAACGATAATTGTGAAGAGAGTGTTATGGAAAATCAACGTGAAGTCACGACGACAAGAGTCATGAGATGGAGAACCATCATCTCTATTGTAATCAGATTTATTTTCAATATACTGCGCTGCGTAGAGTCCGAAGATTTTATAATCGTGGGACAGTAAGATAACAGGACAATAGGACAATCAATAGTGAAGCGAGAACAATAGCGCAGCTTGCATTGCCAAACGAAAATGATGCGCGACAATAACAAAGTTTGCTTGAATGCTTGAAAGAACTGAAATCTTATTGATATTTTGCAACGCAAAAATGATTTGATCTAATCTTCCATAATGTATACATCCGCTTCCAGGGCCCTAGTGTTTAAGACCTTAGGTGAGATGTTCTGGATGTCATGAATACCAGCCTGAGCAGCATCCGACGCAATTTCTTGCTTCAAGATTTGGATGGCCTTTGTGACACCTTCAAGGCCATATGTATTTGCATACATAAACGGACGACCGAGACCAACCTATTGTCTGTTAATACTCGCTCGTGAAGTCAGGAACCATCCATTTATACGTACAGCCTTCACACCAAGGGCAAGAAGCTTTAACACGTCGGCCCCATACCGGACCCCGGAGTCAGCCAGCACTTCTACCTTCTTGAAGACTTCAGGCGCGTTGCGGTGAATCTCGTAAGCGATCTCCAAAGGTGAAGGTGAATGATCGAGTTGCCGGGCACCGTGATTTGAGATGTAAATCGCCTTCACGCCTTTCTCGATAGCAACGAGGGCGTCCTCAACTGTAGAAATTCCTTTGGGAATGATGGGAAGGCTAGTACGATTCTTCATTTGATCATAGATGTCCCATGTCAAAGCAGAGGTCACCGCATTTGCGTTTGTTGTGTCGTAGCGTGCTGCTCGATGGCGCACGGAAGTGGCTGGGGCATCAATCGTCCAAACAATAGCCTTTGCGCCTGTCCTTTCGGCACGCGCAATCTGATCCCATGTGACCGACAGGTTGCTGTTTGTGTAGATCTAGTGAGGCATTAGAGAAAGGCCAAGGCAGAAAAAGCTATGGGGGGTTTGCATGCCTGCTGGAAAATAACCTGAGGACCATTGAGAGTATTATTGCTCTTTACAGCAGCAAGCTCTTCGATGGTTTTGGAAGCATAGAGTGCAGCAGTGTAGAGGGTGTTCTCACTACCTGAAGCCTCCACAAAGTTCAGCTCTGCTCGCTCCGGATCCGCGTATGCTCCACGTGCAGCTGGTGCGATGAAGATGGGCGCAGAAAAATTATATCCCAGGATCTGTGTGGCCAGTGTCTCATTGACTTTGGTAACATCGGTGAGCATACGAGCCCGGAATCTTTTTTCAAAATGCCATTAGAGTGCTGATAGGGGAACATCGAGAATGCTGGGCACCAATACATACTTGACTTTGGACCAGATCTCAAGGTTGTTGCGGTAGGAATATTCACCTGCGGAAGCAGTTCTATAAAAGGAATATTGCTGGTTATCAAGTTTCTGACGAGCAGCGAAGTCGAAGTCGGGAATTCCACGAATGTCTTTCAGTGCCGGCTGTGTTCCTTCGGTCCAGTTCGTACCGGAGAGGAAGGTCTCTAACCCTGTATCAGGCTCATTCCAAAATGGCTCGGCGGCCGCGACGAGACTGGCAAGATACAAAAAGGAACGCATTGTGATGCTGGGCAATCAATGGTAAGCAGCACTCTAGTACGCTATATATAGATCAGAACAGTGAGAAAAGAATGGAAGAGACCCTGAAGGGACTGTTGGAACTGTCTGCCTTTAGCTGCTGCATCGAAAGAATACATCGTGGCCGCCCTCCTCTTTATAAACATCCCAACCTTGCCGCAGCAGTACTTGTAAATTAATCAATTTAGCCTTCCGAATATGGTCCTTGGATTCCGAATTCCTACCTCTCTCTCTATGCATTGCTAATCCGTTCGTAAGCCAGCGCATCGCTTCCGCTTCCCTGAGTCCTGACTTGAACGAGGAGGTCGATCTCTTGGGGGACGTCTATGGCGCTTTGAGCGACACGAACATGGACCCACGCGGTCTCTGCCGAGATCGCATTTCGCTGGGATCAACTTGCACCATTTCGAAACGAAACCGTTTTGACTTCACTGGAATTGGCACCAAAACCGTGCTAACAAGATTTGACAAGCCCTAGTAAAACCACCGATTCGCCGTTCCAGCGTCCGTTACTTGGTTTCTAGTAATTATATTACAAGTACAATCTGCCTCTGCCTCTGCTTTAAACGAGCCCACTTTTCCCTCGGTCCTTTTGATAAGATTTGTACCCACTCCACTTCCCTTTAGATCAACGGGCAAAGGTTTCCTCCGCAAAAATGCAACATTGGCGCACTTCGGCGTCGGCATAAAGTACGGTCGATTACCTCAGCCAAGACCTATAGACAACTTTGGAAGCTGGTATTGCGACGGTACTACCGCTCTAGGTATGTCAAACCCGCGAGAGCGGTTACGAATCCGGCATTGTTTCCTGTCCTTCGATGCAATTTCTCGACCACCCATGGAGCTACTTCGGCAACATCATATGGTCAGAGGCGAGGTCAGTAGACCACTACTTAACATTGTTAAGGCACAATGGGATTGTCTCAGTTCAAGCAAATGTCTTCTGGGCACTCTACCAGAAACACGAGTTGATCGCGATCACTGCATATCGCGATGTGCAAGGACCAATGGCCCAGGTCGCGCGGTGTCATGTTCGAGAACTTTAGTCTGTGTGGAAAATTATGATCTGATAAAATTTGATCTGCATCTTGATGGATGCGAACTCAGCGAACCGCTTCGAGGATCATGTGGTGCCGGTAGACCCATCCTTGCGACATCGCCATGAGTAATGGGCATTTGATGTACCATCTTGCCCATGGCAGTCTGTTTAACCCTTGTTTCGAGCAGTTGGAAGCGCATCAAATTGATCTTTTAGCTGTCATGGCAGGGAAAGCTCACGAGGGCAGAGTCCATTACGTTTGATGAACGAACGTTGATAATAGAAGCACAAGTATCTTTGAATAGTTCAGTAAGGTGTTTATCTACTTAACCATGCTTGACTGTATCAAACTCACCCCTGTCTTTGGTCCCGCCTCGCCAAGGTTATACTCATCGTTCGTATGTCGGACGCGCTGCAGGCGATGTCGGACAGTAGCACTACTCTTAGCGCAAGGGACCATTCTACACCTGATCTGTGTGTATCATTGTCTCGATCAATTTTTGTATGATTTTGGCCGTGAAATGAATCAAAACCTAATACCGCATTCGTTTACCCACTTCACCGGACCGACATTGTCCCATTTCCAAGTGATTTGATGCGCACCTTGGTTGTTAAGACGTGCTGAGAGCTACCATTGTACAATTGCTCATTAGATACACCTGATTACAATCTTGCCCATTCGATTGTACAAGGGAAGTTCTTTTATCACATGTACCCTGGCATTCCCGATTACAAATAACAACCTTCGATATCATCGTTACCTCATCGAATTGAGCACATTTAATGGAAATGAAAAGATTTCATTACTCTGTATATCCTATTGCAGAGTATCAGTCCCATAAACATAAACCCGAGACCACGTTATAGTCAATGAAATAAATGTAAACAAGTCGAGCCAGGAGAAGAAACCGCATAAAACATAACGTCACACTGTCACAATTTTCGAGAGGAAGCCCTGTTCTCATGGACACTGCAGGCCGTTAACAGCGCACCTCATACTCCTTCAAGTTCCAACCGGCGTGTCCACACGAGAATGCTCTTCAGCACGTCCAACTAATGGCACCAAGCCGAGTAGTCTCATACCATTCTCTAATACCTGACGTGTAGCTTCGTAAAGCATGCATTCAGCAGCCTCGGCGATCCGATCCCCGTCAGCATCTTCTTCGTCTTCTACATCTTCTTCAAAAATATCATTTTGATCCTTATTCCCCGGGTTTACTGCGTCAGCAGCGTCGTCTTGCTCCTCATTGTCCTCGGCGAAAACATCCTCCAGATGAGCGATAACATTGTGCAGGTATGTGACTATAGTCGCTGGCTCAAGAGACTTCAGTACGGTTTGCACAATTTCTGGATACTGCCCTAGGACTAAGAGAAGACTGGTCTGGTCCTCTTCTACTAATTGTTGGTACTCGTCTGGTAGAAGATCATAGTTGGGTGGATGCGCCTGGAGATATTCATGCAGTTTGGCATTCCAAAACTCGAAGTAGAGACCAGTCCCAGGCTTGAAGTTCGTCATGCTCTTCAAATCGAAAGCATGATCGCTGGCTCTTTTAGTTGCAAGTTCTTGGCAGATAATCATCGTAGTACCGATAGCCTCAGCTGTACTCTTCGAGGTTCCAAGCATGCCAGTGATCTTCTTGTTCTCCTCCAACGCATCCAGTGCTCCACTCTCACATTGATCTAGTATTTCGTGAGGCTGTTGGCCATGACCAATACTGTCGATCATATGCGAAGTATCGTTGAAGGAGACATGTTGCAGTTTGTCGGCGAGCTCTTTCAACCCCAACGCTTCGAACACCTTGATGAGACGGGAGTAATGACCCGTTTTGTCGGCTGCGACGAAAATCATCTTGTCGAAGGCGAGATTTCGCGACCGATCCAATACGGCGGCAAGATAGCGGAGGAAATATGTACTGCTGCCGGAACGGTCGCGAATGATTGCAATGCCAGACTTTGCACCGCAATTCTTCATGTCAATAACCCACGAGCCACCAATTTCCTCAAGTAGGCCTCTCTCCCTCATAAGATCTTCAATCTCGCTCATGGTCTCAGACCGGATTTCTGATTCTCCTGAGTAGATGTCGAATTTGATCCCCAACCGTCCATAGAAATTCCGATAGTTATCGAGCATTACTTCTCGGATTCGTTGACACAGAGAAACTGCAGCATCGTCACCTTCCTCCAATCTCTTGAAAAATTCGTTTCGCTCAGCGAACAGCCCTTTTCCTTCGATCACTGCCGTGACCTCTTGCTCATTCTCATTATTCTTCTTCGCTTCGTCACGGGCCGATTTGCTTGCCAGTAGCTCTGGCAGAAAGAGTTCATGAATCTTTTGGTAGATATCTAGTAGGTGAGTGATGGGATCATTGGCAAAAGCCTCGTTTGATCCGAACTTCTCCCACCCTATCCCTAGCAGGGCAATGTCCTTACCCCAATCGCCAAGATAGTTGAATCTTGTGACATACCACCCATGCTTCTCGTAGATATTGCTGATGAAAGCGCCGAGGATGGTGCTGCGGAGGTGTTTCCCTTGAAACTCACTTGCAATGTTTGGTGAGGAGAACTCCACGACGATTCGGGGCGGTACGTCTTCGTTGGTTGGGCTGGCATGTTCTGGAAAAGATTTGTTCAAGCCATAGTTCTCTTTGCGCGCGATTATGAAAGGAATCAAGAGTTGAGCAAAAGTGCCGGGTTTCAAGCAGAAGCGTAGGCGAACTCCATCCGACCATGGGAGACAGAAAAGGGAATGATCCGTAGGGAACTTGAGAACAATTAATATATCGGAACGTCTTGCAGGATGGTTGATTCTTACACACCTTCTCGATTAGCGTCGTCGCTACTTCCTCAGCGTTGCTACCAGGACAGAGTTTGGGTAGAACGACTGTGAAGTCACCATGAAGGGGATTGTTGGACAGTTGGATTGATTCAAAAGCTGTCTCAAGGCTGCCTCCAACGGTACCGGTCAGGACCTCGGCAAGACAATAACGACAAACATCCAAAGGCTGGCTCGAGACATTGGTGTGCACAAGCTGTTGTTCTGGAATCTGAAGGTTAAGGCCGGCCAGTGCCTCATCAAGATCATAGCCCATATTAAGGTCGCCTTCGCAATATCTTCGCGGGCAGTGCACTAGAAAATACGACTTGGATAGAATCGAGAATTTGTTTAGTAGGTATTATCCCTCTTTAGTTCAAGTTGAGGCTGGTCAAGCCACCATGTATGTGCTCACACGTCAAAATGATACGAGACAGATGAGTGACTATAATCAGGTTGGAATGCCATAGACGTGGTATTATGTTGTTCTAAGCCTGCTATGAGGCTGCCAATCCTGCAGTGCTGGCAAACCTACATTTGTCGTTGACGTCGTGGACGGCTGAGATTGGTTGCATGCAGTCAGCGATGCACCAACACCCAACTACCCTAGCCAGTGAAATTGTTTCACACCTTAAACTTCAGCCAACACAGTGAGTAGACACTTGAATCTTCGGCACAGCGCGTCACTCCCAAGCACAGGTATTCCTGGAAGCTGAAGGCCGTTGCAACGGGTACTGGTTGCTACATGCTATCCCCAAATTATGGTTCTCTCTAGCAACAATAAGCTTGAAAGTGGCGAGAGCACATGTCTGTCCATGCTCTCTAGGTTCAAAAGGTCTGGCAAATCTCAGGAAAATATTCTAGTAGTGAGTATCACCTTCTGGACTCTTTAAGAAATAATGAATCATTATCGCCAGAATCACGCCCCTGCCCCCGACCCACGAACCAACTCTAGGAGTAGCTATGCATCTTTTTCACATAGCTAATACAAAAGGTGAAATATCCACGGTGAAGTTTCACATTATCACATTGAAAGTATCATCGTCCCAACATAGACCGCACAATCAATGAAGTTGACCATGAAAACTGCCTATGTTCCTAAACGTTACGCTCGTTGTCGGTCATGTCTTGCAGCGAAGGCTCATCTATGGTTGGCTTGATTAGAATCCATCTTGCAACTCAAACAAGAGAGATAGAGAATGGCGTACCGGTATTTTGCCTGTGGATGAAAACCTGCTTAACTTTGAGGCTCGCGTGCTTGAACCATTCACTGCGGCCCACCATGAATATCCCAATCGCTAGGACCCACATTAAAAATGTCATGCTTGCCGCACAAACTAAGAAAGTCATTGGGGTGCGTTTGAAGTAAAAGATTTCCTGTTGGGTGCCAAACAGTGCCGCAACGATGCCGGTAGGTAAGAAAAATTGGTTCATCTTCAATCGTTAGTTTGTAGATAGATATCCAAGACCAGAATCCTACCGAAAACCCTAGTCTCGCAACTTCATGGCTTTCCGAAGCAACTTTGAGACTTTGAAATGCAAGTTTATGACTCTCGAATGCAACTTTCTTTGTCTCCAAAGCAACTTGGTTCGTATCGTGGTTCAGTGCGATCGTCTGCGTGTTCAGTGCGTGGCTTGCCTGATTCAGCTCGTTCGATTGAAGGTTGAGAAGGTTGCTCTGTAGATTGAGCCTTATAGTTTCTAGCTTCATGCGGACATCAAGCTGCGGTACTTCAGCAATCTTCCAAGGGACGGGCAGAAGTATTAACCCAAGGGTCACTTACGGATTTTGACATTGCCTCACAATCCCGAAGCAATTGATCCAATTTCCGAATCAACATCTCAAGATCCTTGAAACAGGCGCTAATGCTGTCAATGCGTGTTCCTATCTCCTGCGATGTCATGTCTGAGAAGTAATGTATATTTCCATTGGGTGACGTGAAGCAAGCCCACGCCTCGGTTGTGATTGCCAGGCGACTACGCAAATGCTCTAGAACCGCGAACGCCTTCGCGACCCACATGATTTCCTTTCCAACGCGGTCAAGTTGATTACACGCCGAATCATCAGATAAAGTTCTGTTGATTTCAAGATTGGTCTGCGCAGCTCATATTAGCTAAACCCACGCACATAGTAAAACAAAAGCCAGGAGAGTCGGAAGCAAATCGAACGTACACTGGTGTGCACACCAACTTCAACAATGTGAACAACATCTTGCCAGTGCCGCAAGACCTGCTGCATTCGGGTCCCCATAATGGTAAGAAAATATTCTCTGGGAGGCCAGGTTGGCTTATTGGCATCCACGGTGTTCTCGATTTCGCAGTCCGAAATGATGGGGTCCTCCAAAAGAGTATCGATGTCTACTTCATCATTCGTCCCGCCCGTTTCTTCGGGCTCGTCATCTTCACTTTCTTCATCACGATCCCGAAACTCTGTATCGACAAATGCGTAGCCTGTGTAGCGGTAATTGTCTGCTCCACAAAGCAGGACTGATATCTGAGCCTCATAAATGCCAAATGAGCCAATCTCTCCATCGTCTGGTTGCGGAAGATCAAGGAAATTCAGACTTATAAAATTCCTGATGGGCTTTTTGTTGATGGTCAATGCCTTGTGGTTTTTGTGGGAGGATGGCCTTCTGATCAAAGCAAGATAAGGCATTTGGAATTCCAAGTTCCACCTGGGGAAACTTGTGGGCTGTAAACCATTAATTTCATGTTATTTGGGGTGAACGGCCGTTGCTGCTTTATACACATACCGGAATTTTGACATCTATGACGGTCTGAAGGGTAAGATGCTTCCAAATTGCATCCCTGAGCGGTTTGGTCTCATTTGTTGGTACCGTATCGGCCAAAGCACGGACAAATGAAGGTTTGAGATCAGCAATGTAACTATAATAACATATCAGTGCTCGTGCTAAGATCTTTTATTTTGGAAGAGTATCTTTTCTTTTCGGTCATCAAAGGGAACATGTACTGAGTGCAGCAGGAAACTATGATAGCACTCCCCAAATGTACATGTCATAAGGGAATATTTTTTAAGTAGTACATACATGAGACGTCTGTCGGCATTGGGTAAATTAGGAGATCCAAACCTCTGTTTGTCAAGTTAGGAACCGATATACACATTATCAATATTCTAAAATGAAACACGTACAGGCTGACGCATAAAGTACAGCAATTCATTCGCCGAAAGTCTTTCCTCATATGTCCTGGAAAATTCAGTGAGCTCCTCTCGGTCATCGAGCCAAGCCTGGCCCCATTCCCGAGTTGATGCTACGTTGTGTTCCGCACAAGGTAAGACTTCATTCTCGAGGCAGAATGCTCTAATGTCTCGTTGTTGGCACGAAGGTACTGAACTCTCAAAATCGCGGATGAAAAGCTGCAAATCGTCCTCAGCATCAGCATTTACATCTTTTAGATCCTGAACATCGCGATTGAAAAATTCGTAGTTTTGGCGCGTAAAGAACGCGGTATTCCAACTCTTACTACGGTTGACGGAGTTGATTGAGGTACACTGTGCCATGAATAGAGGAGTCTGACGAACTTGTTTCGGCGCGAACGGATTCGCTATGATATAGATGCTGAATGACTCAAATTTGCATGTTGGGTTGCCAACATCCTATGCGACGATAAGTTGAAGTCGTCCTCCACTCGTATAAAAATCGTGGTGTTTCGCAGAGCCACGTAGGTTACAGTCTATGGTCGAGGAGAAATTCCACATCGCAACAATTGGTTAAACCACTCTATGCAGAGTCATCAGCCTCTTCGGCAGCTATCTTTTGCAAGGCCCGAGGCTGGCAAGCCTCGGCCTATCTTGCTCATCCAGCAGGTCACAAGACTTCGTGCATTTGAAAGGCATCGCCATAATCTTGCCCTTCGCTGGCGCAGAAACGTAGCCTTGCATCCAGAGGTTGGGCTGTGAGATATGCATGGATGTCGAAGCGAGTTTCTGCGGCAGTGCAAATTTTGGTCAGCAGTATCTGAAGGCTTATCGGATCGGCCCGCCGTCCTCTCAATCGGATGACATCATGGAGCACGCTTCACGCAAAGAAGCAGCTGCATGCCACTTGTTCATCTTCTCACCGGATCTGGTCTGCATGCAGTAAGAATTCCCGCATCGATCACAGAAACTGAATGAAATATTCAATCACGGCCCGGGTGTAACCCGAAGATTGAAGCACATCAGTTACGCAAATGACTGGAAGCTGTTGTTCTTGTCGAGGTCAGGCCCTGTGACCCAAAAATAGGGTGTATGGCGACAACACACTGTCCCATGAAGACGCCCCATTTGTTTGAAATGGGTGGGATTGCGGATAGTGCTAGCAACCAACTAATGGAGTTGAGTGCAAGTGGCATTCATCCAGCCACTAACTCGTTGCCTCATTGCTTGTAAAAGGTACCAGTGGGAACAACCAGAAAATGCACTCATGGAACCAAAAGTCGATATGTTGAACCGATCCATTATACTACGGCAGGGCATAAGGCGCGTGAATGGATGCGCCAGAATGGCGGATCGGTGATTGTCGACACGAATATGATTGCTTCACTCTGTTCACCAAGTCCGCCTCCACGTTGTGGGCATGAATGTGTATTTAGAACATTGCCGAAGCACTGGAGCATTTGTTAGCATGCTGCATGCCAATTACTACAAAGGCTGATATGTAGATGAGTTCAGTCCAACGTACACTACCTGACCGGGATTTTCTTAATTTTGCAGTTGGCACATCGCGGTGTGCCGCAAATCAAACATGCGTGACTTCTAATCGGTATAGACGGACGACCACAATTGCACTGTGTCGGTATTCAGAATATTTGCCAGACATATGTATTGAAAAGCTTACGCATTCCCAAAAATATGCATACTTTGGCTTCTTTCCCTGCAAACTCCGTCAGGCCTGAGTCTTCCCAGACGACCCAATACATCGTCAAGCGGCGAAATATAGCTGCGCGAACATACCAGCGTGCGAGTAGGCATTGGGAATGACATTCCCAGCAGTACTTTGTTGACCAATATTCGCAATCTTGTCTCCTGCTGTAATTTTGACCTTTATGTGCTGTGTACGATTTGCGCTGCGATGAGTTTTCGAAGTGTGAATCCCCTCTGCTGTTGAGCGCCGCGAGGGGAAAATGACCTCAAAGGTAATAGCGATCAGAGTAGGTCGAGGAACGCTGTACGAGTTCGAGCGAGAAAGTGACTCTCCAGGGGTCTAGCAAGCTGATGTGATGCACGCTCCGTGGATGGGCTTGGTGACCCCTTTTGTGCAGTGTGTTTTGATCATTCTAGCATGTCCTCTCGTCCATGAACGAATAAGTAAAATCCAACGGCCTTACTATAATCCAGTCGGGTAACCGGACCAAAAGGGCAGTTTCACAGTTTCGTGTAACAAAGGATCCTGTAATATATTGATGTCTGACAATTGGGCGTTATCCTGTCGTGCAGCGCATGTAAAGATGCCGAATACTGGATACTCAACTCTGGTAGAGCAAATTCATTTGCTCCATCCCTTGGAAACAAAACTCAAAATCACGGGCTCCATTCGTAGTAATGGTATCAGGTCGGAAGATCGGATACAGACAGGGGCTGATTTGGACGATATCAGTCCGACACTGCATAGGTGGTTGGTTGCTATCAGGGTCGCTCGTGTAATCCAAGTCAAGGGAGCATGGGTCAATTTTTTTGGGAAAGAGTTTACGTGCAATTTACGTTCAAGAAAAAAAAGAAAAAAAAAAGAAAATCCTTGAGCGCGGAGTCGCTGTTATATGTCGTTCGAAGAGAAATGCGTCTGAATGGGGGCCCAGCTGGTCCAGTGGGGAGTTCTGCCGCTCCCGCTGTCTTGTCTTGGCGAGTTAATAGACCCCCACACATCATGCAGGAGTCAGGACTGCTGCTGCATACCTACCTAACCTTTGGCAATGATATGAGTAAATACTGGATTTGGCTGACGTATCCTGATTCCTGAGAATGTTGAGACGTTGACTTTCGGAGAGGTTAGTTGAGAAAACAACTGATTGAGTGATTCGGGGTATTCGTTCAGAATGATGTGACTAGTAAACAGTCAAGGCCAACGCATCACCTTTGCTCCCACTAGTTAGGACGAAGTACGGGTTCGATTTATGAGGTACGACTTAGATATCATTGCCGTGTAAGTGTTGAGCAGTATGACAGACTTACACGTTCCACCCAGAGTCATGACCAATGTCCAAGACTACCTACGTCGGGACCTCAGTGTCGTTCGGTTTGGTCAGCACAAATGCATCGATCGCTCCTAACTGCACACAGTATGTTACCTACTAATTTCCCCCACACAAATCACACAGCGGGAACTAGCGGGAGCCATCTTTAGCTGTTGCTGTTGTACAACTAGTTCAGAGCCATCAAAGATCAGACAATCCATCCCATCGTACTCCGTACCAGCACATGCTACCCCCGTACTACTATAAAGTACTCCGTACTGTGCATACATGTAACAGCATTACGCGTACTCCCTACGCCGTGCCATTATGTGTATGTGCACCATAAGTACTTTACTGCCCAATCGATATGCTGGTAGACTGCAAGGGAAAGGTAATACTACACATACATACTACGGAGTACTCGCTACACAAGTAATTTTGACCGCCTCTGTAGCTATCCATTCCATCTTAGCGCTCTGTGATTCTCTCACAAAATCTACAGAGGGTTGACACGTCGGGTCGTCCGCCTGCTAGTGTTTTTAGCAGATACAAGGAATGATACGTGCATCTATAGCTTCTTATTTGCTATAAAGCAGCTGATTAAGGTTAAAGTATACATAAAACTAGCAAGTGGACAACCAGACGTGTCAACCCTCTGTACTATCTTTGCTCAAGAGGAATCTAATCTTTCACCTCAGGAATCAGGATTCAAGCCCCCCCTTGCTGAGTTTCTTTTGCCGACAGATCACACACACTGTTGAAGCGAGCCCCCTCCACCCTCCCAAGGACCTAAGCACCGATTTTTCCCAAAAATTCAAAAACCTCGCCAATTGTTGCGACATCCGGGGACGATAATGGAAGGCCAATGCAAAATGGAGCCCTATAAAGATTCTAGCAGAAGACAACCACCGTGCACGAGCCTTAGGTAATCCATGGTCCGTTCACACGTAGTTGTCAGTGTCCGCGAGTTAATCATAGCCCAGCATAGGCTTGCAATCTCTCCTCTGCCTCCACATGGACCCATTGGGCCCTTGTCAGGTACTCACCGGGACAATCGTTTAGAACAACTAGGTCTGGGACAGAATTGGCGCACGAGGGACACTGGACGGTTGATTGCAGTTGATGCAGCAGAGCCTTTCGCAAGAGATGCTTTCAACCATGGACCGACGCTCCCGATACAAACACTAGTGAGATTATGGTTCAGGACAGCCCATTGTTATTGAATTGCATCTAAGAGTGTTATAGGGGAAAAAGGTCAAATATACGTACATCTGGCAATGCGTAAGAGTCGACCAGCTCCGTGCGATTACACCATCGATCTGATCCTCCTTGTAGTGCAACTGCGGCAAGCCCTCAATTCCCATTCGCAGTCCCACTTGCGTAGCTTGTGGAAATCCGCGATGCGCACGATGCGAGACAAGAAAAATACAAGTAAAATGACGGTGGGAGTTGACTTCACAAAGGTCGAGGCAGATAGGAAGACTCAGAATTGTTTCCGTTCTCTCGTTTACGGACACAATTCTGAATCTTCCTATCTGCCATCAGACTATTATAATTGGAGCGAGGACGAACGAGGTGGATGTAACGGAAAGCTTTGGGTTACCTTCCCTACCTTTGTTACTCATAGTTACTTGGATAATTGGGAACCAAAACAGAGTGGATAGTTCAGAGTTGCAGAGGATGAAGTTTATTAATCATGAATCGTGGTATATTGCTGATCAAGAAAGCAACAACAATAGGGGATATCTGACTGCAAATCAAAAGCACACTGCTCGGCCTCCAGATGCATCATCTAAAATGCCATTCACATATCGCCATTGCGCCTCTTGGCCTCTTCTAGCGCAGCTTTCAACCGGACCTTCCGCTCATCTTCCTCGCTTAATTTCGCTTCGGCTCCTTTCTCTTGAATCAATCCTTCTACTTCATCAGTGTCCTGCTCGAGGACTCTAATCTTGCGTGCCAATTCATTGTTTAGTTTCTTCTCGCCCTCTGCCATTTCGCGCTCTAGATCCGCGATACTCTTAGGGTCCGCATTCTGGACATGGGCTTTCGCAATTTCAGCTTGCAACACAGAAGTGTTCAGCTTGATCTCCATAGCGTTCAGGATAGTTAGGAGGTCCTTGGACGACTTTCTGAGTGCAACGATAGTGTCTCGAGCGTGCTTGATGACAGAGACTCTTTCATCTCCATCTTTACCATCTTGCTCCACCTCACGAATGGCAGCAACAATTGCATCGATCTCTCCCTGCTCGGTTCCAACGGCACTGACAATCTCTTCCTCTGCAACCCTGACCAATTCCCCAACACGTTCCGCTTTCTCGCTGTTAGCACGGAAGACAGCTTCCTTTTCGGCCTTTTCAAAATGCTTTTCAATACTCTTCATCTTGCTGATGTTACCGGCAGCGTACAGGGGCTGGATTTCTGTCTTCTTATAGCGCCTGTCGCGTTCTGCAACTGCTGCAACGACCTTGTCTTGGCGTGTCTCAATGCTGTCGTGTAGCTCTTGCATCAACTCAAGGCAAGATTGTGTCGTCAACGTATCGTCCTTCCCAGAGAGTGCTTGCACGCCAGAGGTCGAAGAGTGCAGGAGGGCCTCTGTGTCGATGTAGAGATCCATCAGCATCTTAATATCTGCCTGCAGACCGTCATAGACCTTATCAAAAACTTGCTCGACATAGGACTTGTACTCGTCTCGATCTTCTTGTGCTTTGAGCCTGCGTTCTTTCTCCTTGAATTCGTCCTCCAAGGCGCCGATGTCTGCGTACGAAATCTCATTTTCGTTGAAAAGCTGATCTGTCTCTGCTTCGGATTCTTCCTGACGCTTACGGCGAGCATCGTCGTTCCTCTTGCGTATCTGTGCGGCGTCTTGATCGAATTTAGTGATTATTTCATTGATGAACGAAAAGTCATGCGAAAGGGCCTGATTCTTTTTACGGATCTCATCAATACGTGGAGGCGTTCTTAGAGGCGTCGTGCCTGTTGGCAAGAGCTTCTTGAGGCTTTCAAGTGCACCCTTTCTATTGGCGGCTGGTGTGACTGAGCGCTGTGGAGTAAACGACAGTGGCGCAGGAATGGATACATCGGAGTTGGTACTTGCACTGGTCGTAGGCCTGCTCGTTGGCTTGGAGTTTGATTGAGACTGGCTGAAGAAGATCTCGTCACGCGATCCTGATGGCGTCCCCTGTGCTGGTGCTGTGACCGGGGCTGTTGTGGCAGCTGATAAGGAAAGCCGATGTGACGGTGGGATTGAGTTGTTACTAGTCCCAGCAGGTGGAACGTATGCCTTGTACTGCGGTTGTGGTTTCTCATCAGGTGGAGACTGAATAGGAGTTTTGCTATTATCCTCATCGGTGGAGCTTGTTGGTGTAAGGATTGTGGCCGAGTCCTTTGACAACGGGGGGTCTTGTCCGACTGTGCTCGAGATGTTGGAAGAGTACTGCGAATGCGAGCTCTCGTTGGAGTTCAGATTAGGCCTTTGTGCAATTATTGGCCTTCCTCCGGGACTGTACTGGTATACTTGGTCGTCAACATCCGTATCTGGAATCTGAATCTGGATATCTTGTTTCGTCTTTGCCGAGTCAAATGAATTGCGAATCGGCGCTTCTGGCGTCTGCAACGAAGATATTCCCTGCGCTAAAGCCGTGGCTGGAGGTCCGTCATGGTAGTCAAGGCCTCTAGCGGCCGATGCAGTCTTTAAGAATTCCTTGAAAACTTTTATCTTGTCTTCCACGTGAGGCTCCGCAGCTTCACGCCTGAGCATGTCGATAAATCGCTCTAGGGCGCCCACATACCAAGGATCTAGATCGGGGATGAGATCTGCTGGTGTCGGCTGAGGGGGTGGTGGATGCTCTTTCGACTTCTCAGCGTCGAGCTGTCGAGTTAAGTTTGCAATAGTCGTGTCCCTTTCCTTGATTGTGTCCTGTTTCCCCTCGGCATCTTCCTTCCAACGCTCAATTTCGAGAAGTTTCTCTTTGTCCGACGCTTCAGCATGAACTCTAGCCTGGTCTACTGCTATCTTCATAGCTTCGATTTGCTCTTTCAGGGTCGTGATTTCTCCCTCTGCGTGAGATTTTGCCTCTCCTACGCTCGCTTGAAGTCTTTCGGTGTCAACACGCAACTTCTCCTTCTCCGTTTCATTCTTTACAGTGAGTCTCTCGACCTCTGCCCGTAGTTCCACCTTCTCTTTCTCACTTTCTGATCTGAGCCTTTCGAGCTCACTACGCACGTCCGCAATCCGTCTATCCGCATCTACCCTAAGATTCTCGTACGCCTCATCCTTTGCCTTCAACTCCGAAACATGCGTTTGGTTATGCGGCTGATGAGTCCACCCGTTGGGTTCCTGGGCACCAGGCTGACTTGGATGACCACTTTGCACAGTACCATCGTTCGTCACAACTGCAGTATGAGCTTGATGTGGCGGTAGCTGCCTCTGTTCCTGTTGTGCTGGCGTTTGCTGCCTTTGCACATTCTGGGTAGACCAACCTCCGTCGTCCACGACAAAGCCCTGTTGAGTTGGTGCTGGCGGATGTTGCTGCTGTTGGACAGGCGTACTTTGTGTTGGAGGTACCCAGCCTCCATCGTCCATTACGAAACTTTGCTGAGCAGGTGGTGGCTGGGCTACTTGTGTAGGCTGCGGAGATTGAGTTTTAACGATGGCATCGCCTGAAACGAAGCCTTGCCCTGCCTTAGGAGAACGCGGAGCAGGTATCGGCTGTGGAGACTGGTAAGAGTTGTACGATTGGGCTGGAGTCCCAGTGTTATGTCCAGGAGGTGGGGTGGGCTGATAAGTGTCACGTCTTTGTGTCTCGGTATTGAGTGGCGCTGGTTGAGCTGCATTCCCCAACGGCGTGGGCCATTCGCCACCAGCCGAAGGGGGGCACGGATGAGATCCTGGCAGTTCCACACTATCTAGTTGCGCCGGTTCGTTTTGTCCATCCTTCTTCCCGCTGAAGAGTTCCTCATCATCGACTTCGTTATCGGCGTCACCAAAATGCTCCCAATCAGAGGGTCCACCAAATCCCAAAGCACTAAACTTCTCCTTGGAATCGCGAGGAGGTGGTGGCGTTGGAATCTTTGGAGGGGGGACAGAAGAGACAGCTGGAGAGCTGGTTCTATTATCGGCGTTTCTGATCTCAGATTGGGCTTGCTGGTTACGAATAGCTCCCAATGCGATAGACGACACAGAGTCAGCACGTGCAAGGCCGAAGGATTGCCCACTTGCGAAATGCATACTTTGTCGACCCTGAATCGGTGATACAGGTTGGCTTTGCATACTAACGTTATTCACAAAGTCAGGAGGCGTGGTTCCGGTACGTCCAAGCGGTTTGGGAGCTTGTATGTCCTCCACTTGCCCTTGATTGTACTGTTGAGCAACCGAACCTTGGGATTGATGGCCAGGGAGCCATGCCTGTTGTTGCTGTTGCGCCTGTTGAGGTGCTTGTGAGTTGTAGTGTACTTGTGTGTTCTGCTGCGGTTGCTGTTGATACTCAGCTGGTGGAGTGGGCTTCCATTGGTCTTCCTGCTGGGAATACGACTGAGTCTGTTGTTGCTGCTGCTGCTGTTGCTGCTGCTGCATTATTGGTTGGCTGTGGGGCCCTTGTCCATATGGAGTTTGAGCATGGGGTTGGGCCACCGGCTGTTGTGCAAATTGACTCTGTTGTTGGTTTTGCTGATGATCATGATGTATTGGTTGCTGTGGCTGAAACTGCTGCCCCAATTGCTGCTGGAGGGGTTGAGAAGGTTGAACGAATTGGCCAGCTTGGAGTGATGCTTGATGTTGATGGTGCGGTTTAGGGTGAGTATGCTGATGCTGAGGCGGTTGATCAAAGTTAGGCTGCTGGGCTTGGGCCTGCTGGGTATACTGTTGCCCATATTGACCCGGCTGCTGGGCTTGTTGGTTTGGCGCCCCTGGGTTCCCATAGCCCTGGCCATAGTTGCTTTGGACCGGGTTGAGTTTCGTGTACGTGAACTTCTTATTTTCGCCTTGCAGAGGTGCATGAGTGGCCTGCTGCCATGCCGGGACATCTGGCGGAGGAGGGATGTAAACTCCCGGCATGGGGTTCGTGTTCGCTGGCATGTAGGACTGTACGCCTTGGCCAGTGAGCGATGGTGGGATATACGCCGGTTGTTGTTCATTTGGACTCAATACAGTATTTGGAGGTTGTTGTCCTGCAGCTGACTGTGGGGTTGAATATGTCCCCGCCTGGTCTGCGCCGTAGATTGACCCAGGCCGGCCTCCTTGCGGAGGCGGAAAGTATGAACCGCCTGGTGTTTGTGAGGGCGGCGGAGGAGCCGCATTATTGTATTGCGGTTGCGATTGCGATTGTTGGACTCCTATGGGCTGATGGCCATATGCTTGCTGTCCCTGGCCCTGACCCTGGCCCTGGCCTTGACTGTGGTAACCTGTGCTCTGCTGCCCCCAACCTTGCGTTCCATGCTGTGTATGCTGCGGCTGCGGAGGATAGCCCTCGGGTTTCGGCGGAGGTGGAGGCGGTTGATCCTGCTGCTGATTTTGGGTATATGATGCTCCCGGCATAGGGCCATATGTTCCTGGGTTGTACCCCCCTCCGCCTGGCTGCTGCACCCCTCCAGCAGGTGGTTGTCCCCAGCTCGCCCGCTGCGGTGCTTGCTGTTGATTCCATTGTGTACCAGTGTTTTGGGCAGGTGGGGCCCATTGGCTATTCGCTGACGGCGCGGTAGACGTGTATCCCTGAGGAGCTGCGTCAATCGTCAATAGGAGTTCTGAAGCGGAAGACAAGGTCCAAGTCGACAACTACTTACCTCCGTATGGTGGGGGAGGAGGAGCTACCTGCGAGAAGCTCGCGGTACTACCAGGTCTTTGGCTTCCCGGGTACTGTGGGTTATAATTCTGCATTACGAATCAATATGTGTATTCTCACTACGCTTCGTACATGTAGTGTCGCTATGCAAGCTGCCTGCAATGAGGTATGGTCGGGAGAGCGTTGGTCGATGTCGCGACAGACTTATTGTTATTAATAGTAACGCGCGAAGCCAAAACCACAGACACTGTACGATCACCACAAACTTGAAGTCATGTACAGTTGAATACAAGAACGTTCCAAGATAAGTTGAACATCGAGGAGGAAGGAGTAGAGGTGGACTGAGCTGAATCAACAATAAAGCAACGGCCGTGGGTCCCGCCCGAGGCTGAGGCTGAGTTCCCTCGTTCGTGTTCGAAGACTGAACCAGGCAAGACTGGAAGCCACGCGCACGCCCCGCTTAAGATCTCCAAATGTGGATACGCTCCGAATGCGAAGGTAATACGATGTACATATATTAAGCAATACTTCGTTAATTCGTTATTGACATCAGGGCAGTAGTGAGGTCGAATTTCTATTTCTCAATCTCGAGAGGAAAAGATTTCATTGTATCGGACATTTATAAAAATGCGTTACATACAAACGTTCGCTGTATACTCCGTACACTAGTATGTTGCCTGTATATACCTAGACCCAAGTACCTACAACAAATCATTCGCATCCGAAATCTCCATATATCGTTCTATGCATGCCATCACGTCAACCATTGTTTCCTAGGCACAAGTACTCCGTACGTTTAAATCCGATTGTGGGCTTACTTTATACCGCTTAGCCATCTTCATGAATGTTTAATCAAAACGACCTTCTCTTCTCTTCGTCCCCACGAAGTCATATACATATTCAATATCCTTCACAATCTCTCCAGGCAGAGCCTTCTTCTGCACGAATCCGGGCAGTACACCTTTCGCGTCTGACCACGTCGCCATAGTCCAATGGGTCACCGCTTTGCCGTCCGTCTCAATCTCCCTCGCAACTCTCTCTACACTAACATACTGTCCGTACACCAGTTTCTTCCCAATCTTTTCTTTCTGTTTATCGCTGGCTAGGGATGAGTCCCGCAAGTACGTGGGTGTACCGGGAACTCGATGATGGCTTCTGTTCTTGATAATATCAGGAAGTTGGACGACGTCGACGGGTAACTGCACGACTATGGATTCGTCTGTAGGCACGCCCTGTTCGCCAGCTACAAGGTCGGCCCGCACACCCACTAGGACGAGCACAGAGAAAACACGATCGTTCAGCGGCCATGGGATTCCATGGTACATGTTGATGATCCACATGGCCGTCTCGTTGAAACCTATTTTCTTTCCAATCTCTTTCAGCTCTTTCTCGTTCCATCTCAGAAGTTCAGTACAGTCGTACACGTTTGGAGTATACTCGGCCTCATTCGTGGAATGGTCCTGCCTCAACACCTGATCAAAATTTTTCCAAGTGATCGTTTTGGTTCCATCTGCGGTGCCTTCATCCTCAGGATGCCGGGAATGGCGAGCGAACCATGCCTCCCCGCCGTCGAGACTTGCCAGTTGGTCGACTTTTATCCCCTTCGCGGCGCTCTTCGGCCCAAACGTATGCGAGGAGGACTTCCTCCAGGATGATATATCGAGACTCTTCGCCTCGTTAAAGATCCTTTTTATAAAAGGAAGCAGATCGGGATGCCGGTTGGCCTCGCTGCCGAAGTCGGTGTGGAATGGCAACTCATACGGTCCCAGAGGTTTCAGCTGCAAGTACCTCTTGCGCAACCCCGCCGCGCTGTCTGTCGGTGTAGGTGGCATAGGCGCAGGTGCAGGTTCCTGTGACACGGATTGGTCTCCTTGGCTTCCACCCCCTTTGCTATCTCTTCCGCTCTCTTTAGTATCAGCAGGCAGACTCCCGCTGCGGGAAGGGCTGACATCAGCCCCTTTGGTCTTCGTTTCCCCGCTCTCCGCTCCTCCTCCTCCTACTCCTCCTCCTCCCGCTCGACCGTGCGCATCCATACTTCCTGATGCTTAATCTGCCTCTTTTAAAGTTTGATACGAAGCGGAGCAACCTCGATTGGATTAGCTAGACGCAGGTGAGCACCCGAGAGTGGAGATCAAGGTGCCCGGGCGGATGCGTGGGCTGGTTCAGTACCTATTGTAGATGGGTAGAGAGAAGCGCGAGGCAGAAGAGAAGGGTCTAGATCTCAAAGCACGGACTTTTGCATACAGACAACCCCAGGCCCGTAACCCGCCCTTGCGGACAAGTACATACAACTAAAAGACCTAAAAAATACAGTCCCATATGATGGGTATTCGGTAGTGGGAAGAAAGAGATAAAAAGTCAGGTCGGAGCGAATAACGGAATACAAAGTACTTATTCCTCGTACGAGGTTGTAAGGCGTCCACGTATCTTGGACAGCACGGCGAATGGTAGACATTGGATTGCCGGAAGTAGACCTGGCTTGTAGCCTACTTGTGGAGCGTCAGGCTGTTTCAATCGAGTGAGTTATGGGCAAATAATGCAATCGTCGATCGGCCAACTCAGGCCGACCTGCTGGGGGCGTGTCCAGGTGTCTCTGGAGCGGGTCTCGAACGGCATTGTGAACATGGATATTTCGAGATTGCCATGGCAAAAAAGCCGTCTTCCGCTCGGACCCCCTCACTATTTCCCCATGACTCCCCAAACTTACCCATCACACGGCTCTGAGGCAAGGATCTGGCCGTCAGGACAGCACAGGACAGTACAAATGCTCAACATGCCAAACACGACACGTATCGGCATATGGCTTGCCTCGACCAATCTTCCCAATTTACACTCGGCACAATTCTTCAAAGACTTGAAAGCCTGATCCCAAGATCCCATGCCCCTAAGCTGACTGCAGTACTGCGTCTCGTGGCTTTGCCCTCATGAAGGGTTGATTTCCACTGATCTTAACCACACCAACAATGGTTAGAAGGAGGCACTGTAATGATGGCGCTTCTTCCACAATATGTGAATAAGGTATTCCATAGATAGGCTTCACTAATGGCGAACTCGTCCTTCGGAGCCAGGGCCATAGCCAGTGCTAGGGGCTCCTTCGAGAAGCCGTTCAACGGTTACCCACTGCCCAGGTCGTTCAAGTACCCAACGCCCTTGAACAAATCTTGGTGGAACGAGGGCTCAGCGGGCTAAGAACCACCCGCTGCAGTTACCCTCCGCGGCGTCCTTTAGCGAACGCCCACTTACAAGTAGGGGGCCGATCCCCGCATGGCGCCATGCAGGATCCGATGGAAGAAGCATGCTGCAGGGCCACAAGAGGATTCGGCATGGCAAATCCGGGGCCCAGATCGACGTGTCGAAAATAAAAAATGCCTGTCGCCGGCCTATGCTTCCCTGACTATCGCAGGATGCGATAGTGCCACTGATGCCGAGCCAAACGAGTCAAGAGTGGGGAGTGGCCGTTAGCACTGCGTCAAGGCAGTAGCCATACAATGATAGGCTCCGCAAATTCCATTCCCGCAGCAAGGCTGGCAGGCATTTGCGGCATGCTGAAATATCAACAACGAGTAACAATCCATACCGTATGCATCGCTTCTGTGATGAATTTGCTCACTACAACTGTCCCGTGTCTTATACTCTCCCAATGAATCGTGCTCCAGGAATCTAGCTCGCCATTGGCTGCTTATTGCATTCGAGAAACAGCTCGCTAACACGATTGAACAGTGCGGGTTTTCATTAGTCTAGTTCAGAATATGCAAGCAATCTAGAAGGCAGTCAACACGAGACTTAGGGGATTCCGACTTCATTGAGCCTAGACCGATTTTGATTGTGAACTACGTCCTTACAAGCATCACAAACAACTCCACACTATGGGTCGTTGCATTGGGAAGGTAACCATCATGAACAATGAACATCGTGGGGTATATTTCTTAGGCGGAAGCCTCTGCCTTGTGAGCTAGAAAAGAATAAAGGACATTTCCAGGCGATTACGCTCATTCCCGCCTTGCCATCGCACTGTAATGTGTCGTGAGAAAGATACGATCGAGGTTGATAATGGTCTCGAAACAGCTTTGGCTAATCTACAAACGCCCAACGAACCCCCAAAAATGCAAGCCTCCAGATCGCCAAAATGTGTTCTGTAGATTCCAGCATGAAGCAGGAACTTCACGTGTGAAGAAAATGGTCCCTAGCAGTGGCTAGCAAATGTTTTTTATCGAATGTAAAGTGCGTAAAAGTATAGTCGCGTAAAAGATGTATCATGAAACGTTCCTGGCTATTCAATTGTTCAAAGGGTATGGAAAGTAGATGCAACGAGCTCATCGTCCGTCCCAGGAGGTGGCATGGAGGAAGAATGCCGAGTACGATCTCGTGCACTCTACAGCTGTAGTAATTTTCGGTCATTCAAGATTGCATTCTTCCAAGGAGGAGTGCCATGCGCGTAGGGTAGCGACTGATATCCTGTATGGCCGGACCAAAGGGGGAAGTGTAAGTTATAACATATAGCGTCCGTTACGGAGATGCATCGTCTTTCATGATCTCGTCGTCGGCCACTCGGGCTAATTCGCCGGCTCTCAGAAGGGCAGCAAGAGAAGAGCTTGCTCGATAGTCTGATTGCTGCTGTACGGATGAAATGGGAGGTAAAGAGCGGTCGAGAGGGGAAGGTGTCGCCCCCAGGGTTGGAACAGGCTGAGGAAGCATGCGAGATGATTTGGATACATCGACAGGTAGTGCTTTGGTGGAAGGATAGTTTGAGTTATTCGTATAGCTACCATCGGAAGATATGGTTGTGTCCTCATGGGTCAATGGCGGCAGACGTGTAGGTTCCCGAAAAGATCGTCTCGAAGGAAGGTCAATTGGAGCACTAGCATAATGGGTGCTGTAGGGTGCGCTAGGCGGTGTCGTTGAAGGCGGATTATGTAGCTGCCCATATGAGGACGAATAGGGCAAGTTCGAATCCGATTGTGCTCGTGGTTCACGCCCTAGCGCACTCGATTGATACTCATATGAACCCTCTTTATGCAGTGTAGCTGATCGTGGAGACACAGAGAGTGGGGAGTAATGCTCCGCCATCCTAGGCGAGTTTATCCTTGAAAGTGGACGGATCGCGGGAGAGGTCGATTCAGAGGGATACGAGGGGGCTGAGGGGAGCCGAGTAGGCCCGGACATGGGGCTAGATTCAACCAGTTGATGCCCAAGGCCATAGAGATCAGATTGGGATGAGCTGATTCTTCTGTTCGACGAGGATCGCTCGAGTTGATCATGGCTGCTGCTCCGAGTCGAAGTGCTCGTCTCCGTCTCTAATTTTGAACGCTTGCCTTCTGAGCCTGGTTCGCCAGTGTTATGCGATTTCCCTCGGTGGAAGCTAGACGACTTACTCTTCTGCGGAGCAGCATGCTTGGCCTTGAACTCTTCCAGATACTTCTGGTAGTTCTCGTACTCAGAAGTCTTCTTGTATTCGGCAAGTTCCGCATAGTACTTTTCTTTTGCAGTGTTGGCCTGGCGTTCGCACTCTTCGCGACGTTCAGCGGGGAGAACCTGCCACCGTTCGCCAACTACTTTTGCAATCTCTGTAAAGGACAGGTCCTGTCCTCTTAATGTTTCCCTTACTTCTATCGTAGGGTCAGTCGCGTGTAAATAGGTGGAGAGCTTGGGGAATCATACGGTTGGAAAATATCACATAGGCAGAGGGAGGCCGTTCAGGTGCATGCTCGTCTGGCTAGAATGGGTCAGCTTTCTGAGAAGCACAGTGTGATTCTACTGCAACTTATCTGCGTGAGACTCACCTTGGGATGCCGCCTATACTTGCGCTTCGTGCTAGCGCCGATAGGGGTCGAAGAAGATGGATCTGCTTGTTTGCTCTTGCCCTCGGTTGCAGAATCATCACTCCTGTACGACCCATCGATACTAGTGGACTTGTTGAGTGCAATCGGTAACGGTCGATCAGTGGATTGTCCTCGCGTTTCGGCGATTGCCCTTTGAAGTTTCTAAACAAATGAACGTTAGTCTAATGCTTGGTATCAAATGAAATACATTTGAATGCATCACAAGGAGCGAAACGAAAGGATCGGGATAAAGGATCGGTCAACCTACTCTTCGATGTCCTAGCTTGACGTTGAGGGCATTTCTACATCATAGCAAGATTAGTATGTTGTTTCTGTTAAGCAGAAAATAGTAGCTTACAGATCTGATTCAGTAATGTCGAGTACCGTTTCCCAAGTGTCGAAGCCTTCTGAGACGAAAACCTCAAGGTATTGGGACAGTCCCAATCGCTCTAGCCGCGTCCTGAGGTCGCTCATGTAGATTTAAGTTTAATATGGATAAGAGGCGATACTCGGGATGATGTTGTCTTCCACTCGGCAGTGGTGCCGGGGACGTGTCAGTGACGTTGATGTTAATGTTGATGTTGATGTTTATATTGTATGTAGTATGTTGCCAATAGGGATTGGTCCGGCCAGGGGAGTCTTTAAGGGTGGAAGGCGTAAGGACTTGTCGTTAGTGTTGCAGTGGCAGCGGTAGTTGGGTAAGTTAAGTGATATTAAATCGACCAGTGGCGACAGCAACGTTTACGGCTACCCGGACGTAGGATGGTGATTGATGGTAATGTATAGAAAGAAAAGACTGAGTAAGGAAATAAAAACCCAAGGCTGCTTGTGATTGGCGGGTGCGATTGTGTCGTGGCTGGGCCGGGATGGTACGCAAGACAGGGTAGCTGTTTAAGTGTTGCAGGGCGCAATGGATGCGCAAGAAGAGTAAGTTGATTTTTGGTGTTGAGATGGACGTCTAGTTCTCGTCCATAGGTGGATGGTTGGGCGGAGGCTCGACTGGAGCTGGGAGGTGGGTCCACGGACCGAATTGGCCAGAAGCTGGCTGGAAATTATGTTGTTGGTAGGGTATTGTCGACGGGATTCACAAAACCTTCATGGGAGAGTGGATTTCCTGGTGCAGGCACGACCGAAGCAGTGACCAGCTGGGAAGAAGCCGATGCTACGAAAAGCATTGGACACGTCCGGGAACGTCTACGCATGTGCAGGAGGAGCAGCGTGCGTCCTGTTGGCGGCACGAGGGCGTGAAGTTTTTTGGTGGTGGAGGTGAGAAGATCAAGGACCACCCAACGAGACGGCACAAGAGCGGACGCGAATGGTAGAGGGGCTTATGCTCGGATAGGAGTAGTCGTCATCTTGGTAGACGGGCAGGACAATTGCGGCAGTACGAGGTTTTACCAGTGTCGGCGGTGTGGTGAAGGAGAAGAAGAAGAAGAAGAAAATGGTGATGATGACGATGAATGAGGAGGCGGGGGAAGACCTCTTTAGGTGATGAGACGCGCACGAGAAGAGAAGAGAAGAGAATTTCCGGGATGAGAATAGGATTGGAGATTGGGGGAGGATGGGAGATTTGGAAGATTGGGAGATGGATGAGAGATGGGAAATGGGAATAATGGGCAGCCAGGCCCCAGGGCAGGCAGGTGATGAGTGATGAGCGAAACAATTGAGGCAGTAGTGAGGTCAGAGCCGAAGGCGGATCGGCAGACGACGACTCTACTACTAACTAATACTCGTAGGCTGTAGTCAGTGAGTGAGTGAGTGAGTGGGTGAGTGGGTGGAGTGGGCTGTTGCGACGCGGATGGAGGGGAGGGATGGGAAGAGGGACGAGGGGAGAGGGGGGGGTGTAGTGGTTGGTGATTGGTTGGTAGGTTGTGCGGTCGGAGCCTTGGATGGGGGTGGTAGTTGGTCGTGAGTCGTAGGTAGGTAGGTGGTTTAGTAGAGGGTATGTACTAATAGGTGAAGAGAGGAGAGTCGTTCGAAAAGCGACGTCGGATGGAAGGTCTCGAGATGATGATGGAAGAGAAGGAGAAAGAAAAGGACGGGAAAAGAGGAAAGGATGTCTTGTCTTGTTGTCTCTTTTGGATTTGGGTAGGCGTGGTAATAGGCAGGTAGGGTAGGGAAGGACACAGGCGACAGGCGAGGACCAAAGACCAGGGTCGTCAAGGAACTAGAAACTAGGGGGACTAACTAACTAGGGGACTAGGACTTGGACTTGAACTAGGGACCGGGACCAGGACCTGAACAGTTCAGGACATGCGCCAGGGAAAATGATCATTATGACAATAATAATAATAATAATTGATAACCAATCCTCCCGTAGAAACAATCAACTAAGTTAGGTACGGAGTAGTTGCCTTGAAGAGGCGAGAGACAAGAGTTGAGAGAGTGTTGGGGGAAGAGAGCGAGGAGAAAGTAACTACGTACCTCGTAAGTTAACGTACGAGTCCTCCGGAGGTACCTACAAGTACATGGTCTAAGGAGAGTCCGTTACGCAGTACAAAGTAGGGGAGTTGGTACTTGTAGTTACTCGTAAACTTGGTAATTACCTAGGTAATCAATTGAAGAGAAGATTAGGACGAGCAATGATGAGGAGCAGCAGTACTCCGTACTGGGGTGGAATTGGGCTGGGCGGGATGATGGCGGATGGCGGATGGCGGATGGCGGATGGCGAAGGTACTCGTAACAATAAGAGCCCGTAACCTCAGCCAGCATTGGACAAAACATGGCCAAGCCCAGGTTGCACTCCTGCCCTCCACTTCTAGCCTACTACTCGTACCATTTATTATTGTACGGATACTTGAATTAATTTTGAACTACGAGAGGATCTACGGCGCATTTCGGCGGTGAAATGCAAGTGAAAACGGCGAAGGAAAGGGTGGTTCCTTGAAAAAACAACAGGGTTGATTAAGGAAGTATTCAGTACGTACTTGACTAGGTACTCCTAGGGAATTATGGCGGAAGAAGCATTATCGTACGAGGTGGTCAAACAACAAACACAAACACGCAAGCATTATACCTGCACTCCGTAAATGATGATGCTGAATGATGATGGGGGGTGAATAAATACAAAGATTTCGTGGGTGTATTAATTGAATAAACATGTTCATACATACTCCATACTCCGTACATAATAACATTAACTGCTCCGTACCAAGGTATTACTTACGAGTACTATCAACCTCTGGGCTAAGTGGCACGAGTGGGTTGGGTGCAGAACTTTTCGAATCTACGGAGATACCTTACCCTAACTACCCTGCAGCAAATAGAGATGAAGATGACGATTTGTGTGCGTAGGGCAAATAGAAATCCCATATCTCTCGTGCATAGTACACGGTACTGTGCATTGCTCGTTTCAGGCAATACAGGAGGAGAAGCCAGGGAGAGGATTCGACAATCATTGGTCGAATATTGGCCGATGATCGATGATCCGACGGTGGATAATGGTCGATGAGGCGATGGAGCGTGGTGGATGCACTGGATGGCAGATGGTGGGGAGAGGCAGAAGGCAGAGGAAGAATTGTGAGAGGCTCGATTCCAAGGCATTCCGACCGCTTGCGGCTGGCCCGCCGTGGAGATCGTTTATACAGCGTGCAATCGGGGGCTTCACTCCGCCTAGCACGCGGTGAAATGCAGGGTCGAGTTGGGTGAGCGAGTAGCTTTGGAAGTGGCACATACAGAGTACCCAACTAACGATTAACGACTAAAGGCTAACCGGCGCTATTATTCTTCTATCGCCGCCCATCCACCCTAAAATCGCCCCCCCCTCGCTCCCTCTCTTCTCGAACCCATATGGGAGTACGAAACCACACCACACCTCGGACACAGGACACAGTACAATCAGATACATACTCCGTACATGATCAATATTAATAGGACACCGTACGGAGTACACAAGAGACAGAGCAAGGCCATGGCATACCACCACCGTCACTCACCATTATTGCTAAGAGAAGCCAACAACATTCCTGAGAACCACTTCACCCCAACCCCCCAATAAATCATACATAACTCAGCCTGTCCGAAAACAAGTTTATCTAACCCATCTGTGCACCTGTGCAGTATCATGGCTTTGATTCGGACCGAGATCTTGCGGAGTGTCATGCCCCATTCATCGCAGGGTTAATTATCCCTCAAATGGGTGTAGTTGGACCGAGTATACCTACAGCCTCCGGAGCACGCTGGTACTGTAACTAGGTACCTAGGTAGGTACTTATGTGCAACGACTATGAGAAAGGGAGGGAGATAGAGAGAGAAAGAGAGAGAAAGGAGAAAACTCTCACAAATCACCAGTTGCCTATTGTTCGATAATCATACGTGCAAGGTGCACGCTAACAGGCGCAGATGCGAAGAAATCCATTTCCTACTCGTACCTCATAACTAGTCCCATGAGGTCCCCTACGGAGCACGGAGTACCCAGTCAGCGGTTGAAGTGTAGGTATGCCACTACTGCCAACTGTGAATAATTACGAACCCCACCCCACCAACAGCCGGACTGTGGGCACTCGACAAATAAGCGACGCGGTAGAATGATAGATCTTCGATGAAGAAACGCCTGCCTGGTTCGGCACATTGCGGGCGTCATCAGAATCTTGACACTCTCGGCGCCGTTGGCTGACTACCTTTCCATTAACCTCCTTGAACTTATCTTTCAATACATCTCGACCCTTGGAAGCCTACCCATGTACTACTTACGACTCACGAGGTACATGTACCTATGAGATACGAGTAGGCATCAGGTACACGTAAAGGCGTTCCCCCGCCTCTTGCTCGCCTGCTAAACATACGCGAGCCCAATGACGCGTGCGCTCAAGGGGCGGAGCGGAGGTCTAGGCGTTGCTCCGCTGCAGAACTGGTCAAGCCTTCGGCAGTCTCATCCGTAGCCAATGAGGGCCTCGTGGTGACGGAACTTTGTACGGAGTACTTGCGCACATTGTATATAACTATGTACCTAGGTACATATAGGCACTACCCTTTTGTATCCACAGTACTACTTCCACCACCTGAGGAGATATATCCACGGCGTAACCCACTCAATGTGAGGGATCGAACTCTGACTGTTTCGTCACTGTCAAAGCACAAAGGCCCCAGTCCAATGTCGAGAGCCACTAAAGCTTCATCAAGTCGTCATTGCAATTCGCCTCCAACGATGCCCAGAGCAAAAGTTCGATCTCCGTTCCCCCTCAGTCGCAAAATGCGTGAGATGCATAACAGAGAACGATGACGATTGTCTTCAGTTCTCCTTACTCGTACCAATTATTGACATCAATTGCATGCACTTGCCGAAGATTTTGACTAGTCACGTGTGCTGTGCGATGATGGCTCATAAACGCATCTCGATCTCGCCCCACGTGACTCAATGATATTCGTCACTAAGATGTCATGTCGATATTCTATCTCCTGCAAAAAGACTTGTCGAAACAATCGATTTCGCCAGATACCGATTTGCTAGCAACATCCAGATCAGTGCGTGACCGTTCAAAGTCCGGTAAAGCATGCAACGGCCTCCCTTGTCCGCGTTGATATCATCGCCCTGGTTCACTCGTCTTCCACTTGATATTGGCCGTCACCCCCAGGAACCATCTAGGACGTGGTCAATATAGGTCCAAGACATTGGTCAAGAATTTGGATACATACCATGCAGATGTTGTTGCCATTGAGTAGGATCTTAGGTAGCGTTGTGTTTCCCTCAACCGGGTCACTTGAAACAGTTAGATACACCCTTGGCTGGTTCTGTGAGAGGAATAGCAAATATACGAACATTTCCGTGGCGTCTACGAGCACCATGTCTGCGGAGGTCAGCACAGGTATATGCCTACGTGTTCGTTGGTTCGCACTCACTGACATAATCGTCAAACCCAAGAAGTTTACCAGTGAACTCTAATCATTCGTTAATTCTCTTTCTCTCTTAGAAGGTAGAAGGTAGCATTGATAATGCCCATACCTTTTCCTCCGTTCATGATCACCCAGATCTGTGACCCCACACACTTGTCAATGAGCTCTGAGATCTGGTCAATGAGGCGTTCTTAGTCTGCTTCTTTGTTATGGTCACTGACCTAGTGGGAGGAGATTTTCAAGAGCCATTGTGCTGTCCAGGGGGTTATTTGTGTGGTGATACTGATTGAGGTATTGCTGAAGGAAGTACGAGTCGATCAGGCTTGGCGCATCGGCCCGCTAGCGTGCGCCAAGAATCCTTGTACTCCAGTTCACTATGAAGCCTTAAGGCAGGTGTATCTACTCGCAACAATCATTGTTCAATCCTAGAATGCCTGGTGCCTGACCGGAGCATGACAATGGATACTAATGCCCCTCCGATTGCGCGGTACCTCTGCTTGCGCATCGAGCGCAAGTCTTCGGCCTCTCTCCTCGCGAGCAATGGCAGCGGCAGAAGCTCGATGCACAGGTGTAGGCGTTGATGAAAGGTCAGCACTTGTTCCAGAGCCGTTTGGATATTATGTATGTACTGACACCGATGTGAACAGTCAGACCTCCTCCGCAAGCATACATACGCCACCGTTTCCGAATTCCTCCACCGCTACTCCATCCTACTCATGCTTTCAAGGCAATCGGATCTGGACGCCGGCAGATGGTATACTCTTTGCAACAAAACCGCAGATATCAAACACCAGTATTACGAATGTGAATACGCAGGGAAGAGCCATGTTTATGGTGGGACCATATGCACGTCATGATCCAACTCATTCACAGGCATTCGTCCACTCCATTGAAAGCAAACGGACAAATGCAATCACAATAAATAGCAAGAAGTGTCGCATGGAAAGGCCTAGATTTGCATTGCCATCTCCGCAGCCCACCCATTGTGGATCTGTACATTCTATCCATACCTCAAGCCTGAAGGCACAACACCCAGCTAGATTTCCCATTGGCTCAGGGAGACCACGGAACTTGTCCACTGAATCCAGCAGCTGTCGTTCACCAATTTCCGACGTTGACGATCCTGGTGAAGCTCGAGTCAGTGTCTTCACCGGGAGTGAGTCGGCGACAACTACAACAGGACCTTGTCGTGGAACTTTGGATACGGGAGTTTCCCGCCCTCAAACCGATGATTCTGAAATTACCCATACCTCGGTCAATCCAGACAGTTCAGTCATGCCTGATCCAAATATATTAGAATCGAAAGAATCAAGCTTCGTCATTAGCGAGGGAGCGGACCTGCTAGATGATGCTGAAAATATGGAAGAGCACGCTCCTCTGTCTTTCCAGATTCCCGCCGATACTCTGCGCGAGAAGATGCAGGTATCTCCGCGTGTAGGAGATCGATACTGGTCCCACAAACTTTATCGTGGTCTTAATGATGAGTCATTACTCATCCACTATTGCAAAACGTTTGAGATCGCGGAGCATGTAGCGAAGTATTTCCTTCAAGAGAAGGTGATCGGTTTTGACATCGAGTGGAAGCCTTTCGGACGTGCCGACTCAATAAAAGAAAATGCTTCTCTCATTCAACTTGCTTGCGAGGGTCGAATTGCACTCTTCCACCTTGCTCTGTTTGACGGTACGGCGGCTGAGCAGCTTCTTCCCCCTTCACTGAAGGCTGTCATCGAGTCACCGAACGTTTTGAAAGTTGGCGTGGCAATTAAAGCCGATTTTACAAGGCTGCAGAAATACCTCAATGTTGAGCCGCTCGGTGTCTTTGAACTCAGCCGGCTTCATAACCTGGTAGAAAACTTCACCATCAATCATGAGAAGGCTGGTTCCAAAAAGCATGTGGGACTTGCCGCTCAAGTACAACAGCATTTGCAGTTACCCCTTGAGAAAGGTGATGTCAGGCACAGTGACTGGAGCAAACTTCTCACTCCTTCCCAGATTGAATACGCCGCTGCAGATGCTTATGCTGGGTTTCGGTTATTCGATGCACTAGATAGGAAGAGAAAATTACTTAAGCCAATACCTCCTCGGCCACTGCTTTGCGACTTTGACCCCAAAGCTACCCCGAGCCGGCGAAGAGCACGTAGAAAGCGCTCGACAAAGGTTGCCTCCGACGACAGGCAGGATGAATCTGAAGGCTTGGTGGCCGAAGAAGGCGAGGATGCTGAAGAGTATGCGGCAGTGGCGGAGGATTTCCAAGGCTGCGAAGACTCAACATCTGCTCCGCAAACTACGCCATCTACAATGTCTCCAAGTGTTTCTCTAGTCCAAAAGGATAGCCACCCACCTGAGAAAAACTACAACGCATCGATAGATCAGCAACAAACTCGGCATATCGGGCGTATCAAGATGACAGCATACACGGATGGCGAAGTTGTTTATCCGTCTTTGCCAATGGTAGGTTCTGATGTTACAAACATGTTGGATTTCCCAGCCACATTGGATCCTTCCACGCCATCGCAAGTCCATGACAGAGCGCATGAGGCCATTGGCATACAAAGCCCGCATGATGGCCTTAGTTGGGGTAAAGGAGCCCATCAATCAAGCAATGGGACACTGGAAAATGGAAATCCGGCAACAGCTAATCCTGTCGAAGAGTTGAAACACTCCGAGATTCAATCACCCCGCTCAGCTTCAGGCCTGGCATTTAAGCCACTTATGCCGAGCGCAAAGAATGACCGATCCTCTGAATACAATCTTGCAGAAGATTGGGCGCAGTCGTACCTCTACCGAACGATCCCCTTACCCACTTCGACTACGACAGCCCGGATACGCGCAACTGTCCCACTTCTACGTGCCTATCATCTATGGTATCACCAGAGCATGACTCCAGACGCTATTTCGCGTCAACTCAGAGATCCGCCACTGGCGATCAGCACCGTTTCGAGCTATATACTACAGGCCGTGACAATAGAAAAACTAGCTTATAGAAATCAGGACATGAGAGATGTCTTAAATGGGATACCTGTCGGATTGAGAATGACAAGATGGAAATGGCTGGTCGATAAATTAGGAGGCGTTTAGTTATCTCAATGTACTTTGTCACTAGTGAGAATTCTTCCGGTCCGAGAAGAATTCGCGTGCATTTGGGGCATTTTAGGCGTATTATAATGTTCTCCAGCTAAGGCGTCACTTTGGATCAGCGTTACATTTTCACTGCGGTTCCGGGAAACTTATCCTCTCCACTAACACAAACTTCTAGATTCGTTGATTTAGTAACGATGACAGCTCATGTAACGTTGCCTCGGTGGAGCAGAAGGCAAGACAGCATTAATTGGTCCAACGGGGAATTCGTAACACTGAACTCAAATGAACGCACTAGCTTCGCCTTGTTACCAACATTGCTGGGGGGCGGTATTACAATTCCTGAATTGTTGCGAAGGGGCTAAAGCAATTCGATCATAGCATCAATGTTAAGCTGGCGATTTGTGTCGCCTTCCGAGAGGTTTTCTCGGCGTGACAACACCATAGCACGAATTGCACAATAACGTAGTCATGTCTCTCTATGTTCTATCTCAAGTCAATCACTAGTAAGACATAGGTCACAGGGCTATAGGACGTTGGTAAGTTGTCGAGTCGCTTTTTCCTACTTAAAGCCGGTTGAATGTGATCAAAATCTCAACCTGTCTTCTCCACAAGCACAAGTATCAAGTTCGCCAATATTGCCACCATCATGCTCTACTCTATGGTTGTTGCTCTCCTCACCACTCTACCATTAGCCAACTCTGCCTCGGTCCGATCGCTCTCTTCCTGCTTGGATAATCTCCATTTTGCTGTCCAGAACTTAACCTACAGTTCCAGCATTATATGTACTTTACCCATTCATACCTGGCCTTTCCATTTATCACTAAGCTTACAGCAACTAGATACTACTCCGGCACATTCAAATGCCCATGCTCGCGTGTCGTTTACTCTTGTCAATACCCAAGTTGGCCTGTCCTTTTGCGAAGCATCGAGTCCAGGCTGGAGTGACGCAGACTTCTTCAGCGGAGACATACCACGTTCCTGTGGGGTACCTGCCCCAAATCCGCAAGATATAGCAACAACGTTCACCTACCTTCGACCTAAGCGGAGCATGCAAGTCAAACAAAGTTGGACCTGCGGAGGGTAAGTCATCCCCATACACTCTTTTCACTTAAGAACAGCTGGCTGGAATCGGCCTTGTGGAGGAGTGAGGCTACTTGTATTAGGAATAACATAAAACGCAGGAACAAATTTATTTCCGACCTTACCGTGGCCGTGAATATTGACTGTTCATCGGTCGAGTGGCAGAATCCTGATTGGAGATGGCCAAATGCAGGAGGTGCTCCGTACAAGACTATCATGGTGACTTGCAAGCCTATTAACGTCGAGTCAACACAAGCGAGCACTGTTGAAGGGTGATAGTTGCAATGAAAGGCGAATAATAAAGACCGAAACTTTGTACGTTTACCGATGAAGGAATGGAAATATACAAGATCGTGTCTATGTTCTACGCAACGTTTACAATTGTTTTAGTAATTATGCTAGTGTCAAAGGATTTTTTTTATATTCTCCTTCCCTGATCTTCTGAGGTCCGAACGGATCTGGAGCAAGCTGGTATGAATAAATCTTTGGGGGGTTCTCGCGAAATGTTGCTGCAGAAGTATGCTCACCGAAGCCTCTGCTACCTTTGTTAGGCTAGATCTGCCAACGCTTACGCATACTAAAACGTAGAATTTCTCATCACAGAGAAAATGTGTCATATCTGACCAGACATGAAATCAAAAACAATTTTTGGCAGAGTTATATTTAACATAATTTGAAAATTTGTCAAAACAAGCGGCGCTGAACAGCGCCATCACTCCGCTTGGTGTAGTTGGTTTATCACGTTCGACTGTAAATAGCTTTGTTATCGAAAGGTCCCTAGTTCGATTCTGGGAGCGGAGAGATCAAACCATCTTTTTTGCCATTTTTGCCACATCTTCTCGCCTATCTTTCTGCCCTTTTTTTGCCAGTATATGTATAGTGCAGGAACACACTATTGCGATTTATGAATAGTCCAGAATTCGCGAACGTATATGCAGTGAGGTTGCTCTGTCCTTTGGTTTTATGGACATGAAGAACATAAGAATTAGGTTGTTGGTAATATAAATGCAGTGGCAAGGATAATGCTCTCTACTCTGTATTACATCAGGTATAAGATTGTGCGAAGCGTCTAAAGTTACAATGTTTTGTGTAGCATAGATTACTTTGTAGCAGAAATTGTTCACTTGATCAAGTAAGTGTTCCTTGATGTTGCAGCTGCTTCGTTTTTCATGGTGCAATCAATAATGAAAATCCCAACAGGATGCAGCAGCCTTTATCCGTAGAGGAACTGTGCCAAACACATCTGAATGGCAAAATGCAAACGTACCTCATAAACTTAGGTTATTACTTAGGTATACTGTACCTATTTGCCTACCTTATAGGATTGCAGTAGGTACAGAGGACTGGTCAAAGGAGAGCCTGCTGCAGGGATCAGTTCTCCATAGTAACTAGACCCTCCCCCAGCCCGGCTGCCCGGGTAGCTTTGATGAACTAACAGCGATTTAGTGCTAGGTGCACAATTTCACATTGCTACTTGGGATTTATGCTGTTAATCCGTGCGTCATATACTCATCAAGGCAAAAATTTTACATCAATTCCAATTGAACAAGCGACATTATTTAATGTCATTACTCCGCTTGGTGTAGTTGGTTTATCACGTTCGACTGTAAAATAACTTTGTTATCGAAAGGTCCCTAGTTCGATTCTGGGAGCGGAGATTTTTTTGCCGGTTTCTTGGCCTCTTCATTTATTTATTATCTTCATGATCCATCCCCTCGCTTCTCTCTCATTCATTCATGTAGGGTGCGAAGGATTTTTTTAATCCTATTATTTTTTCATGCCTAATACCTTGTATCTCTTACTGAACTTGAGCATGCGCAAATTTACTCTAACAGAACTATTCAATAATGTGTGCAAGACAGGTAGGCACGCACTGTAACATTTCAGACAGTCAGGCAAAAATCTAAATTAGCATGATATTGATGTATGTGTGTATATATAACAAAATCTATCAGTAACACCCAAGCTTGACTTTATAATTAGAGCCAAACCCGTATAATACAGAAGAAGCCTTGATGATTGTTGTAATGCTCTAAATCCACCCTCTGATAACTCAGTCACTGTTCATTGTTGCAAGACTAAGTGACTGGCTTGACCTTGCGCAGTCTTGCCATTCACTCCTAGGCCCGGAAAGTTTGATATTCCATCATTTCTCTATAAGGCTGCTTTGATGAATTACCAGACCCGAGGAAAGTTTGGTGGATTGATGAATGGTGGGGTTTCGGGCACTGCCCTCTTGACTCTTGGGAGATTCGGTGGGTTGATCTTGGGTGGTGTGGGAGGATTGATCGAAGGTGGATTTGGTAGGTTGATTTCGCCCGGTGGTGCTGGCAATGGATTGGCCACAGCAGAGTTGAGGGCGAAAAGGAGAAAGGACGCAGTGTAGAGAAGTTTCATGATCTTGTTTGTGATGCTTTGAGGATATCGAATAGGAAGGCTCGAGTTTTGCTTGTCGAATCTGAAAAGAATATGCTATGCAATGGGTAAAATAGAAAGAAGAGCGAGTGTTGACTGTATTTATAGGTAGATCGATAAGGAAACTCGATCAAAATCCCACTCTCATGCGGCTTCTAGAATATGACCGATCCGTTTCGCGATCATTGTCTTAGTCCGGGTTTCGGATTGATATTGCTATTTCTCAGAGGAAGATGTTTGTCAAGTAAGGTATTGGGACAATCGGACGGAAGAAAGCAAATCACGACAGAAGTAGCCATTGGCAAAGTGGTGCTCATGCTGACAGGTGTGACTGCTTTCGGACATCCGTACAGCCCCCAAGGAAATATCCGATGCAGGCAACCAGAGCTACGGATGTCAGGTCGGAGTACCCAATAGGTTATGCACATACTGGATTCTGAAATTTTGTACCTTGAAACCATAAACGTACGGAAACATTGAACAATTACGGGTTTCCCACGGTGTAGGTATGTGTGATGAAAGCTCAATTTAATATCGTCTTCATGGCCCGCATATCAAAAAAAGCCCTACAGAGTATTGGTAGCTATAGAATTAGCTGAACTGAATATGCTACGAGCACTTGCTTTAAACATATTTCGGTCAAGTATATCCCAGACAATCGCAACATAATCCCAGCTTACATTCTATTATCTATTTGACATGTTCTGTAGACGTTCCTGGCTGACATCTCCATAGAGATTGCTTACTAGTCAGGCATTAAATATCGGGTATCTCATGTACTGAGTATATAGAATAGCTGTCCCAGAACTCTCTCTTACTCTGTAATTATGTACAACAGGCCTGCCACCTCATGTATGGAAGAGAATGGTGTGCTGTCCAGAAAGTACCGTCTTGAGAGATTGAATCTATTGCGTATGCTACTCAATTGAAGAAGCTCGTGATAGAAGCTCTTCCGGGCCACCCCCGCAAAGTACAAGCATTATAAATGTCTGCCTGCTCCTGTAAGAATGCAATGAAGGGAGAACTATATCTGTGTCGGAGGCCGGTGGCAGCTTACCTACATTGTTGCCGCGTTGGTGTTGGTCTGCCAGGGAAAACACGATGACAGCCTGCGTGCAGCATACTTTTGCTTTGGGAGGTTGGTAGGTAAACCTCGAGCAAATGTCAATATTCACGAGACACGCAATCTGGAAGGTCGGAAGCATGACTATTACTGGACCAGAAGTTCATAAAGGAGCTTACATACAATGTTGCTGAGTATGCAATAATCTTGTCATGCATTAGCTTTACCAACATGATAACATGAGTGGAACTTATAACATAAGCTTTAAGATACAGTACTGTAAAGCCAAATCATTCTTCGTTTTCTAAGAGTACGGTCACGTAGTGAAGATTCTTTCAATATCTCTTTGCGCCAACCGTGTGCAATAGAAGCAAGGCTTGGAACCTTGCCTGCGTGCAAGTGAATTCGCATTCAGAAAAGCCTCCGTAACTAACATAAACTAGCTTTTTATCAGACTCGCGTTAGACATGATTTGTTGTAGTTAGAAGAGCTGTGCAGTGTCACTACCCGTGCTTTAAATTCCATGGTGCACTTCACCCTCAACAGCTCAGATCCAAAAACTGTCAGTGTTCCAAAATAAAAGGTTTAAATATTTATCTCTCTCTTAGGGCAATATATGGATCTCCTTAATGTCAATGACACGTTATTAGGGTTCACGCCAAGTAGCCGCTGCCAGGTGTGGTTTGAGCACACCTTGTGCGCCTTCGGCCCACGATGGCCCAGCCAGTTCAACATCGACATTGCGAATGAATTGTGAGGTAGAAAGCAATTGGAGAGGGTCGTAGTATCCAGTTAAATATCACACTATAGGAGGATGGCCGTTCCAAAATAGCATGAACCCTCTGGGGGCACAAAAAGACCTTGGATCAGTCACTGACCGGTCTTTGCTGAGACAGGTGAGTGTACACGCAATGTGCAAAAAATAAGTGCAAAAAAAAGAGTGAATAGAAAAGAGGGCAGTGGGAGTCGAACAAGGGGATGATACCTACTCTTGGTGTTGCCCGGCTTCTGTCGCCTTCATATCCCGGAATCGATGGTTTGTGACCACTGCACTATGCAGGTGATATTCATTAATGAAAGAGTGTACTGATTTAGGAGTTTGTATACGTTGAATTTGGTGTTGTAGTATAAGTGATTGGGTGTACAGTGAAGTCGGTATAGCTGGGGTCACAAGTTGCACGTGAGTGGGCGGTCATTCACTCCACGCGTAAACACAAGCGCAGTGACAAACGGTACGCATTTACTGAACCCGATACTAACTACAGACAATCTCTATGGGATCTTGGAGGCCCACACTACAACTGTGGTACCATGAACCGCAACCTGACCCTGCTGGTTGCGCTCAACGTCGATGCCTGCGAGCGCTTCGTCGAAAATCCGGCGGGTCTCCTGCGCACTGAGTTAGCGACCACGCATCTACACGAACGGGAAAAGTAGCAAGGCATAGGCTGCGCAAGCTTGAGAGAGTTAATGTTAACGAGAGGACATTGTAACAGATGAGTCTTTGAACACGCAAAGCTGTTACTGACAACAGGGCCACTCAAAACCCCGGGCTACATATAGACGCGCCCGCCTGCTACTGGATCTCGACTCCAATCACTGGAGTACCGCTAGGAGATCTTCAAGTCAACTACCGTCCGCCCCCAGCGATTACCCCAAGCGGTCACCCTATGCCTTGATGGACAATACACACATGTTCAGGTTGAGGAGAGAACGCGAGGAGTGCCCAACAAATTTTGCCCGCATGTAAGCAAAGCCATGACATGTCACCAAACTCGATCAATGAGTCCGAGCCGACCATCTAGGAGACGGACGAGTCATATCTTTCTGTGGCAAACAGTACATTGTCCCAAGCTCATGGACACTGCCGCCCTCAGCCAAGCTGATGAAAAGCATGTATCTACTGCCATCCCTCCTCGCCTAACGCACCAAGCATCTTGCGGGAGATTCTGATCTGATAGATATCTCCACCTTTCCGAGTACGACCCAAGGACCCGTCCCATAAAATCGCCGGAGGAAGTACACCACGCTGCGGATAACACTCGGAGATCGTCGAATGGCAGAATCACTGGACTCGAGGGATCGAGTCGAAGTCCTTGTACGGCGTTCTGCGCGACGGAAAACGCCCATGCGAGGATTGCTCGGCGACTCAGTATTGCACCAAACGAACATGGATTATACAGAGGAGGCGCACATATTCGGCATATAGCTCGTCACGTCCGCTCCAGTAAAGCTGTACTTGGTATGTTGGACGGTGGACAACGGGATAACAGGTGGATACAATGAGGCGTAAAGATACGGCACAATTATCATCTTCTCGAAAAGCATTTTGCTGACTGGTGGATACGCTTCAAGAGGCGTGACAGTGAACCTCATTGCTCGGGTTCGCTTGATTGCAGACGTGCAAATGAAGAACAAAGTCGGGTCCAATCGAGAACATCTCCGCTCGTTGGCCTCGGATTTAGACACCAGAAAGGAGTGCCCAAGAGCGAGAACAGTAATTGAATAGACTGGACTATAATAGATGATGCTCCATATTCAGTACATCCATAAATTCGAGCGACCCGAAAGCCCATCTAGGCACGAATAGAGATTTGTGCATGCGATTGGACGGCCTACAACGGAGGGATAGTTTGCTCATAGAAGGCTCGGTCAAGTCGAAGGTACCGGTCTCGAAAGAGTGCAACTGTCCATATCGAGAAGACTGAGAGAAAGAACGTTGTTGGGTTTGGGTTTGCACCTCTAAACCTAGGATGGCAGTTTCGAAAGGTAATTGTCCGGAGTAAACAACGTGGTCGTTGACAATTAGTCGTGGCCATCTGATTCCAGACATGTCTTGTCCCAAATGCAGGCCATTTGAACTGATATTATAGGGTACGTTTGTTGCCTACGTCCTGGGCTTGGGAGGCGGGATAATTTCAATTCGTGTCACCCAGATGTTGACAGATGACATAAAACGACCAGTAGAATTCACATGATGAAAAGTGGTTCACTTACCTCCAATTTCTCACCCACGAGGTTAGCAACATGACTAAGAGTGCTGAGCCGCTTCCACAAGCCTTCTTTGTCAAGCCATACGGTCCACTCCACCTTCTGTTCACCCAAGGGAAGTGAGAAGAGTGAACTGGTTTTCCCTACCAAGGCTGCCGTTATGGGAGTGGAAGACACCTGGTCCTCGAAAGCTTTGCGCCATCTATCATGCCGGAATCGTGGTTCTCGGTCGCCAGTCACATCGTCCAAAGCGAATAGATGTCTGCGCAATGTGGTTGCCCATTCAGTCTTGATGGGATATGTCGACGGTGTATTATCTGTAAAGTTGTGAGCCTCCGACGGATTATCACTGTTTACGGCGAAGCTAAACTGAGAAACGACAAAGGAAGAGAAGGTGTTTGCCTCGGTGCTATCAATCAATGAATCATCTAAACATTGAACGACCCGAGTGTAGCAACTCTGACAAGAAGCCGTCGGCATAAGAGGTACTTATGTAGTATTGAGGAGAAAGTCTGGGACACTGAACATACGTTCCGGATGGTTCAAACTGCATACTTACAGTCTTCGGCGTTCCATATCAAGCCTAAACCACCCCCAGGCTTCAAGACACGGTGGATTTCCAGCAGAGATTCTTCATTGGCAAACCAATGGAATGCCTATTAGCAATTGTTAGGACCTGGCTACCTAGATTGAACGTTGGGCAAGTGATCGAAGGGATCTAAGGAATGTTGTTGTCGAGTTTCGACAGTGCTAGCGTGAATTAGAGAATGTGGAATTTCCCCACGGTGGTTCGAGCTACAGGACCACGGGTGACGGTCTCGTGACAGAAATACTTGTCTGAGATGTACGGAGCACACCCATGAAGCGCATCTCAAGGGAAGAGGACGGTTGGTTGTGCTGAGCGCCATGAATCGATTGCGCGATCAAGGATATTGCTGGGTTTGTCCGATGGGCATAGCGAGGGAACTGGGAGATGAAGGAATAATGGAGGGGGCGGGAGACCTAACACCGACGGCGTCATCTGTCCTACGATGCGATCGATAACTGTGGGACAGACGAAAAGATGCAATCGATAGAGGGGTCCGGGGAGCAAAGCCGGAGAGGAGGCTGGGGAGCCAGCGTCATCTGAACTTTACCTTCGCACTCGGAAGGCTTGAACGACGCCGAAATCGCAGGAGGTTGCTGATAATTGGAAACGCACTGCTCTGACTGGATACAATAGAAATCAAGAACCAAGCCATCAACATACCTGAGCAACAAAGACGGCATCTATTGTGTTGTTACCTGCTGGGATGGAGGTCGATAGGCCATCATTGACGATGACGTTTTTTAGGTCCTTCCGCACAAGCTCTTCACGCATGCCACTGTGCGGTTCGACGGCCACGATATTGAACTGCTCCTGTCTTGCTGCCAGCAATTCAGTGAACTTACCAGTCCCGGCAGCAAGGTCAATAAGACGGGCACCTCGCAAGTTGCTCACGCCAGCGGCATCCAGGAGTGTGGCAACGGCATGGGGTGGGTAGGACGGCCTGTGCTCGTCGTACAGAACTGCGTTCGAAAAGCCGCTGAGAGCGTTGTCACTGAGACGGCCGGAATCGTGTGAGCTCATGATATGAGGAAGGAGATTTTTGTGAAAGGTTCGATCGGAAAGAGCAGGATCAAGGTGTACTCCGTATGTTATGAATGGGAAGGTGGTCGACCAGTAATGCGATAACTATACAGACCGGACTGGTTATTACCTGCTACATACTTGCTTTGCACTCTCTGTGATGTCTTGCGGCTTCGTAGCATACGTAATTGCTGGGGGCAATGATGCTATGTTTACAGAGTACGGAGTATACCGATTACTTACTAACTAGAATTAACACAGTCTACGTTACCAATGCAGATCTACGGAGTACTGCACAATGGCGAAGATCAACGGAGAAAAGACGTGACGTGATGTTCGTCATTCATTATGATCTACGAAGTACTCAGTATATACATATTGTACAACTACCAATTATCAACAATACACGACACACCGTGCGAAAGTACATTACTCGCTGACCATGCTTTTAGTTTCTGTGTTCGGGGTACTCTGTACGGTGGATATACTTGTATTCCGTATCATGCAGACAGACACTACAGAATGATAATAATTGAAAAGGGGGAACACAGATTTGGCGGCTCTGACGCATCATCGGATCGGTTGGCTGGTATCGTTGAACTAACTGAAATCGAAAAGACCGGAAGAGAGAGCCACAGAGCTTGCAACGACAATTCAATGAGCAGGCATCATTCCCTGCTGGCCAGGGCAAAAGTGACTGACCTGACTCCTAACTACAAGTAGAACGGCATGTATCTATTTTCTCTCGGACGGTCCCCACGAGGTAATTTTGTAAAGACTTTGGCGCAAACAGCCATGCCACCCTACTAGTTATCTACGAGTTAATACACGTACCTAGGGCGCTAGGCTAAAATATGACGGATAGCTTTCGCTTCCGTTCTGTAATCAACCCCTGAAAATCAATGTATCTACACAGTAACTACAACAGTAATAACAAACTGTATGAACTTGTAAGTATTTAGTGGGCTAGCGCTTGCCATCAAATTCCTACGTAGGCTATTGGACTTTGGTCAACCGGCAAAGGAAGGCCAGATGCCAACTACCTCCTAATAAATGTCTGACTACTCCGTACTTGTAGTTACGAGGTAATACTGAGTCCTGCCTGCGGGCGTTGTCCAGTTGCAACTTGCTAGCCATTCAACTGGCCACGCCGCCGCCCCTAAGAGGCGCCAGCCACTGGAGGACACAGAAACAGAAGCCTGGGGGCCGCTGTCAATAATGAACGCTCTTCGGACGTGGCTCCAGGCCTCCCTAGAGGGCTCCATGGAGACACTACACCGAACACTACATAGGTAATCACTTACAATATCGTATTGTTTTCACGAACTTGTTAGAAGTAACTGGGTCGGATGACTCGACTCCAAGGGGGATGAATGCTGGGTTGGGTTTGTTGGATTCGTTTTGGGTTTGTTCGTTGCTCGAGGGAGCAACAGTACCGTTCATTGGCTCCCCCTGAAACACTTGCGTCCGAAAGCAATTGCGATGGGAACGGCCCAGCTTACAAGGCATGCATGGAATGATCGCCACAGCAGATGGCGCAGCCTTCAACCTTGATGTACTCCGTACAGCATACAATGTTGATGCATGCGTGCAGTGCTTACTCTACACGGAAATCTAGTTGAGAGGATAGATACCTCGTAGTCACTTGTGTTGCGCGCGGAGGAGAGCTGTTCTTTGTGGAGGAGGTATCTAGATGTAAGGCAGTTGTATCAGATCTCGATGCTTGCACTATGTCTACCTGTGCTGGGTAATCAGTACTCGTAGTGGCAAGACTTAAAAAAAGTCAAGAGATGTTTGCTCACCTCGGTACCAGGGAGGTTGCAAATCCACACAAAGTCTGGATCAGTAAGCCCTGTTACTAGTTACTCGGTAGTAGTTTACAGGCGGCGTGCCTGAACTGATCTGATGAGCCTAACGGGCTATCCTGTTTCTATTCTTATTGTTAGGATGACTTCACTCAGTTCGGTATGGCGGCAGGGGTAACGCTAATTGCTTGAATGCCCCATTCTATTCACTGTATTGTAATGTACTGTACAGAGTACCTTGTAGTGTTCACTGTAATGTAATTATCTTTGCCTCGCAACGTTCCATCCCTATTGTTTACTACTTGTACCTCGTACACACATACATTTACTCCTCATTTCATACAAACTCATACTATACTCCGTACTATATGACGACTTAGCCCTATCCCTACACAGTACACCAGGGACCTTCTACCTCTGACTCGAGTAATTACTGGACAGACCTGTTCGGACAATCCCGACTTAGGAAACATTCAAAGGGCTCCCCAAGTCAGCGGCCAAGGCATGCAGCTTGCGGGCGCCAGCTGGTGCTTCGACCCGCGCGCACTGCCGGAAGCGAAAAAAAGGAGCTGTTGCATGATGGCAAAACAACGCCATCAAAGATTGGCCTCCCACATCCAAGTGTTGGTCAGTCTGCGCGATCATACTATGTATGTGAATTTCGATTCAAACTGCGCACTCTGAGGCAGGCCCAACGTAAGGCATGTTGAAACAGAAGAAGGCGGCCAGCATAGCGCCTCAAAGCGCAGCACAGCACAGCTCAGCACAGCACAGCACAGTATGTGATACTTTATTCCGTACAACATATTTATATGCATAATCCAGCTACGGCATTGGCAACATCAGCTTCGCCATCAGCGCTGCCCCGTGAGGCAGTACGCAACCTCGCAACTAGTGTGCTCCGGCATAGTAGGTGCACATTGTAAAGTTAAGGAGACACCTTTGCGCTGTTGGCCTGAGTACTGAGTGATGTGTACGGAGTACTGTGTAGGTATGTCTATTCTTCACATGGGCGAGCATCATCCTGCTTTGCTTACATGGATGTTGGGGTAGTTAGGAGTAGCCCTAGGTAAATTGTAATAATGGATAGCGGTCTCTTTCTCCTATTACCCCCTATCTACTCCCTAGCTACCTAGGGTATACGGTGTACGGTGTACCTAAGTGGACATACCTACGAGTACGGAGGACTTCCCTACTTCTCAACCACCCGCTTCTTTTCTTCCTCTCTCTTGCTACTGTATGCTATCCGTGTCTGACTGTGTGTATATGTGTATATGTGTGTGTGTGTGTGTTCGCCGTAGATCCTTCACATGTTAATCTACACAGTATCTACAGTAGTTGACAGAGTACCCAGTCCATCCCATACAAGACATGTTTCCTTACCGAAACATCCTTCTTCCGCCATACGCCAACCGTCAACGGACAGGGGGCGGGTTCGGGCGTGGCTTAATGCATCGCAATAATAATGCCATACCGACAGTAATTATTGCCATTACTTGTAAATTATTGGTAGATCGGTGCATGGCCCCTCAAGCGGGTTTTGGCGAGCAACCGGAACTGCACGAACTGCCTGACTTGACTGACTTGAGATCGGACGAGATCAACAATATGATGATGATGCTAGAATACGGCTGGACGAGAATGAGACGTCCCGCAGTGATGAAATCTATGGCAGAGTACGGAGTACAGTGAGCAGTCATAGTAATAACGGTAGCTGCTGCTGCTGCTCCTCTTCTTTTTCCTGACAGGCCTGTTTCTATTATTCACTTGCCCGCGAGCATCATCCATAATAATCCTTATTTTTTTTGTTGCCCGTGCTTGTCGTTTGGGGTTGTGGTTGTGGTTGTGGTTGCCCACCCTTCTTCAATCCTCAAGGCTCAACCTCTCTCAACACCCTCACGCTCGCGGCCACTTTCCCTTTCACCCTCCCACCACCTCCCCTCCCACCCCATCATTCCCTCCTCTACTCACCTCACATCACTCCAATACACAACCACACCCGTCCTCTCTCCCTGTTTCTCTTTCTCTTTCTCTCGCATCCCACGGTCACTCGTTATCTCATCTGCTCGACTGTTTCCCCCGTCGCATAGCTTTTCCTCCTTTCTGGTAAGCCCTTCTCACTCTCCCCCTGTCGCTGTCTCCGGCCCACCCACCCTGAGCCGTCGGAACTTTTGTTGTACACAACCATCCTCGACCGACTCCTGTCCACACGCGCAAACAATCCTCGACACGTTTCCAACTACCTTCCACGAGGTATCAACTCCAGGATTCAGACATTCTTTCATACCAGCAGATCCAGCAACGCAAATAACAACTGCGACTGCAGCAGTCACAACAACAGCAACAACAGCAACAACAACAACACAACTGTCCCACTTGTCCGGTTGCGCTGCTACAAATCCGTCGGATCGACATAGCTGACGTTTGCTCAACTTGGCTCGTCTTCTTCTTGTTCTTCTTCGTTACCGCGTCTACGGTTCACTCGACTCTTCTCCCAAGGATCGAAGATACCACCAGTCTCCCGCTTCTATTCCGTCTCATACGCTGCATGCCAATCCAACGCGACCTGCTCCAAATTGCAACACCTCATACTGACTCACTCAATTGACCAGATATCAATTCATTCCCTTTTTCTTTCATTCGGATCCTTCGTGTTCATCCCCACCTCGCAAACGTCGATTCCCCAGAATCACTCTGGCAATCACCACCATCGTACTACACCGAGACCCTGCTGCATGAGCTTCTCTACAACTTCGTAGTCGACTTTGGTCTCGGGTGCCAACAAGATCTCACTACCAAACCACTAATATCTTCTTACCTCATAAAACTCACAATGGTCAACTTGTTCAGGGCCCGTCGAAAGTCTGCTGGAAACATCCTTGATGAAGTAGAAAACGAGAAGCTTGGAACCAGCCCCGAAGCCCCCGCGGCTGGCAGCTCTGCCTTCAAAGTGCTGAGCCAGACCGAGATCGCAGCGAAGAAGGAGCTTGCCATTAGGAAGCAGCATGAGAAGGAAAAGTCCAAGTTCGGACGGTTCAGTGGCTTTGGAGGCACAGGCAACAAGAGCCGCCAACAGTCGCTAGACGATGAGTCTCCTGGTTCTTCCAAGCGGTGTGTATTATCTGGAACATATGCCAACAGAACATCACATTTTGACTGACTTTTAGTGACAGCGATAGTAAGTCTAGCAGTGGCACCCAATCCTCTAGCAATCGCCCATACCATACAGGCCAATTCGGCTCGACCTCGACCTTGCCGTCCTCGGCTGACACCGATCCTAACGATAACATGTTCGCGAATCTTCCTCCGCGCCCGACTGTCGCACAACACAATAGTTCACCGAGCGGTTTCTCCATATCTGGGATGAAGAAGGCACTGCCGCAAATTCCACATAGCAAGACGCATGATGTTTCTTCCCGATACTATGGGGCCGCCGACGGGCCAGTGTCACAGAACATGGGTGATGGGCGTCCCCGAGCTATGACGACCTCAAGTTACGCAAGCACGGCCATTCCTCCTAAACTCGATTCGGACCTTAATTTCGGTAGTGGTTTTGATGATCTTTTCAGCGGTCTGGACAAGAGACGCGATTCACCAGACTTCATGGATAACTCACCAGGCCGCTCGCTGCTCGCTGGAAAGCGTGTGGGCCAGCCAGAACCCATCGACATCAATCGAAAGCTAGAGGTCGAGCCTGCGCTGGCGTCATGGGACAGTCGTGGCTCCGGCGATAATCTCATACCTTCGCCAACTGAGGACAATGAGGACAACAACACTCCACCGCCCGTTCCTCCGCACAAGTATGCACCGATCACCTCGCGAAGCCCAGGTCTTGGTGGGGCACCGTTCCAAGATGCTGGTGCAAGCGTTCGCGAGTCAACGACGCTTCAAAAGTCGCTGAATCAGCCGGAGTCCGAGCAGAAAAACTACTCCTTCACCTCGTCCACCCCGTCCCTACAAACTCCCCTTTCATCTCGAACCGGATCCGACAGCGCGACACCAAAAGCTGCCCTCCGCACCACTCCTTTGACCCACATTGACCATAACGACGACGACAACCTGTTCACTCCTTCTCCTCCCAAGGAGACCCCGGTTCGAAAAACCATCAACGCCGCCATGAAGGACACTGTTCCGGCAGCGCCGCAAAGTGCATCGGTGGGACCAGGCCGTAAGGTGATGACGGCTGCCGAGTTCCAAGCGCACAAGACACAACAAATGGCCCGGCCTGCAGACGATTCATCAGATAGTGAGGATTATGAGGATGAGGAAGATGCAATTAGACAACGCGAGGAGGAGGAGCTTCGGATGAGGAAAAAGCAACAACAGATGCAAATTGCTCGCGAGGCATTGCGTCGGTCAACTACCGCTCCAATCCCGTCGAACGTCTCGAATAGACCCGAAAGTTTTGTTGGTGGTGCCACGGGTTTTCCGTCCGAGGCCTCCCTCCAAGCCGATCAATGGGACGATGAAGATGTTCCCCTAGGGATGCTTGCCCAGCATCTACCCGTAAAGCAGAACCTACCCCTTTCTCAGAATCCCACTCCATCCTACCTCCCCGACCGTCCCGCGTCCGCAGGCGCCGCGAGCAACCGTGCTTCCCAGGCTTATCGGCCCGTATTCGCCCGAAATTTGCCAGAGGATCCGTATTTGTCACAATTCGTCGGGGGAGGGCTGGTCCGCCAGGGCAACCGAGAGTCTATGGGCTTCAATCGTGCTGCGTCTGTGTATGGCGAGCCAGTTGGTGGCAGCATGCCCTACGCTGATGCCCCCCAATTCCCAACTTTGGTAGGCCAGATACAGATGCGTGAAAGCGCAAAGCCGAAGTACCTCGGCGGTGCCTCTAGCAAGATCCCAACTGAAGGGCCTTTCACTGGTGCTTTGGGTGCCCAAATGAACGGCATGAACCAGCCAGCCACTCGCATGTCGCAAATGCCAATGCAGCAGGGTATGGGAATGATGAATATGATGAACGGTGGCATGATGGGTATGGGTATGGGCCAGGGCATGTCGTACCCCATGCAGAACCAGTCCTCACTCATGCAAGACCCGCAGTACCAGCAGATGCAGCAGATGATCATGGCGCAGCAGAGTATGCTGATGCAAATGCAAGCACAACAGGCCGGCATGTTTGGACAACAGATGCCTCAAGATCCCCGCATGTCGATGTTCCCTCAGCAGATGCAAGGATTCCAGAACCCCAGTTTTGCAAACAACAGTACACCAAATCTGGGAAGTTTGATGCAGAACCAACGACCAATGTCTATAATGTCTGGATTCGGTAATCAGCAACCACTACAACAATCTCGTCCATACTCGGCGGTAGTACCTGGCGCTGCCCAAGGCCCAGGCCAATTCCCTCAACATCTCGGCCCTGGACCTGGCTATACGGCATCGATTGCGCCCTCTGAACGATCCAATATCGGCATGTCCAGTCGCTATCGTCCGGTAACGACAGGAAATGGCATGCAAGATCACATGTCTAGTGTCTCATCTCAGACTCTTCAGCCTCCTTCTGCCAACGTTGCCGACCCCAGGAAGGTAAAGGGCATCCTCAAGAACAAGGTCAACACGCAAGTCAGTCCAGTACGCGAAGATGACGAAGAAGACTGGAGCAAGCTGAGGGAACGAAAGAACAAATTCGCTTCCAACACGGGTGGTGGTGCAAAGGATAACACTTCTGCTACTTCTGCATTCGACGAGTTTGATGCGCGTGTCGTCTTTTAACATACCCTTTCAAACTTACCTGACTTATTCGCTCTTTCACCGTCAGGTCCGGCTGTTTGGATATTCCATTTTCCCAGAGAAAGATGTGGATTTTGACAACAGAGAAATTCAGGGGGAGAGAAGGGTCGGAACACAATTTGAAGAGAGATAGAAGCCAGACCTCCGGATGGGAGTGTATACATGAGGACATGATGAAAGGGCCGCAATGCTATTTCCTAACATGTCTATTCAGCGTAATACAGTTGGGGAGTAACATGCGGCATCCGTTGGTTGGACTTTACTTGTTTGTTTTGCATTTCCGAAGGCGTTCAAAATTTTGGTATGATTCCCGGTCGAACTCATTTCTGTCTAGCGATTCTATTTCGTTCGATAGGCTTTCAACTTTTCCTTCACCGCGTATGCGAAAGGAACAGGTGATCGCTTTGACTTCATTATTTGAGCATACAAACGTACGAGGGTGAGGGGGATGAAGAGCGCTCTTGTTGGGCTTCGCACTTCCTGTCTTCGCGCATATCACAGCAAAACTCCGGCATTTACCCAATAGGCGGACCCATCTAACATTTTGGTTCATTCCTTCCGCTTTCAATATTTGGATACAGCACCCGCCTTTTCCACGTCGTTCATTGCATTAGAGAGGGGGAGAATGGAAGCAGAAGGAGAAGGAAACTATAAGGACCCGGAAGTAAGACTAGTTCTGACTGTAATTATAATACAATTCTTTCTTCTCCACCCTCTTGTCCATCTAGTTCCAAGTGACAGTGAAGAAATGTTTTCACCCTACTACAACAAAACCAACATCTCATATAACCTGGAAATAAACAGTGATGGAACCTTCACGACGGCTTCTGTCCTTAGCTTTGACTCTTCCGTCTACCCTTTCCCGATATCATCACCTCTAACCTCCTTTGTTTCCCTTCTCTTCCTCTGCCTACGTGCCATGCCGTGTAATATCACGTTGATACATACACGTCATTCCATCTCATCGAAGGTACAGCTCCCCAAGAACGAAATAACATGTCCCAGAAAGAATCCTTCATGTAATTCTCCGACCGGAAGCAAAGGGCCAAAAGTTTTCCTTCCATACAGTCAGTCTTCATCCATACTGAACCCCAAAAAGGTCAATAGTGTTATAGTTGATGAGGAGGAAAATGGTTAAATATTAACTAGATAGACACATGTGCGTAATCTTCCGGGCTTAGGATAGATGATTGATTAGTACTACGTATTCTTCTAATCTCCCTGCAGGAGTAGAAAAGGGACATAGAAATGGACCTAGCCATGCTTTTTGCACTGTAGTATTTGTAGTACATGGTTTTGATCGTAAGGTTGCATTAAGAGGATTGGCCGTGATTACTTTTTGGGCCCAGTGGATACCTAGGTAGGTGCAATGGGAAGAGGTCTTCGAAGGGATAAAGTACTCTAGTGATATCATAGACGATCAGTCAGAACCATCGATGATTGCAGGATTTCATATTGGTATCTCTATGTAGGTAGGTGGATTTCTCATGCTGTTCGGTGTGGTTGGCTATCTATGTTCAACCTCAAAAATGATGGCCATTACTATGAAGTAGACGTGGCTCATCATCCCTCCCCTATTGCCCTCTCTCGCGTTGGAATTCAAATATTCTGTCAATTATCGCTCGATCTTGCCGTCTCTGTCAAGCAATTCTCTCGTAGCAATGACCTCTGCTTCATTGTAGCCCGCCCAATCTTTCTTTCCGCTACTGTACGATCGCACAATCTCGGCCAACTTGGTGGTTGCCAGCTCCTCCAACTTCTTCACGGTGGCCTCCTTCGGCACGGGAACATCGTCGTCAGTTGGCCGTTTTGAGGAAGGGTTCGAGGAAGGGTCAGAAAGGAGAGAGATGAGTTGTTTCGAAACAAGCTTCAGGCCATAGTATCCGCGGAGGTAGGATTCATTCAGCTCGATTGAGCGGGCGAAATGCTTCAGAGCGAGTGTAAGGGACTGAAGTGTCGTTGCTGGGGATGGGGTCGAGGAGGCGGATGAGGATTTGGTTGAAAGATAATGGTACGTTGCTACTTGTGCATGTGCCTGGTGGGGTGTAAGTGGTTTGAATTGCAGTGAGATGTGGAATCAAGCTCCGACTTACGCTCCATGCATTTGGCACAATCAGCAGCACCTCTTCCAGAGAGAAGATTGCCTTCGACCACTCGCCAACTTGCGCATACAAATCAGCCAACTCGGCCCATGCCTCTGCATCTGTAGGGCTACTCTCAAGTAAAACGGTCAACGCGGTAATCGCTTGATCGGTCTTGCCAAGCGCTTTCAACACTGCGACCCTCCTCTTTCTGATTCCAAAATTCGTGCTGTCTTCCCGAAGAATATTCTCGTAATCCTGGAAGACTTTCTCGAGGTCCTTTGCGTCCTTGGCTTGCGACTCGTCGTAGATGCCGCGAAGCGTTATTATGCGCTCGTTGCTGGCGCCGAAGCGAGATGTGAGGCGGTCGAGAATCTGGCGTGCGGAGGCGTCGTCACCCGTGCGCAGGCTCGAAAGGAATAGATTCTCATGAATTGTCCAGCTGAAGGGGGTTTCTGTGGAGAAGAGGAGGGATAGTGGCCAGGGAAGAGAGGATGTTGGTGAAGAGGCTAAGATTTTTGGGGCCTTTTGGGAAAGCGCAAGTGCATTCGCGGGTGTAATCTGGTCGGGCGGTGAAAGCAAATTCACCTGTGCTGAAGTAGAAGCCATTATGTGCGGTATATATGGTGCTCCGGAGATACAATGGGGGTGTAGATAGGAAACATGGGTTGCAACGAACGACGGGACGTGAGGTTGGAGATGGCCCGAGCTTCCGCTTTTGGGCTCGGCGAATGTGCGGCTCTGGCGCTGGATGGTGGGCACGTCAACACTTGTTGCGCTGGACACACGACTACTGGAACGACGCTGTGGAAACACCTCGGAAAGCTGAAAACCGCAGCTCTGATTCTTTGATCTCGATGAACTCTGCGCACATGAAGTTCTACACCCGATAGTCATGCCCGCTGGCCATTCAAAGTCCCGCCCACCTACCCCTCCTCCGCTGTTCAGACATCCTTGTAGCATACCAGGGAAGGGACCTTGAAGGATTGCAGCGATGTAAAGACTTGGACAAGATTAGAGTGTTTGAATCGTGTTGCTGATCATTCTGTAGGTTCGAGAAATCCCTCTATGACCTCATTCGAGGTCTTCGGAATCATAAAGGCTCGGAGAAAGAGTACATCAACTCCTCCATTAAAGAATGCCGACAGGAAATACGGTCCAACGATATGGACCTCAAGTCCACCGCGCTGATGAAGCTCACGTACCTCGAAATGTTCGGCCACGACATGTCGTGGGCCTCGTTCAATGTCCTCGAAGTCATGTCATCCCCCAAGTACCGCCACAAACGCACCGGATATCTTGCTGCCGTGCAGTCATTCAGGAGAGACACCGAGGTGTTGATGTTAGCAGAGAATCAATTAAAAAAGGATATAAGCAGTCCCGCGCCAACTGTTATCAGCTTGCCGCTCATCGCAGTTCCACATGTTATCAACCCTAGCATGGCGAACTCGATATTGGGAGATCTCCTGCCCCGATTAACGCATAGCCATGCGAGCATCCGAAAAAAGACGGTCGTCACGTTGTATAGACTTGCTCTAGTATACCCTGAGACGCTAAGGCCGGCATGGCCAAAGATAAAAGAGAGATTGCAGGACGATAACGAGGATCCAAGCGTAACGTCTGCTATTGTGAACGTAGTCTGTGAGCTTGGATGGAGAAGACCACAAGATTTCTTACCCCTTGCCCCAAGACTCTTTGATCTTTTAGTAGAGGGAGGTAACAACTGGATGGCGATCAAGTTGATAAAGCTGGTAAGCGGCACTCGGTTCTCGCTCAATGTCTACTGCTCACCGACATAGTTCGCGACCTTAACACCCCTTGAACCCCGACTCATAAAGAAGCTCCTCCCGCCCCTCACGAAGATCATAAGAGAAACCTCAGCTATGTCACTACTCTATGAATGCATCAGCGGCATCATCCAAGGTGGCATTCTCGAAGCTGTCGAGGGCACGACTGAAGGGGAGGAGGTTGCTCGCTTGTGCGTTGGGAAGCTAAGAGGAATGATGATTATTGAAGGCGACGCCAACCGTAAGATCTTCAAACATTGTTGTGACCCAGTGTGCTCACATTGTCTCAGTGAAATACGTCGCGCTGCTTGCCTTTGAGAAAATTGTCAGATCACACCCGCATCTTGTTTCACAACAGCAAGATGTTATCCTGGAATGCATTGATGATCCAGATATCTCGATACGGATGCTTGCGCTGGATTTAGTTGTCGGCATGGTCAACATCGAAAATCTAACCGCTATCGTAGGGCGTCTGATGCGTCAGTTGCGCAATGCTCCCATCGCATCTTCGGCGGACGATCCAGCAAATGATCGCGGGAGATTCTCGAGTGTCGTTCCTTATGGGGACTCGGACGATTCTGATGCGGAAGAATCTCTTCGGCCAGAATCCAGGTCGAATCAGCCACCGCCCCTGCCAGATGATTATCGAGTCAGCGTTATTCGAAGAGTGTTGGAAATGTGCGCACGGGATACATACGCGAATATTTCTGATTTCGAGTGGTATATCGACGTCCTAGTACAGCTTGTCAGAGTTTCACCGTCGACAAAAGCATCTTCTGCCACTGAAGACGACGATACAGAGCACGCAGATGACGTTGGGCGAGGAATTGGGCGCGAACTGCAAAATGTTGCTGTTCGTGTTAAGAGTGTGCGCTCCGAGGTTGTTGATGCTGCACAATCACTTATCCTTGTCGATCGACGAGATCAAATGTTCCCGGCTTCAGGAAATGGTGGCATTCGTGTCCTCGAATATGCTGCTTGGCTTGTTGGAGAATACGCCAATTGCCTTGCTCAACCAGAGCCCGTCATGACCTCGTTGCTACATTCATCGTCAGCGCAGCTCCCCCCTAGGATTCTCGCAGTGTACCTCCAAGCGATACCAAAAGTGTTCGCCTCCATATCGGGCAGTGATCAGTTGTCTTGGACACCAGAGCGTAAAACACTAATGTCGCTGCTCATGGCTAGGATCATTCATTTTCTGGAACCGCTATCTACACATCCAGACCTTGAGGTCCAGGAACGCGCAGTGGAGTACTTGGAATTAATGCGGTTGGCTGCTGAAGCAGCGGCCGGTACTGATACAGCATTGTCATATGAGGATTTCGTCGACCCTCCTCTTCTCCTTACGCAAGCCATTCCTGCTCTCTTCACCGGTGCCGAGCTAAATCCTGTGGCACCTGGCGCACAGAGGAAGGTGCCCATGCCCATGCCCGATGACCTCGACCTTGATGCCCCCATCAATCCCAATTTGAACAATCTTCTTGCTCAAGCTGAACTAGCAGCATTCGAAACCGATGACGACGATGTGTACGCTGCATATACCGAGCCGATCACGTCTTATGCAGCGAGTGAAGCCCAACCATCTATATCTGCCTCTGAACGTCTTGACGGCCAGCAGAAAGAACCTACAAGCTATCAGAATGCTGTAGAGGAAGAGTACCTAGACCCCGATATCATTGCACGCAGGAAGGCGGAGCGCCGCGAGCGACATAAGGACGACCCATTCTATATCGATCCAGAAGGACAGTCCGGCTCTGGCACCATCACTCCACTTACAAGCATCGTAAGAGCAGGTAATGAGGAAGTCGATATTGACGCGATTCCGATCATGGATCTGGATCTTTCAACTCAACGGGGTGCTGGCGAAGAGATATCCCGCTCCCGGAGCCCACGCAAACCTACGCGAAGAGTCGAAATCATGGGCGACGAAACACTAGGTCCAAGCGAACCGGATTCATCGCGTGACAATAGCACTACCCCACGAACATCCAACAGAGCTAAGAAGAGCTTGCTACAGGTTGACAGCTCCGGATTAGGATCATTGAGCCTTGATGACGACGACGATTCCGGAAGTAGTAGAAAGATGACGCGGCTGGAGATGGAGAGGAAAGAGCAAGAGGAGCAGGAGATGAAGAAGGCACTCATGGAAGTTGAACGATTGAGATTGGAGATGCAGAGAGCAAGTGAGCGATTGGAGGCCAGGGGAGAGGTCGCTGTCAAGCCAAAGAAGAAGAAAAAAGTCAGAAAGGCCGAGATTGGGGGTGACGATGTTCCAATACATGAGGTCATACATGAGGGTGCGGACAGCATTGGACATCAAGGAGCAGAAGATGGGACAGAAGAGAAGCCGGCCAAGAAGAAGAAGAAAAAGAAGAGCAAACCTGGAGAGGGAGATGTGGGCGGCGACGGCGAGAGGGATGACGAAACAGTAGCAAAGAAGAAGAAAAAGAAGAGGAGGCAAGTGGTAATGGACGAAGGTGTACCCAACACAGAGCAGTAACCAATAAATACGGCATTTACTGTGGAAATGGAGCACAGCATACACATCTCCAGATTTGGAATTCAGACTCGAACCGTTCTCGAATCATTGGAAAACCATGGGCATTGTGGTATATATCTGCTTGAATAAAATAGCCCCAAAATATCAATGCTGCTAGGAATCGCATGCTTGCATCGACTCCAGTGTTTCTCCAGCCCTAAACGCCGTGTACCCTAGGATATGCTTGCTGATAAATGTATCCCGATTGCGGTTTGTACCCCCGAGTATATTTCCCTTCTAAGACCCTGCCTTGCGAGACCTGTGCAACGAGCTTTTGAAAGCGTTTAGGGGGAATGCAAACGCTGCGTCGGTTGGACTTGATTACAGCTTAGAAGAACATCCTAAGGAGCTCGAATACCAAACCACCGCAGAGAACGAATGCAAGAACAACTACATCATTGTCAGCATGTTTCAGCAATTGAATCGCCCCACCCTCCACTTGCGATCAACATGTGAACAGTGGGCAAAGCCTGAGGCGGTCAAACGTACTTATCCAGCCCTTCGAAATTGGGCTTTTCTGGTCCTCGCGCTTCTTGACAACCGTAACAGGCCTGCCCATCTTGGCTTCCTCGCGACGGGCGTACTTCGCATTGGCAGCGCGTTGTTGGGGGGTTTGCGCCTGATCACTGGTAAGTATGGAGTTCCGGAGTGAGCATGTCAATTCAGGGAGCGTACCATATCGAATTGCTGGTATTGGGGTTATCGAGATTGAGCAAAGAAGTCTGGATTGGAGATTAAGATTCGTGGAAGGCGAGGGATTCTGAGAAATGTTGCGGCGGAATTGGGGATATAAAGGTAGCAGGTAGGGGTCCTAGGTGATGCAAGGTGTTCCTTTGGATGAAGACTCGAGGTCCGTGCGTAAACTTGCGGAGCTGGAGCGGAGGTCTTCGAATTTGTGGTTCCGAGGGATTTGGTTATCATAGCTTCCCATCCGTGGGCTCCTCAAACTTATATCAACGGGCAGAACAGGCTCCCTTCCCACGTGTGGTGTCTTCCTTCTGATTGAATAGTCGATCAAAGAGTCATAAGAAACACTGAGTGTTTTCGAGCACTTTCTGATACATATCTGGCCTCTAGCAGAACCACAATAACCATCTGGCAAGAGTTGGAAATACTGGTGCCTAAGACAGCACACGTCGCAAGCTTTCCAACGACGTTATGGCGAACCGAACCATCGCATTTCACTTCCGAACAATTGGATTTGTTCCCCGAGCGCCGATTCAGACAATAGCAAGAAGCAGAAGATATGCGACGGAGCATCCACCTTCCACCTCCCCGCCCCCACCTCCACGATCCGAACCACGGGAGCCCCAGTCAAGAGCTGGTGCCTTTTATAAATCATTTGCTTCCCCAATAGTGAAATGTTTTCTCGGTGCGCTCTTCACATACCAAGTCACGTATTGGGGGTGGATGAAACTGGAAACACTGGAGGAGAAACGAGGCTACGATGGTATGTAGGCCATCGACAAGAGCAAAAATTGTTCACGGAGTATGCTAACTGTCGTACTTCGGAATAGACGAGATCAGAGATTTAAAGGATCAGCTCAAGGTCGAAGTCGTTAAGCAAATTGAGGCAACGAAAGGGAAAATCGAGACACACGTTCCTGGAGAGATGAAGGAACAAGTCGGAGAAAGTAGTAAAAAGAAAGGATGGTTGTGGTAGGGCGAGCTTCCCGAGAGAACACCCAAACAGAACAAGAAGACCAGTTATACCCATAATATTCCGGAATGAATGTATTAATACTGTGTATACAGAGATACTTATATTGAAACACCAGCGAATGTACTAAGTTGCGTGGGAATGATAAATATATTGGTGATACATGGTTTCGCTGAACGTGAAAAAGAAATCTTGCTACTCATTGAGAACCCAACAACTTTCTATGAAGATGGAAGGATGCTTGCCAGACCATCAGAAATAAGCAGTAAGAATCCTTTTTCGGGTGCAAAGTTCTTCGGCGTCCACATTTGTATCACCGAATAGTTGTGCAGACGACGTGAATGCCAGTCCTGAAGTCGCACCCGAGTAAAGCATGTATCTTTCATACCTCTTGCTCTACCTATGAATGGAGATAAGATATGAGATCACCACATGGGATACCCTGATCCCACGACTGAAATTTGCCGATTCTTTTGATTGACCAGGAGGACGTATATCAACAGCAAGTCGAACTTCAACGACTACGTGACCGTGAAAGTCGGACTCTCCTAGCCAATATAACTTCTTGAAATAATCAATAAATATACATAGAATAATAGCTGTAGTTCAAACGTTCTACGGCCCTGAGGTATCAGTCTTCTTTCCGGTGTTGTAAACATCAGGCATTGGTGGCGCATCTGCTGCAAGCCTCTCACGGCTTCCCCTGAGCATGTAGGGATCTTCTGCAAACCCTTTAGTCCACTCCCTTTCACTATATTCCGACTCGATAGGTTTCCTGCCGGTGGCTTGAATCTGCTGGGCTTTTCTCTCCACCTGTTCCCAGACCCTAAGGATGTTCTCTCCCGCCAATGATTGGGCTTGAGAATCTGTTGCACCGCGTTGCATCACCAACTCTATCAAATTTGGATACTTTGAAACGTCTTCCAGACCAGTAGGTGCGAATGATGGACCGAAAAAGTCTGCTCCAATTCCAACGCAATCCCACCCGCAAACGTCCGCAATGTGGAAGATATGATCCACGACGTCGTGGATTGTAGCAGCTGATGGGTTCTCCTTATTGAGAAAGCCATTCAGGAATACCGCCATAACAACACCTCCATTGTATTTGAGTTGGCGCAGTACGTCGTCCGGAACGTTGCGAAGATGCTGTGTTGTTTGATACGCACCTGAGTGTGAGAATATGACAGGAGCTTTCGCTATGCCCAAAACATCTCGCATAGTCTGATGAGAAACATGGGACAGATCCACCATCATGCCCAGGCGATTCATTTCTTCGATTACCTCCCTTCCAAGTTTGGTCAGCCCATGATCAACCCCTCCGGTGGCTACAGTAGTTGCTGAGGTTGCAAAGGCGTTGTCGCAATTATGAGTGAGCGTCATGTATCGAGCTCCAAGGCTATACATCTGTCGAACACTTCCAATGCTGCTACCGAGTTGATGCCCACCTTCAATGCCTATCATGCTCGCAATGCGGCCGGATCGAAAGGCCTTACGGACACAACTTGGAGTATCACAGAACTGTAAATCCTTCCGGTATTGTTCAATGAAACGATGTGTTACGTCTATTTGTTCTAGAGTATCTCGAACGACCCACTATTCACAGAACAAATTTAGTGTGTGAGTCACGGAATTTTGACGTTGAACGTACCGATGGATCCTCGAAGTGCTTCTGCTTAGCATCACAATCGATGAAAACGCTCCAGAACTGACCACCCATCATGCCTTGCCTCATACGAGAGAGGTCGGTATGGCCAAGAAGTCTATTGTTAAAGTCGAACCGTTCGTCATAAATTTGGTTTCGCAGCTCCAATCGAAACATCAATGGGAGATCATTATGGCCATCAATCAAACTTGTTCACAGAGAATCAGCATGGCTAACTATAGAAACAAGAAAATGGAACGAAATCCTTTGCACATACGGTGTCTGTTTGAGGATTCTCCGGGTACGTTCGGCATAATCTGTTGGATCGCAAGGCTGCTGCTGCGGCCAGAAAAATGTGAGAGGGCCAAGCAGAAGAGCGAAAGCTGCTGTTATAATCGTGCCTCGTGAAAACGACCAAATCCCATGATTCCGAGAGTTGGGATGAAGAACAATTGCTCGGCCATTACTCGATTCCGGGCTACTATCCTGTGCTTGGTTGTCGTACTCCCTCGACAGGGAGTTTGGGGTAGTCATCGTGTCAGCCATCTTGGGAAAAATTTGTGAAAAAAGATGGAGAGCCACTGAACCAATGTCTTTAAAGTTATATAGGCATGACTCCCAAAAAAAGCATGTGAGTTACAAAAATTCTTCTAATACGAGTATGGTTAGTCACATGACAAAGAGTGACCAGTCGGTCACATGACCTTCGGAGTGCCGTCCACGAACCAAAAAGCTTGCAGCATGTCTCCTTCAATAACAATGATAGTTGAGTAAATACGAGGTGGATACAAGGCATCCATGAGGTTGCTCGAGACTCTATCATTTTTGAAGGTAGTCATGGTGTACCTAAGTGTTAGAGCCACAATGTCTCGATTCTTGTCGTCTCAGGCTGAGGATGTCAAGGAAGCAGTCACTTGCAAGGTCGTTGTATACTTTCTACCTTGGAAGTTTGTCATCGAACCCTTTAAAGCCTTCAAACTGAGAAAGAGAGAAATCAGTTGTACATTGTTGTACCGCTGAACTCCTTTGCTTGAAACATTGGCCAGGCTTTCGTTCACCCTGAAATACGCCATTGTCAAATGTCTCGTCCGGCATATGATTGCGGAGCCGATGATCTCCTCGATACCCTTGTAAAGTTTGTATCTGGAGAACGTTTCCATCGATTTGTCCTGACCCCTGTGCCCTGTTAGGCTGGGACAAAGGCATAAAGGTTGAGGTTTGCTTGCATCAAGGTTTTCCTCACCGGAAATTCTTAAGCTACGCCAACATACTCGAGTAACTGGACTGGTAAGGCTGAGTGACAAAGTGACAGGGCCTCTGGCCCCCGGGTGATAGGTTTGTTGGAGGACACCGCGTGGTCGTAGTCATGGGGCTACGGGTTGCAGCACAGGTTCGGGATGGTTCCCTCTGTTCCCCTCTGTCCTGGTGTCCCTCTGCACTCAGCCACTCGCTAGAAAAGCAGATGCTCCACCCCTCATGCGAACGTTCGGCTATTGTATTACGATCATCGCCGCCCATCCAATGCAATTCGTTGCCCATTCTCGTTCACCGGGGACCAATTGGAACATCGTAGCCCTAACTGCAACTGCATATCCTTGCATACTATGACGCTGACCCGCCGACATCAAAAACTCCCACCATTCGACTTTCTTCGAGGCTACATCTCTGTTAAATATTTCTAGATGAAAATTTGCTTTCCTCTCTTATGTGATATAATCCTTCCGCAAACACTATTTTGATGGCAGATTTCGGCGCCATCTTTGCCCTCTATTCACGAGGTTCGGCACTATCCCTAGATCTTTATAAGCATGCTGCCACGGCAAGAGATGGCAAATTTCTGTGTCAGCTTGCAAAGTCCGTCAGCAACTTCTCCCTTACGGTCAAGCAGATAGGTACGATTATAAGACAGGATGACAGCTTGCCCTCGGCCGAGGTACCGTTGTTCGATTATTGTATTTACAACATGGTGTTGACGTAGGACCAGGCCATTCAAGTACTTCACGATTTATTCGACCAATGTAGCCTCGTGTTAGACGAAATCAGCGATAAGACGACTACACATCAAGAAACCCACGCGGGAAAATATGAAGAGCAGCCTGGCCATCATCAAAGGGATGCTGTTCAATTATCCGAGGAGGAGCTGGCGCGGTTCCGATATATCTATGCTCACCTCGAAGCGCTCAAATGCACAATTAGGATCGTGTTGCAGACCTTGTTCACTGCCCAAAGTATAATATGGGCGAGGTATTTTTCATCCCTTCTCTCAGCATGAATATATCGCCTAATCACACAACAGGGTTCAGCCGTCCATTTCCCCGAAGCGCGCAGAGGCCGCCGTGACAAATGAGAAGAACCAGCTCGAAAGCCTGGTGATCGAGCAGCAGATTGCCATTCTATCCGCGTCAAGCCTTTACCATTCGTCACGTGTCAACGAACGATTGATAACGGAAGGCGACAGCTCCCAAAGCCTTACACTCCCGGAGAAGAACAGCTTAACGCCCACGGATCTCGTTCAGTATCAGCATGAATCTATCATAAGCCTAGACACCGCTGACGCCCAGGAAGAGGCTTGGATGCCGTCGATTTGCGCGATCTCCGGATCCCATGCGGACCACGTACTGAGCACATGGACTAGACTACGTCAACTACATGACAATATATCTGATATCGAGCGACAGCGGTTAGCAGAACAAAGGGAAACTCAACAACCCACTGTCGAGTCCGACAGTGACGACGAAGCAGAATATCTACGTGAAGACGGCACCAAAATAGGAACGCCGACTCCTCGTCGACCGGGTAGTGTTCAGCCTCTGTTCACTGAGAATACCACTCTTCCCATTCCTGTGCCAACCTCAAAATTTGGCCCGACAGCACCGATATCGCCCGTTTCCTCTTATGGGGCATCTCCACGATCCAGCATTGCTAGTCTACCCGTCGAAGCTGCAGCAGCTGTTGAGGCAAAGGTTAAAGATGAAGATATCTCTCTTGAGATTCCATGGCGGCTCGTTTCAGGCTCATACTACTGGGACTATATCGATGGCACGGTACAAGATACGAATACTGAGAAGCCCTCGTCGTTTGCGTTCTCCGACAGGAGAAGCTGGACAGAGATATCGGCGTTATGGGTTTGCAAGGAAGCCATCCAAGAAGCAAGATTTGAATATCACCAACTTCAAAAGTCACGTCAAGATGATCGGCGAACGAAACTGGAGGCATGCTTTAAGATTGACCAAGCCTTAACCTTTGCCCAGGTTCAGCGTCTTGTCGAAAGAACAGTCGAAATCTATCGACAAAATCTACCACCGTCCCCTCCTCCGCCACGCCGCTCTTCATTCGAACGGCCCTCGGCGTCGAGACCTGTCCGTGACAGAGATCAAGACCGTACCCCTCTTGCGAGCCTGCAGCCAACGACCCAGAAAACTCATCCTCCTTTGGAGCGATCACGGACTGCTTACGCTTATCCGCCACCACCACCGCTCGATCGATCCTCATCAATGCCTGGTCCTAGAACACATTATCCACCACCACCGCCGGGACCGATTCCGCACAATGTGAATCCTCAACTTCCACCTCGTCCAGGCCATCAGCCATTACAGACCATGCATTACCCTGCCCAACCTGCATCGTACTTTCCTTTACCACCCCCGCCGCCCTTCAGCCCGACCTCCGCCATCCCCAGCCCCGCAGGTCACGGTCGTATTCCCTTATCACCTCAATACCCCCAATTTCCGCCCAGACAGCCACAACCCACTCCAGTGTATCGACCCGAGTATCAGCCATACCGTTCAGAACATTACTCTAGTACATCCACAACGTCCGACTCCGAGAACAATGGGCTCAAACCCCCACGTGAGAAAAACCGGGAGCGAAGCCATAGATCTAGAAGCAGGAGGCCGTCTTCTAGTAGTCACAGAAAGAAGCATAGTAGTAGTACTGTGGGCACTTTGGCGAAAGTGGGCGGGCTGGCGGCGTTGCTGGACGGTATTGTCGAAATGGGGGTTTTGTAGATTTTGGAGTTGAGGGTAATGAGTGATCCTGGACGGCGCCATGGTGGTTCGCATCGATTCCTTTAGAGATCCGAGTATCTTATGTTGATTATGTATTATCTTTGTAACGGCCAAACTAACGAGACCAAGCGATTTCCTATCGTTCCGCGGTAGAATGTATGGATAACCAATGTATTTTGTTTCATCAGATTGTGCTACAAACGTGACATTCCCGCATACGCAGGTGAATATGCTATAAGCTTCCATTTCATGTGTCAATCGAACCGATAGTTCTTGTCTATGAGCAATCTGCTCTTAACGTGGATGTGTGTTATTGGATTACCAGGTAATAGCAAAAATCAATGGAATTCGGTGTATCCCAGTCTCTCACTTTCTTCCATCTTACTTCCGGGCAGCTAGAAATGAGCAGCCTCCCATGTAGAAATCCTAGGTGCAGCCCAGTCTAATCGTGAATTTTGAACGCCGCGCTATGCTTGAAAAGAAATCCCTCACTCCTATAAACGATTCGCCCAATTTCGGCTCAGGTACAACCATTATCGACTGTCTGGGTTGTCTGGCAACCTCTCGATTACGTATTTTCCACGAGCAACGGAGACGATTGGGACACCGGGGATTTTACGCAGGCGGCGCTTGAGGTCGCGATCGTTGGTTCCGACGAGATCTAGCAAGGGAATTAGTTACTTTCAAAATCATGCAGTGCGCTTCGACAGGTAGTACTTACAGATTCGATGTTTCAAAACTCGATCCACGAGACAGTCACTAGAATTCTATTAGTCCCTACAGTCTGGCAGCTATAGCTGCAATATGTAACCCCGAGTATGAACTCACTCAGCATAGGTTCCTTTGTGATCGCACTGCGGAAAGGATTAGCATGCTTGGTCTAACGGCAAGGCAAAAATAGAGAGACATACCTTGACACGCTGCCACCGCTCGTCTCTTGCGATTCTCAATGCTATTCTGTACTTGGGGCCCAACTTCTCTAACTCGGCCATAACGCAGTCTGTGATTATTGGGGTTGCCTTTGCGAGTAAAAGATCCATCAAGGAAGTCTGGAGATCCAGTTTGCCGCGAACGGTATGGGAGAGGAAATTGGTATCGATGAGGACGCTATAGGGGGGCACGAGGGCTTCGTTGGCCTGGAAGAACATAGACGATGGGACTTGTGGGATTTCGCGGACGGGCTGCTCGCTCTCGACTTTCTTTTTGGATTCTTCGCCGCCTTTGAGCTGGTTCTTTGCGAGTCGAGCATCTCTTTGGCCTGCAGGATTCGTTCAGATACAATCTTTTGATATTTGTTTGGAAGTGACAGCTGTAGTACATACCAATTACGCGCTTGACTTGCGCAAACTTGCGCGTACGCTTTGCGACACCCATGTTGAATATTTGAGGAATGAAGAGACACGCCTGCGGAGCACTTTTTGCTAGAACATTTCCTCGGATTGCCAAGATTTCAGTCTCTAGACCGACCAGGGGAGGCTTCGCGGGACAATGGTCGGCCCGGTCACGTGGACGTTGTGTATGCCGACCCTCGTTACTCTACGAGTACCGTGGAAGCGGGCACCCGACGGCAAGGAACTCGACGAAGGAATGATTCTGTAGATTGACATCATCTTTCAGATATCCTACGAGTATCACGCTGCAGTTCTAGTTTCCGCGTAGATGCGAACTTTTTCGACATCCTTCCCAACGATGGCATTTGCAATACCTACCTACACAGTGACAATAGGTACCTACCCTAAGGTACCTAGTCTCCAGATAGAATACGACACCAATAGCGCTCGTGCTGGCTGGCTATTCTTAGATTCCCGAGGCTCCTTTAAAGTTTAGTTCTACAATAAAATACATACAGTACAGTACAGTACAGTACTAGAGTATGGTACATTGACTGAACGAATGAATATTTGTATAATCAACCACTATGGTCAACACATGGACGTACTCGTATGCTTTTACTGTACTCGGTACACTCTACTCTACTCGTACCTACAGCACGTCTCTGGGGTGGCAAACATTATACGATGGCCTGGCCTGCCTATACCACGAGGGTATCGTCCAAGCGTCTGACCCACATACAGTAATTATCTACCTCAGAACTTACCTACCTAGTAGAAGGATGAACGGACGGGCTGACTTCCCCTGCAGACAAGACAAGACAGGCCGTCCTCCACTCATCCCCTCCCTACTCTACTCTACTCTACTCTACTCTACTCCGTACCCTCTCTCTCTCTGCTCTCCCTCCCAAGTGGTTCGGCTCTCATCCAGTAGTATTAAACTTTTATCTTTAGTTAATTACTTGACTTGCTTCATAGGGGGGGCCTCTCTCACTCACACCCCTCGGTCTCATCCTCACCCTCCTGTCACTCGTTTCAAACGTCCTTCGCTCTCCATCCTCCTGTCCTGCGTGCGAACGACATTCAAACCTCTCAGCCACCACCATTACCACCGGCGCCGCCTCCTCCTCCTCCTCCTCACCCCCCAACCACGACCCTGAGCGAGGGATATACAGTCTTTTAGCCGCACCGCCCCTAATCCCGTCCTCGACCGCGGTCGCCTCTACAACAACAACAACAACAACAACCTCTCTCATTCTCTGTCTACATCTGCACCCGCACATTCTTTATCACCACCATGCGACCCTCAACAGCCGTCGTCGGGGCTCTGCTCGTTCTCGCACCCGCCATTTCAGCGCAGGCCCTGACAAACCTACCGAATCTGTCCAGCGTTGGCCAGCCTCAGGGACCCACGGAAACCGGGGAAGAGACACCACAGGAGACAAAATCCGAAGATAACAAAAGCTCCAGCGCGAGCGCCAGTGCCAGTGCAACGGGGGGAGCAAAGACAACAGAGCCACCCAAATCAAGCACTTCGCTCCAGAATGCCGCCGTCACACTAGCCCCGTCCTCTTCAAGTGCTCCCTCCAAAGCCAGCAACGATGGCCCTACGTCGATTTTCCATCTCTCTGATGTTCCTACGATCGCCGGTGTCGGTATTCCCCAAATGGTCGTCCCGTTCACAGCTGGTGCACCTTATATGCAGAAGTCGAATCTGCCCGACGGAACCGTCTTCATTTGTGTAGGCGCGGCCTTGGGCTTCTTGGGGGCTTGCGTACTCGCATGGCGAGGCCTCGTTGCTTGGTCTCTGCATCGTTCCGTCAAACGTGCTGCTACGGCCCAGAACATGGCAGATCTCAAGGCAATGTCCGCCGTTCCTGGAGGCAAGAAGCGTGGCATGTACAATGTCGTTGGTGCGAGCTCGACCATGTCTCTCGATCATCTCTCCGCGGCCCCCACGGGAACCTCCAGGCCGCCCAAGCCATTCGCTTCGCCGAACGCAGGCACTCCTCCAAGGTCGCAGTCTTCGTTGTTCTTCTCCCCCACTGCCGGCGGCGCTGCAGGCGTACGCGACTCTGTCAACCGTTCGTCGACCTACCTTCCTGCGGGATACTACCCCTCTGGCAATGCTCAAGCAGCTTCCGGCGCTCCTATGACGCACATTGGTGGCCACGGGGGAGCACATCTGTCGACGCATTCCCTCGCCACACCAGGCAATCGTTTCAGTTCGCGCAGCGGCATTTCTCCTCCCGGCTCACCATCTCTGCCCCCATCTCGAGGCTATGACCGGGCACCTCCAAGCCGCGACGGAGTCTCCGTGTACCAGCGCAACAGCGTTGCAACCCTGAATCAACAGAACAACCGAGGAAACATCTATGCCGGTGAGCAAGGAAGCATGAGCCAACTTTCTCTCAATGTTCCCGGAGGAACGACGACTGCTGGAGGAAGAGCACCGAGTGCGTACCTGGAAGACCTTTTCGAAAGCCACGGAAACGGTCCCCAGCAGCGACAGTAAATAATTCACGAGTAACTTCCATTGGTGGAGTGGCTTGTGGGAAGAAGCCAAAGAGATGATGGGGAGAGACGAACAGCCCCAGCAGGATGATTTGATGATTTGAATGTTTCGAGAACCAAATAAGCGGGCGGCCCACCAGGGTTCAAGTACCTCGCAAAGCATTCGAGCCGCAGGGTAGAAGGCAACACGGCAGCACACCTGATACAACAAGGCGCACCCTTATCGTTGTTCCGTGTTTGGTTGCTGCTGCTGCTGTTGTTGTTTTCGTTTTCGTCTCCAGTCGTACTTGGGAAACTTGCAGCGCGGGGGTAACCCGGGACCTGCATGATCGCTCGTCTGTGCTGGTCGAGCTTGTATCACCTCCTCCACCATCGTCCTCTTCGTTGACTCCTTCTCTCTTTCGTCTTCTTCTGCAAATCATGCATTTCTGCAGACCACCAGGGCGTCCATTCCGAAGATGTCCTCTCTCCGATACCCTTTCTTTTTCCTGGTTCATGGTTTTCCCTTCTCTTCTCGGTACACAGTTACTTTCGGGACATCTCTCCTTAAGGGTCAAAATATCCAGAGGTCCATATCTCCTTGTGTGAATAATAGTGTTCGGGCCGGCGTATTATAGAGGCGTAACGATTCGGTTCCGGCTGTCTTGTTGATATTGGTCGTTCAATTCATCCTTTCCAGACATAAATAGCATAGTGAAGGAGGCGGAACGGTAGTGGTTGAATGCAAGCATGCAAGCAAGCAAGCAAGAAAAGGGAAACGAAACCTCTCCGAAAAATCACACACCTGCATCTTTCCAAGCATCATTCTCTTCCTCTCTGTCTTTTTTTTGTTTATTCTTTCTCTTTCTCTCTGTACGCAAAATAATTCGTCCACCCCCATCACGCGGTCTTCCACCGCCTCTCACAATCACATAAAAACTACTACACCCTTTTATATATGAAAGTTTCTCCCTCTTAGCTCAGCAACGGCAGTGCAAGCTGTGTGGGAAGTTCGCGGCAAACCACTCCTCGTGTTTTGGTTGCCCGCGCGTGGTATGGGCAATAAAAGAAATAATTACACCTACAACAGTCCAATCGTGTCCGTCCTAGGCCGCATTATTTCGTCTCCCCATTCGATGATTCGGTGTCCTTTCTCTTTTAAACATGTTTATTTCCCAACCATTGTTCCTGATTGTCTCTGGTCATGATACGCAGTACGGAGTGCTGGCAGCGACTATTCATAGCCGGCCCGTGTGGTGGGCGAGCGGGCGGGGGAGGAGGGCGGAGGGGGAGTATCTGCTATGGCTGCGTTCGCGCTGGTGCTCGTCTTCGCGACGGTGAATGGGTAGATAGACGGGATACTTGCCTATGGAGAAAAGTAGACGTCACAGCTCTTTTTGTTCGGTTCTCAGATCTATGTTCCATCTCATTCGCGGATTGCATGTCCTGGACGACGTTTTATGTCCCACCTAAACTCCTTCCTACCTACCTGTCTGCCTACACTGCTTAATCTTTTATCGTTGCATGCTTGCCATGTCGATGCGATATAATCTGGCCACGACATTGATTCAGAGAGGCTTGGGTTGAGTGTCGATGTTCTTTCCCCATTGAAGCAGGATGCTTTCTGGTTCGAATGGTCAATCGTATCGGTAAGAGCATTGACCGTATGACATGAATGTCTCGCTGGAGAGAAGCTTCCTATGTCACTAAAGTCTGTAGCTTTAGGTCGCTAGGCAATCTAGGATGCGTATGTATGTGCTGATTCACTTCACGGGAGAGTGTTGGTGGTCAAGATCTGGTATGCATGCAGCACCCGATGATAGGGTGGATTGGATGGAGATAGCAAGGAAAGGAGAGAGGAGAGAGGAAAGAGAGCAGAGAGCAGAGGATGACAAGATGGCGCCTCCACGAACCCCCACTCGCACACATAGATACATTCGTCGAAACCCACAACCATGGCTCCGTAACAGAAGGAGAGGAGCTGAAGTTCCACATTCCATTCCCAGCAAATACCGTCGGCCCATAACAACCCTACCTACGAACCCGCCACTAAAGAAACGCTCTGCAATGCAAAGCATCGGACCGGTGCGTACATGTGTATGGTTGTAATCGTCACTCAGACAGCGGTGGAGACTGCCACTACCATTTCCCACAGCCAATGCGAGCAGAGGGGGTAGCCCAGGAAATTCGAGAGCTAAAGGCTTCATCGGTAGGTACTCCGTACAGTACACATCCATTGGGACGAGGCACGCAAATAATTGTTTGGCACGACGAGCGTGTGCTATCACGGGATACGGGGAGAAAGAACACACAGCATGCAAGGTACCTACTACCGGTAGTACGACCATGCTTTGTTTGCCTGTCGGTCCCACGCTATGTTATTGATAATGGAGCAGGAGGAATAGCGGAGGATCAATGTACTCCGTACCTGTAGGTTGTACCTCGACAAGCGTGCCCGTCCTATCATCGATGGTGGGACAAACTGTCTCCTTGCCTTTGCACATTGGTTATCGCTATGAAGTTTTCTGATAAGGAGGTATTCTGCATACCTGTGCAACAATCCCGAGGGAGCGGAGCAAGAGAGCAACAAAGAGAGATCAGCACATAATCCTTCCTGAAGCAATCGGGGCATGCATCGCAATATATCGTCCTGGGCGATATCTATGAAACACACAAAGCGATCAATGGGCAAGATACAGGCACTATGACGTCAATGGATGAAGACGTACTATGAATCCATCACATTGACTGGTAGACATGATAGTCCAAGCCCTCGATTGAGATTGAGAGCCCATATCGCTACGAGCATGACAAGGGGTTGTGGTACGTGCTGGCCATTTTCTCGACATCCAACGGTACGGCACGGCGCGCTTGAAACGAAGTAAGGGAGGAAAAGTGTGCAGACAATAGTTCGGCCACTGTGGAACGTAAGTACCACGGTTTCGTGGGAAGCAGCAGTCCCTTGTGCGACGCGGGGATCCGCTCCGGTACCATTGCGTGAAGTTTCGGTGCTACCTTGCCCTGGGTCATGTCTCTCTGACCCCATGGTCGAACGATCATCATGTGGAGGGATGTATAACATCAATAGATTATATGACGCCATCATAGTGCTCTGCAGTGTAATGGCATTGTTCTTGCTACGAAACTCAAATCGTACCTCGTCTCTGTGAACCAATCAGTGAGACTCTAATGGTCGAGCCATAACAATTTATCCTGCGTCAACTCACGCACTCTGCTGTATTCCGGCCACTAAGCGCAGCATGTACATCGAGAGTGGTTATCAAACTGGGTAACTTCCGCCATCTGACCGTGCGCCAAATCCAGAACAAGAAGAAAGAAGAGAAATAGACACAATCGGAATTTGCTCCCAATGGTAGCCGCTACCTCCATGTGTAGATATGCACGTAGTAGAGTGCAAAGGCCCAACGCCATGTCCCTCCGAAAAAAAACGTGCCTGCTCTTTCCGAAACCTGGAGACCAGAGCCATTCAAATCGCGCTATCATACTCAATGAAATCATTCTCGCAACGCTTCTAAAACACAGTTGTTGAAAGTGAAAGTAAAACATGACACGACGGAGCCCGTAGAGGTAGCTTCTCTCTGCTTAGGTGATTTTGCGCCAGAAAAGAGTAAAACATGTCGAATAAGAGCGGTACAATCACTCCGAATAGGGACGGGGCTGACGTGAGAGCGATAAAGAAACGAAAGAACCCGGTATGTCTCCGGTAACACAATCATAACAGTCGTTTTCTTTCTGGTCCCTGGGATGATCCGAGCGAGGAATTCGTGAAATCTCCGGCATACCAATGCTGATGCGTTAACACATGATAAAGGCCCTTGGCCCATGCTGAACAGTGCAATCCTGGCGTTCCCATGTTACCGGCGTTGGCGTGGAAATGCTAATCATACATGGAGTGACGTAAGGTGCGTGGTTGTCTCCCATCGCACGTACACCCTTAATCCATGTAGAAGTCGCCCTTGAGAATGCGTTCTTGCATAGCATCGGGAACCTTGGGTTGTTTGGGCATCTCACGAGCGGGAGGTTCCATGACAGTGACACTTTTGGCGCGCTGATGCTGATACGGAGGGTTCGGGAGGTGGCTGGAATGAGCACCGGGGAGGGAGCCGGAGATGGATCCGCGTTCGGCGCGGGAGCGGAGGTTCTCCGCAAAGTTGTAACCTTCGCCTGTAGTAGAGAGAATAGATGTCAGCTCGCGTTCACCAAGTGCTTGATCGGGGTGTTGTTTGTAATGTTCGACGAGAAGGTGTGGGAGAACAGAAGACGCAGACGACGCAGAAGAAGAAGTTGAACATTGCACAGGCACTGCTGCCGAATTGGAAGCATTGCCTGGTAACACAGAACGTGAGTGAGATGAAAACGAGGACGAGGATAAAGACAGACCTCGACCTCTAGCAGTCGGGGGAGTGGAGGCTTTAAGGACGGTAGATCTACCATTGGTGTTTCCAATGTTCCCGTTGCTCTGCCTAACATCCCGCATTGCGCGCGCTCCAAAGCTCAATCGACGGGCGAAGGGTGTTGCTGGGTTGCTGCCGGCACCAGCGGAAGGGGCCGGATCATCCTCGAAGGGGCTCTCGTCGACAGAGCCCGAGTTGGCACTGGATAGGCTCTCTGTGCGGGATCGGCCTTGCTGGAAGGGGGAGGATTGGTTGGGAGAGGCGGATAGGCCGATGGTTGTGAGGGAGAGGCGTCGTCGTTGGGCGTTGGCAGCAGCGGTGGTGATGGGGCCCTGCTGCTGTCCGGAGATGCTGCTCTGACGACCGAAGAGGTCGTGGAATGTCTGGCCTGTGAAGGAGGAGCGTCGACGGTCGGTAGCGCCTGGGGAAGGCAGAGGGGGTGAATTGCGATCAGAAGACATTGTATACGGAATCGGGCGGGAAACGAGGAGGAGGGGGTTCGATTAATTGCTGGTTGCTGTTTGTATTTGTAGTAGTAGTAGTAGTAGTAGTAACGGTTGTGGTGGCGGTCTTTGGTCTCCGGGTGTGAAAGGAAGATTGGGGGTGCAATAAGTGACAATGTCAAAGATGTACGGAGGATAAAGAGGGGGGTTGAGGGGTGGTTATTGTGTGTAGTGAGGTTGAGTGAGTGAGGTAATGGTGGTGACAGTGGAGGTGGGAAGGTGGGAGAGAGACAGTTAGAAAGTTGGAGTAGGAGGAGAGAAAGAAGTAGAAGTAGTAGCGGAGGAGGAGGAGAGGAAGAAGAGGAGAAGTTGGAGGAATTATGTAGGAAGGAGAGTAGGGAAATGTAAGTACAAGTAGGAGTAGGTGGTAGGAGGAGTAGGTGGTAGGTGGTAGGTGGTAGGTGAGTGAGTGTCTGCATGAGGAAAGAAGGATGGGCGATGGGCGATGGGCGCGATGGGTTGGTTGGTTGGGTTGGTTGGCTGGATGGTTGGATGGTTGATCGATTGATTGGCTGGTTAGCTGATTGGCTCAAGTGAACATGTATATTAGGTGTTAAGTATCTGTGTATCTACACCATGCAGCTACGCCATTAGTTACCGATGACCTAGGTACAAGTAGATATCTACGCGTAGATCTACCTTAGCACATTAGGTACTTACTCGTAGGTAGTCAAGCGTGTTTAGAATTAGTTGGACGGTGTGTTGTAGATACATAGGTAGGTACACAGTAGATACCTAGGTACATAGGTACGAGGTAGTTAAGCTGTGACTGCTGTGAGTTTGTGCGTGCGTGCGTGTGGGGATGAGATCGCTCGGGGAAAGGAAGGAAGGTAGGGTGGGAAGGTACGTGCACGGACCATGGATGCTTGTCTGGATGTACCTGTACATCCAGAAGAACATACTCGGTATGGAGTACACAGTACACAGTACACAGTACACAGTACATACTACACAACAACAATTGATTGGAATGGGGAGATAATCGAACCTCCCTCCTTCCCATTGACACAAATATTCACACACACACACACGCACACACTCTCTCGCTCTCTAGACTTGTTTCCTCCAGGGTAGATCAGAAACCACAGTACGACCAGAGTGCGAGGGGGTGATACGTCAGCGGTCGACGGCGGGTGGGGATAGCACATGGTGCAGTAGTGCAGTCAATCCACACCACCACTACACCTACCCTACACTTACCTACAACTACTAGACACTGTACACCGTACACATAATGCACCATATAACTACTCCTTGTACGGAGCACAAACTACAAAACAAACTGTGGATCCAAATATGTATCTACATACAGCGAGATCAGGCCGTGGCGTGATAGGCGACGGAGACTCGTCTCATGTCCTCTCGTCTTGCATCGTTTCGTTCCACAGCCCAAACAAAAGTAAATTGTGCAACACTGATTATCTTACGACGTGGGTGTATCTTTTGCTCCGCACTTTGCACTATGTAGGTAGAGCAGGGAACTGGACACCACAAGTACTCTAATCAGACAATAATCAAATATTCAAACAATCGATATTTCTAATGTTCATTGTTGATCCGCCTGGTGGGACCAATGCGCGATGCATATCAAATTCGCAGTTAGGAATGTTCAGGGCAGATCAGGGGCGGACAATGGAGAGAGAGAGAGCCAAAGACTGAACTGGGCTGGGCTGGGCTGGACTGAATTGAGAATTGAAGCCAACGTAATGGTCAACTAGTTAGGGATGCACAATTAGTCAACAAACCCCCGTATAAGATAGATCTGTGAAGCCATTGGCACATTTGTTTTTGGAGTGGATGGCTTGGGGCTTAGGCGAGGGCTTGACAAAAGATACGGGGGGACGTAGAAGGAGGGAGAGGGAGGGAGGAGGGAGGAGGGAGGAAGATTCAAGGAGTCAAGAGGAGGAGGAGGGGGAGGGTGGGAGGAGAACTAAGAAATCTAACCGTCCTGTTAGGGCAAGTAAGCTAGTCACGAATAGGGAAAGGCCAGTTTCCCCCGCATTTCTCCAGGGAAGGGAATCGACCCGACAAGAGGGTCATCCCATCCAATTCACCCACCCATCCATGCCATCCTCAATCCATTCATTCATACATTCACCATTCCAACCAACCATATCTCACATTACTATTCAAATTCCACCCCCTCTTCTCTTCTTTCTCGTGCTCGTACCATCCACGACGTTGCTCTACTCACCCAGTATAACGTAGTCCACGAGTACAATACACTCACATGGATTCAAAGTCCCTAGCCCTACTGCACAACCTACTCCCACCCCGTACTAACCTTGGTATTATCCACTTGGACTTCCGTCTTAGCATCAAGCTTGGTGCGAGTCTATCAACCTGAGTTCAAGCCCAGATCTTCGCCACTCATACTCGTACCCTGTTCCATATTCCATATTCCTCCCATATTCCTCCCACGTACCGCTCGTACTGCTATGCATCCTGCCTGCCTACACATGCTTATGTACATGTACATACATACATACAGACATACATACATACATCCACCTCATACCTTTGCCGCATGCATGTCTAGGTATTCCTACACTTATCCTCCCTGGCCACTATCCTCTACTCTTTCTCAAAGTCTATCTTTGAGGTTTCACCCTCAGCAACGGCACCCTAGCATTACTGTATCCCCCAATCCTTCCTTCGTCATACAACACAACTACTACTGCAGTTCATCTATATATAAACTAGGGTATGCATACATCTGTTCCATGGCTGAGCACTCGGCCATACACAGAACCAGTGCGGAAGGCTCGGCCATATCTCCCTACCCATTCACCGTTCTTCCTCGACGTCTCACTACTGCGCTTACTTTGTCATAACACAACTGAACCCAGCAGAGGCGGGGTTCAAGAACAAGGGAAAGGAAGCCAATAGGTAATTGGCAGCCACAACAGCATACACCCTCTCTTATCCTCCCTGAACGGCTTGTCTCGCTTGCTTGCCGCCTACCCTCGGACTGTCTCTTAACGCTCCACACCCCTCGTGCCCTCCTCCCCAGTCTTCCGCCCTCACAGCACCAGACGAGGGTGCCAAAGTAGGGGAAGGACAGTAGTCAAGGGTGCGTGTCAGAAAAAGTTCAAAGTATCTTCCAACAGTCTAGACACCGCCGTGCGGAGTAAGATCATAGACACATACACATATGCACATGCAATGGCGGCTACTAAGCTCCCATGTTCGATAATGCGACCAAGTATGTACATATACGGCTTCCATCCATCTTATAATTATTGCCATACGGCTCGGTAGGCAAAGCATGTCAAAGTGGCTGCTTCTGCCAACCTAGCCCGTTGCTTCACCCATGTAAGTAATTGATATGTAGCTGGCTGTGGCGCCCACCTCCGTGGAAATGTATCCTTGGATTTCTCGGACCTTTGTACTCGTACTCGGCACCGCATGCCTTGACCCCAGTTTGCCGAACACAGTTCCATTATTCTTCTTCTTTCACAGCACTCTGCATGCACGCGGACCGGCCAGCAGATACACAATCAGTTGTCATGAGAGAACTACCTACGTGCCGCAACAACCTTTAGGCTCATTGATAATACCACATTGAACAATCTGCCCACTCATGTATGTGTGTGGCTTCAACCCTACCCTGTTTGCATTGCATGGCTTTCCCCTGGAGTAAGCAGATACATAAATTCTGAGATTACAGAGGCCCAAGGTCCCGTACTCTGTTCTACCACACAACGAATAATTGTCGTGGTACTACATCACTACTCCGAAGTCCCCATCATAACTCCGAATGACAGTAAATCAATGTTGTATACATAATATTCGTACGAATACGTGAGGGGCACCACATGTGCAAGCGCTAGTTACGGTTGTGCTGTTCCCCATCCAAATGCACCTCACCCCCTTCCCCGTGCTCCCTTTGCGGCGGGCCGAATACACACATCCACAAGCTCGCGCCCCCCCGCCTTCAACGCCAGCATCTCGCCGGTCCCAATATCGTTTTTCATTCACCGCGCCCTTGATCATTAGTTATAGCACCACCGTGAGTTTCCTCGGGAACACTAGACTTGGTTGGTATACCATCCTTGGCCCAATCATCTGCATCGACGACTACTTGCTTTTCCCCGCCTTGGCCTGCCTAACTAACTACCTCCCGCCTGCACAGACGCACACATTCACGAGCTAACTAGGCGGCGGGGGCGCTCGTGGGTTATGGTCAGGGAGGGGGGGGCTGGTGGGGGGAATGATACATCACATGGCCCATGGACAGATAACAGCATCTTGAGGTTGGCTGGCTCAGGCGACTTGGAGGCATTTCCGCGCGCTACTTGTCGAAAAGCCCTGGGTTGGCTTCTTCACTGCAATATGGCTGTAGCGTCTGGTTTGTGCATGTGGCTTTTGAGGTGGTTGATGAGTTCCAAAAGATACGGTCTATCTGGATAAGTTCGAGGAGAGGGGAAAGAAAGATTAATAGATGGATATGATAGAATATAGAAAGGCCATTGTGATATCACCATCACCCCCGATGCACTGTCCCAAAACGTCAAATACGGGCAGGAGTGAGGAATCGATGGAATAATGGTAGAAGTCAAGGAAAGAATATATGAGAAGAAAAGTACAAGAGTACTGTCGGAAGAAAAATTCCGTACAACAGTCTGGGTAAGGGACAGAGCTTGTCTGGAAAAGAATTTAGACAAGTGAACGCGCTCACGACCACCGAAGCAGCATCCCCCGGAAAAAATTGAATGAAAGAGCGAAGTAGAATGGTAAAAGCAGTCCGATTCAACCAGGAAAGGATCGTGGAGAAGAGAAAGAGAGTTGATAGCAAAAAAACAGGGAAAACAATTCCTACGCCAAAGCGTGGAATCCTTGCGACACCCAAAAAGAGAACAAAAAGAACAGATAGGACTGAATTTGATCTAGGAACTCATTCAATCACTGAGCCACTACTGTGCCGGCCTCTTTGGGACATTATTTGCATAATTGTCCGAAGCCGCCCTCTTCCCTGTGTACGAAGAAAAAGTTAGTTAGAGGCTCTGATGAAAGTAATTTAGTACACTCATAAAATTGTGTCGATTATTAGACATCGTCCAACCGCTCAAATCCGCTCATAGCGGCTAGCATCGACAACGGGACTGTACTGTGTGGTATGTTCTGACTTACTATTCTCAGTAGTAATTGCGTGAAAAGTGTTCTTGAAAGCTGGCGGTGTCCATGGGGGCAACCGTCTACCGATATTGGCCAAAACCTCCCAATGGTTTCGTAGTACATCTTCCTGTGGCAGCATTTCCAGTGCGTCCAAGACAAAAAGCCCTTCATTTTTGTCAGGAGAACCGATCAGGGAAACATAAAGATTGTTCTGCTTGGGGTCTGATGGAGGAATGCCGTCCCAGGTGATGTTGGCGTAGGCATCACAGTTCCTACTAGAAACTTGGTCCAGGATAGTGACCAATGCAGATGCAGCTCGAGCTTCTATGTCTTTGCTGGAAGTCCCATTCTCGACTTGCTGGTCAAAGTAATCAAAAATTGCGCCCACCAACGCCTTGAGCTTGCTCGCACACGTTTCTACGTCGTGCGAGTCCGATCTTGCATCGGTGGGTCCATTCTTGATATACTCATCCAGTGCGTTGAAGGTCCGTGCGATACGATCATTTATCTTTTCGAAAAATACTTGTGTTTGGAACGCAGGAGTTATCACTGATCGAAGTCGGCCGAACAATCCAAGATTTTCCGATGCGACTTGTATGAAAAGCTCCCTAAACTCTCTGTATTTCTTAGATCTCGCCGATAGATAGGCCGGTTCGTCGCACTTGAACTCAGAAGGGAGGGCATCAGACGGCTCAAAGACAGAGAGCATTTCTGCGATCTCAAACTCAATGTCATCTTCATCTGGCAACGGGACCTCGTGCAGGACCCAGCCCAGCCCTTTGGATATTGTCTTTAGGCCTTTCTCGTGAATTATATCTGCTGGTTCAATTTCGTGTACATTAGAGCCATCTGCAGAGAGCTCCAGTGTTTGTGATTTCATGTCGTTTGAGTCGGACTGAGTGGCTAGCTGATCCAAGATCCAGAATATATGCTACCAAAAGTCAGCAGTGAATTCTACCATGCATGTTGCCACCATGTTATACCTTGCAGGCTGTTCCCTGGTCATTTGCACCGCAGGTACATCGTGGTACAGCAAATCGGCCGCCCATGCCGATGGTAATGTCATCATCAATGAAGAACATGTATTGCTCAGGGTCATCATCTGATGCCCTACAATACTTCATTTTGATGGCATTGTCATCCATAAGACCGCGCTTAGCACGTCTTCGCACTTCTGTGTTGAGCTTGGCGACATTGTACTGAAGCCCTGAAGTGGAATCGATCAAAGAAGGAGTAGGAGATGTAGATTCGTGAGTTGATGGGCTTGACGTGCGACTTGGTGATCCGGAAAGGTTCGTTTGGACTGGCGGTGCGGTACGAGCCCTGGCTGCTCTGGCTGCCCCAGCCCGAGTCGTCACCATGGTTTCCCCCAATGATAGTTTGGAAAGTGCTTCGGCGGACATGGAGATGCTTCACCCACTGCTCTGGTGATGAGAAAGTTGATCAAAAGCAAGATATATATCGGTTGGGATTGCACGCCGCAAGGGAAAGAACGGTTATTCAGTGATCGTATGGCAAAGGCTTCAGCCTTGACGGCGCTTAGAGATCTCCAGTTCTGACGCCGCAAGCTAGATCTATGTGGAGAACTGGTGGCTGTTGGCACGGCGAAGCAAAAATAAAAAAGAAGGTTGCCAGACTCGGTGTATTCGTGTACGTATAATGGAGCATGTCCACAATAGCCCGCAACCTACGCCGCGCATACCGAGACCATGCAAAGTATCCATAAACAGCAATCGCGGTTGCCCTATGAGACTTGCCTAGGGCAGCAAAACTCTCTGGAGAGGCCCTTGACGAGCTGGATATCTGCAAGTGAAGTCAATGGTTTGCGTGTATATCCTTGTCATAATTGATCCAAAGATCCAATGAACACCGATTTTCAGGCAAGTTGCCTAGTATCTGCGGTCACGGAGACCGCGAATGACTGAAGATGGCGATTCGATAAACGTCATACTGGGCAAGTCATGATCCTCTTCGAAGGATCTGTGTGTGTGCTTTGCCGCAGATTACAAGCACGATTAAGGCTACTGTGGCACTCGGCAGTACTAAATTTGCGGAGAACTCCTAATGGTTCTGTTCGGTGTGCTGTTCCGCAGGCATCACCGCCATAGCTGCGGCGTAGCTCTTAATCATTGCTTCTCTTCCGCCCTCTGATGGTAATCACAGCGTCAATTGAGACGCGACTTTATGTTTGTCTCATTATTTGGGGGCAGTCTCAAGGCCCAAGACAATCCGAACGGTGGGAATCGTGTTCTGTACTACCGGTCGATGGGAGTGTTGTTATCATGTTACTTGTCACTTGTTGTTCGATGATGATGGATGAGATGATGATGCGGAAGTTGGCGGAGAGTCCACCAGTCGTTGTCAAGCCACTAGGGCTGTGCACTCAGCCTCGCGTATGCAAGTTAAGCGTTTAATCCCAGCATTTTCCAATCGTTTTTGATACTTCATACTCTAATAGATGGCCGCGAGGCGTATTCTTCTTTCACATCAATAGAAAGTCGCTCAAGCTTCTGCCAGCTCTCGTAATAAAGAGACACTGTCTCGTTCTCCGTGCCACGTGTATTGCGCCCCTCGAACGTTAGCCATCGCTAGAGGGAAAAGGCTGGAGGATGGCGGCTCGGGCCTCTAGCCTGTGACCCGGTCAATTTCCATTCATTGAGGCTCTGAGTTAAACAAGAATTACATATGTCGCTCATGCTTCTGACACAGTGTGCAATGATTGATGGAGCATATTGGTCACCACAAAGGAGCAGGTTGAATTGGGAAATAGATCGTCATGCCATCTCGGACGGATCTACAGGTACCTAGGTAGGTCAATAATTAGATTGTTAGGAGATAAGGAGTGAAATATGTAGAGTTGCCATGAAAAACCACAAACAGGCGACGACAGGTGAACGAGACAGCTGCTCCTTTCAACTCTGCGAAGCACAATGCTGCCAAGGTGGCAAGCGTAAGAGTGCATAATCATCAAAGGAATGACTATTGAATAGAAATGTGGTTATGTGAATAATGGAAAGGCCAGTAAGCAACTGTGCGAGCCGCCAGCGAGCTCGACCCATCCTTCCTGGCGTGAATCTTGAAAATGCGTAAGAGACGTTCCATCATGAATCCAATTACTTTGCCGCATGGGTTACCTGAACCCTAAAGTATACGGCCCGCTCGAAAATATGAAGTCCGACAGGCGTTGAGGTGGCGCCTGATCATCGAGTACTCCAACCCGGATGACGGTAAGCTCGATAAGGGAACCATCTCCATGCTGGATAGCCCCTTGCAAACTGGTCAGTAAGGCGCAGCCCTAATCTATATGCTGTAAGTTAACGTCATTACAACAGCGTACAGAGGGGCCACTCACAACTGGGAGTTCTCACCTGCTGCTCCCTCCGTTCCGTGAAGCGGCGTGGACCGAGTTTTCTCGAGAGCTCTGCTGAGAGTTCTGTTCCTTGTTTTTGCCTGCCTCAACAATGTGCCGCATCGAGATGCCGCCCCATGGAAGACCAGAGAGCTCTTGGCCTGGATCAATATCACCAGGCTCGGGTGATGCATAGGAGCCGCCCGCTCGGCGTTGGTTCTCCATCTCGCGTTCCGTTTCTTCTTTCTGTTCTCGTTGCTTGTCTCCTGAAGTATGGCTTAATTAGCTGCGTGCTCCTTTCTTTATTGCCGTCCTGTAGAAGGACTTCCGCCGATGCAGATGGGATCCGGGAACTCACGAAAGCGCCGCTGCGCGAGCTTGTTCTGTATCTTCCTCCTCTCTCCAGGATCTTTGATCTCTGTCCACTCATCCTGCTTTGGTCGAGAGGTATCTCTTGCAGCTGCCTCTGACCCTCCCCTGGTTGGCCTTGATTGCTGCCCAATACTGGCCTGGCTTTGCGACATTATGAATTAGGCGAAGGCGTTGTGTATGAACTGCCAGTGCCTCGCTGTGCTGGCGTAGGAAGGAAAGCGGCAATGCTGGTGGGCGAGCAAGATCCCTTGTGATGAAACACTTTAGAGAATATGTTCCAAGAAGACGTCCACAGATGCTTTGATGCTTTGCAAGATTATACCGAAGGGTAAGGAAACCGTTATATCGCGTACGAATGCGTGGAGCTTCAGACCGAAGATTGGGGAAGGGGGTAGGATATGCGTTTTAGAGGTTGTCCATCAAACCAAACCCTTTCTCATGTCTAAGAAGAACTGGCACCGGGCCGAACTAGTTATGAGATATCTGGAACGATGAATGGCGAGACTCTGGTCCGAAGTGAGTACAAGATTCAGCTGTTTTGCAGCTTGATGCCTGATCGTGCTCGAGGAATGGATGAACGGGAATGGAGTGTCATTAAGAAAAGAAACGAATGAACGAATGAGCGTGGTGCGCCACGAATGACTCTATAGAAGGGCGCACACGAAGATATACATACTGTGGTACAACAACACATGGAGAGTCCCTGACTGGCCTAGCTGTCGACGATTGAGGGAACCAGTGCTTCGGGATTGACGAGGGAGGGATCGACATCCTTGGGTCGACCCACCGGTGCCATGAGGCTTCAGAGGTATCATTCTGGTGATTGGTTCGTGATAGCCGCAAAATAGCTACTAAAGCGCGAAAGGATAACGGTCTCTGGGCAAAATGTAGGCATCTATCTAAAATATCGATACGTCTGGTAAGGCAGAAACGTCTGTCTACGTTTCAACGAGTAGGAGTCCAGGGTTTAGACCAGCTCGGCAGTCCCGTCTATGGGCTAGGACGATATGACGTCCTGCCGGAGTCCTGGTGGACCGCACGATATACCTCTCTAGGATCGGCAAAATCCATAAGCCCTGTAAGGCAGTTGGTATAGGTGAAGGCACTGATCAGGATTGGCCGCTTGGTGCTCCGCAAAGCAGATAGTGTCCCCAAAAACCTTCGTGCCTATACTCCGGTAGGCCATAATCGCGGTCGTTCCGAGCAGTCTCACCAGACTAACGGTAACGAATGATGCAGGTACCTGGCTTCGACTTGGCCGGTTCAGCCCCCAATGTCCGGATTGGGATAGATGGGACATGGTGACGTGATAGGAATAGGGTCAAGTCATAATGTCTACCTACAGTGACACATGGTATCCATGACACTGTTCACGATTGAAGGATTATCGTGGCGGTGCTCATGCCATTTGCACTTTGGGGTGCTTGTGGTAAACGACCATATCGGGGTGAACTTGTGTTCAGCCGTGTGACGGCGGCATCGCAGACGAGGCAGAGGATGACATGCCGTGACAAAGAAGGTAATATGAGCGGAAGTAGAGGTCGACATATGCATTGACTAGGATATCTCAGCTGCCAAAGGGCAAGAGAGCACTGCAGAATTTCGGCGTCGAGCCGTGCATTCCCTGCTCTGATGCACTGTACCATGAGAAATGTGATGATAACCGCCACTTCGGCGAGCCGGTAAGTGGAGAGGGAGGTGATGTCAGAGACAACCACTATATGGATCCAAGGTGATGTATCGGTGTGCCAAAGTTCGGAGCATTGCTTGAAGCCGTCGCAAATGCAAGTAGTTTGAAGAGGAGTTGTTTTAAAGTCGAGCGGTGGACGTTCGCTCTAGCCTCATCCCTATCAAGCAGCCGGCCAATCAAGATGGAGTTTGTCCTGTGCACAGCCAGCGCCATTCCTAATATGGGCGATTCCTTTGCCTTAGACTGAACATGCAGACCGCTGGACTCAGCCTCGATCTCAAACAACCTTAAAGCATCTAAGGGTGATCTATGCCGTAGCGACAAATAAAATGATCTTAGTACGGGTCTGCCATCTCCAAAGGCACTCTCTTTTTGGGCCCGCCTCATTTAACAACTGCAGTAGTCGTCTCATTGACCGTCTTTTCTACAACCTCTTCCCAAGAAAAGACTGATGAATGCCGCCCTGCGCTTGTGTCGTGTGCTTGTGGCTACTGTGGATGCATCGCCAATGTCTAAAATGCATCATGGCGGTAGCCAGTTCATTGACCGGTGAATGACCGTGCATCCTGGAGTCAAAAACCCTACCTTTCAAAGGTCAAGCCACCAGTATGAACAGAGATCATGTCACAGTGTTTGGATGGATTGACCGAGGGCGTGGTAGACTATCCAGAAAAGAGTCATGTATAGAAAAATTCATGTACCGCACTGGCTATTTCCGCGATTCTAACAACTATTAGTATCTATTTATAATTATACTGCAATAAAGCGGCACAAAATCTATGTCATGAATGGCTCGGATATGGGCGAAAGGCGTACAACTCCCCCCTCTTCTGGCAGAATGACACAAACAAAGCATCATTTTCTAGATCAAGGTTGACATCGTCATGTACATCTAATCTCTATCTACTAAGTAGCAGGTATCAGTCCTCGATAGACCTCCCACTTTACCACTAGTCAAGCCGTTCAGTATCAGCAACGTTCGCTCCTCCCCCCAATGATCACTTGCGCCGTGAGCCCTAGTCCGGCCTCAAGCATGTGTTTATAATTGCACATTCCAAGTGTTGCAAAAATGGTCCCCGTGTTGTCTGACAAGAGACTGGTGTATGGTACGGCAACGCAGCGCTGGACATAAGTCTCGAGTACATGGCTTGCCTGGAGTTCCTTTTGCTCGGTATTAGGTGCATGGTAGGCAGAAGTGATTCACCAAAGGAAGATTATAGTGCACTGCGACTTACCCAAACCAGGGTGAGGGATTGACTTCAGAAAAAGTTGATGACCTTACGTTCGTGCGAGAATCGTAAACCTGATTGTCATTAAGCGCCATGATCTTGAGTTTGAGGGTGTGTTTCTTGCATCACCAGATTCACCACCATTGGTACGAGAGTTGGAAGAGTCAGATCGGTCAAATGTTGAACCGGGGGGCATTCGACACAATTGTTGGTACCTAGGCGTCAGCGAACCATAGCTATTCTAAGCATTAAATCATGTTTAAAACGACGTTTACATGTATCGGACATCCGCTAAGAATCGGACCGCCGCAGGCGATGTACGACCATGCAAGTGTATACTGAGGATGCGTACAACGAACCACCAGCCTCACGCTTAGAATGCCTTCAAGTGCCTGCACAGCCACTGTGACCTAATCTGGCGTTGTGCGTGAGCAGTGAAAAGCATGGATACGATTCATAGGAAAGATGAGCGGCTGAGGATAGCGTCAATTCCCACAAAATGTAAGCACTTTAAAAATGGTTCATCGGCTTCAGTAAACGGGTTACTGTGGGCAAAGTCAACCAAGGTTGTTGAGCGAACATTTGCTCGAGAACGAAGAAGCCACAGGGATAACTATCAATAATGTTTGGGTGAACATGCACGATGTTTGTCATAACTTAGTCCCACACATTCGAAGGATTGGCAATGAATGGGGTGGAGTAGACACGGTCCTGCTAAAAACCTATTTCGATCTCCCACTGAAGGAAATGTTGCTCCAAGGACATGGGGCGAAGACCCTTGGAGCAGGCAAATGTGGGGTGACGCTCGAAGGGAGCACAATGATGATCGAATGAACGAGTCTACATGACCGTGCAATGAATGCATCGAGTCTAGATTATGATGGAAGCGTTCTGTACCCAACGCAGTCAATGGAAGGGATCATCTTTCCCTTTCCATTTGTCATACGTATCGTGGTCAAGCACGCGAGTGACGAGAATGATAGAAGGCGTATGGGTGCCGTTTCTCCTGTTCAATTGCGAAGAAGCAATTGGAGGTTGGTTGGTGAGTGAGTGAATGATTCCAAGGTTGAGGAAGGAGAGGGAGAAGAGGAAGAAAAAATAAGAAGGCCTAGTAGGAAGTTAAGGATAATTGAGAAAGGGGCGGAAAAACCCCACGGGCACTAAATGGCTTGGCGGGAAAGCGCAACAAAATCACTGTGACAGCTGGCCACTCTTCTGTTTCTTCACACACATTCATAAACTTTTGAACGCATAATCAACTGCCATGTCTCATCTGCCATAGTGTGGTCAGTCATATTGGCGTACTATAGTAATCCCAACTGTGGCTTTTTTAGGCTTCTGCATCGCTCTTCCATGATGCTAGGGGTCACCTGCGTATGGCCGGACATATTTCCCCTTCTCAATCATGTTGATAACTCTGGCCTGGATTGATGTGAAGAGCGCTTCAAGTTGCTGGAACCCCATTCACATCTTGGTTTTTTCCTAACAAATATTCGGATGCATCGTGTAGTATGTAATTGTTTCGCACGGAATCGTATCCATCAATGGAATGGGTCCATCAATCTAGCTCCTCTATCAGCACATTGCCTCGTCAGCAAGGCTCCCCCATAGTAAGAACCAAATGACCAGTCATGTCTTATACCAAAGTCCAGTCTGGTTTATTCGTTGATTACACACCATACAGGAATCTACATCAGGTATCAACTAATACAGTGCGGACTATGTAAGCGTTGCACATTCAACTGCGATGGATAGGATTTTGTCAGCTCTGATGATGGGCACGTGGCTTCGGCTTCGGCTTCGGTCACGTAGATGCCATTACAGAGTACGGATCAGATGTTGTGTGATTACTTCTACTTCTAAGTTCTACTGTGTATTACTCCGTATGTCGCATGAAGACAGCATCTCGTCTGTTGGTTGCTCGGAAGCCCGGCTGGCTCTCTTCACCTTCTGCATTCTGCATTCTGCATTCTGCTGATCCTGATCCCTGTCCAACGGGCAATTCCAGTTGGCGTTTTGCGCCCCGAGGGAGTATTCCTAGGACGAAGGAAGATTTCAAAGCAAGGATAGTTGTGGGTAGGGAGGCAACTTATTACTCTAGCGATACTCTGTACTGTGTAATTTAACACCATCGAGAGTGCAGTACTCCGTACACGCGAAGGGATATTTAATGTCAGTTTGTAACGGTAAGTACTCCGTACCAGGTAGGTAACAAAACAACAATCACATATGGGGTGAGAAATATAGGAGAAATTCCCGATCCTATGGTTCTACAGAGATTTCCTACCGATTATTGTCTGTATGTATGTAGGTACTGTGTATGTAATAGGTAATTAGTATGTATGTATGTACCTTGCTCGTGGCAGGCCGCCCACGTTGGTGTTGCTTGCAGCAAGTTGCCTCCCTCCCTACCGAGTACCTCCCCCCCAATTATTGGCATCTGGCATCCCAACCCAACCAACCCTAAAGGGGGCCCAGACGCAGCACCAGACTATTACCAGACTACCAGGACTACCAGCACTACTCGAGCAGAGGAAGCGAGTCGTGCGTCGATCGGATCTAACGCACCACGAACCTCTGTCTCCTAGAAAGTGTCTCCTTTCCTGTCTTTCCGTCATCTCTCCTCCAACATGGAGACCTCGTTGTAATAACTAATAATATCTTCTTCTTCTTCTTCATTGTCTAGAGGCGCCCTCCCGCCTGTACCGAGCTCCGCACGCTTCCCCGCGAGTTTGTGTCTTTCATCGTCCCATCCCTCCCTATCCCCCGACCTCGCTGCGACCCGCTCCTCTTCTGCTTCACCATGGCCTCTGCCCTGAACAAGCGCCAGCAAGCGCGCAACGAGCGGACATTACAGGATCTAATTAAGACAGTCCCCGGAAACAATATTTGCGCTGATTGCGGGGCGCGCAACCCAGGTCTGTCCTTCCTTTGAAATATTTCCAGTCGAAGAACCGTATACTGACTGTGCTACGTAGGATGGGCCAGTTGGAGCGTAAGTTCTCTGTTCTACTCCCTACCCCGATCCGCCTCGCTGCTGCCAGAGCGCCCGACTCCCTTTCGGGCGGAGAATAGACACTGACATGATCGCAGTTGGGTATTTTCTTATGCATGCGGTGCGCGGCGCTGCACCGCAAGCTGGGAACTCACATTTCCAAAGTCAAGTCTTTGAGCATGGACAAATGGGACAATGCCCAAGTCGACGTAAGAACGAGATTGTCTCGAGGTTGAAAGGGTATACTGACACTGAGTAGAATATGAAGCGCATGGGCAATATCGAATCGAACAAAGCATACAACCCTCGAAACATCAAGCCGCAAATCCCGATAGACATCGACGAAGCAGACGGCGCAATGGAAAGGTTCATAAGACAGAAATACCAGGAGCGTGCATATTTGACCGACTCTCGACCTGGCACGCGACACAATACCGGCAGCACCAGCTCCGTCGAAGACAGACCGCCCCCGCTTCCGCCGAAACCTACGAAACGATTTGGATTTGGTCTGCAAAAGGCCGCCACTGCTCCGCGAAACGTCACACCTCCAATTTCGCCTGATTTGTACGGATTTGGCGACACATCTCCGCCTAGAGTGAACAAGCCGTCAAGGGTATTCGGATCGGATGTCGGGGCTTCAGGGGACGGCTTGGAGTCGAAGCTGGCGACGCTTCGCGATATGGGATTCCCCGACGACAAACGCAATGCTACGGTCTTGAAGGGCCTTAATGGCAACATTGACAAAGCTGTGGAGGCATTGATCAGACTGGGAGAACAGAATCCTGGGAGGTCCCGTGGTAACACACCTACCCCTCCCGTGAAACCTGGGGCAAATGGATTATCATTTGAGAGATCAAATACCGCACCGGCCGCGGTCTCATCAATGAATCCATTCGATGCTTTAGACGCCGTTCCTCCCGTGCAACAACAACAACCGCAGGTTGGCCTGAACACCCAGACAGCGTATCAGACAAATGGCTCCCAAGTGACTTCTCCCATCAATTCATACAATCCATTCCTGGGGCAACAGATGCAACAAAACTATCCTCCTCAGCAACAGATGCAGCAGCAACAGATGCAACAACAACAGATGCAACAACAGCAACAGATGCAGCAACAGCAGCAACAGCAACAGCAGGCATCTCAGCATAGCTTGCCTTCACAGTCGAATCCATTCGGCCAACCGCAACAGGGCTTGGAACAATCTTTCCAAAACCTGCAACTGTCAAGTGCACAACCGCAACAGCAATTGTTTCCAAACCGGACCGGTGGCCACGCTCAACCACCTAACCCGCCTTTTGCACAAGGCAACCCCTTTCAGCAATCCTTCACACCACCACCCATGCCACAGATTCCACAACAATATCAATCCTTCCTCCCGGCTCAGCAGTCCACGTACCAAGCGCCAGTGTCGCCATCGGCTGCTAGCAATCCATTCTTAAAGTCCTCACGATCTCAGATGTTTTCTCCCACCTACGCATCGTCCAATCCATTCAACCAGTCACTTCAATCACCACCCCAACAACAACCACAACCACAACAGCAGCAGCAGCAACAACAACAACAACAACAACAACAACAGCAGCAGCAGCAACAGCAGGGAACTAATCCATTTACAATGCAGCAGAGCTCTCCAAGTGCTGTTACCTCTCCTGGGCCGTCTCCCTGGCAAGGCCTAAATCAGAACACGCAACCCCAGATGAACCCGTGGCAGGCTCAACAGATGGGATACGCACCGCAGAGTCAGCCGCAGCCAAATTACCTGCAGCAAGGCCAAGGCCAGATCCAAGGGCACCCGCAGCAGGCTGCATTGGATAAGAATTCCATTCTTTCCTTGTACAACTACCCACAGCTTGCACCGCAACGATCCGAAGCTACACAGCCTGCCCAGGTTCCCACTCCCGCATCTGCTGCCCCTACTGCCCCTGCAGCGGGGAACCTAAACCCCTTCGCTGCCGTCCAGGGTGCACCGCAAGGCCAAGCACCTCGATCAGGATTGACGAGTCCCATCTCGCCAAACGGAGCCAGGCATGTCAGTAACGAAAGCGTTGATTTCGCAGGTCTCATGGGCGGGCGTCATTCACCCGACGCATTTTCGGGTCTAAGTGCAAGTTATCGAAGATAGAGAAAACCATCCTCGCAAAACATCTTGTTGCATAGTTTGCCTTTTTCACCATGCATAGCTAGCGGAGCAAGATTTACGTCAAATTCACAGCATTCATACTTCATTTTGGTCGGCTCCATCGATTGCAGGGAATGATCAACGTAGTCATGGGGAGGGAAAGAATGAGGGAGATAGAGAGAGGGGGTTATGTGCAAGAGGGCTAAGCATGTTCGAAATGGGCATACCATTCGAGGTCAAACGTTTGTAATTACATCCATTTCTTTCTTTTCTTGTAGGGTTTCTCTTTCTTTTTGTGTAGTTGATGTACCTTGGATGGGATAATAACTTGGAAGGGAAACAGAAAGGGGTAGACTGGGATGCCCGAAAGGATTCAAAGGACAATAGGGAAACGGACGGGACCGATGTCAATAAGCACTCAATACATATCGTTCATTTGCTCGAAGCATTGTATCTTCGATTTATTAATTTCCAGCTTCTGTGTTCTGGAGACGAGGAGGTATACACCAAGTTGGGTTCTATTATTCATTGGAAGCCGTCACGCCACTTCCCCGTGTTTGATCCTCGTACGGAGTAGCTGAGCCACGAAGTGACTGCATCTGTGATTCAATGTGAGTCCCTTACTCATCCAGATATTCTCATAGGTCTCCAATACGGACGCATGGATTGGAATGAGGCATGTTGAGTTGGTTATGATACGTTTAGCAGCTCCCTTATGTTAGTCATGCAATCCCACTACACATGCAAGGTCATGATTACTTTGTTGAATGAACACGGAAAACGTAAAGGGTTGAAAGGGTTCATTAATTCGTGAGATATATATAATCTAAATTCTGTCCTCCGCTAGGCATTACACAGGAGGCAACGATACGACGTATCTGCCAACAGGGTTTGCATGGTTTTGAGATTGAGATTCGTTGTAGAGTAGCTCCTGGCTTACGTCGTGGAGCTGGGTGATGATGCGCTTGCTGAACTCTTCGAAGAGGGGAGGATCCAGTGGGTATAGTGAATCCTTGAGTGGTAAAAAACTGAAAAGTGTGGAAATTTTCGATCAGGCGCCCTTCATCACGCCTAAAGTTGCTCGAAGAAGCATCTTTCGCGTTGCGCTTCCCATCTCCTCATCCGGCAGAGTTGACCGAGCGACGCAATCCGCGTTCATAGGAAAGCCTGTGCCATCTTCGCCATACTAGCCAGGCCCCCGATACCGTCTGCCAGATTCTTCAGCCCAGCTCCCGCGTTGGAACCTCCACCTCCAGCATCTCCGTAACCTTCGCTCCCGTAGTAACCTCCCTGGCTGGGAGCACCTCTCGCGCCCTGGCCGCCGCCTAGTTCGGGCAGGTTCACGCCAAATTGCCTGGCCAGCTTGTGTAGGACGCCGCCGGATACCAAGGGCATGATGACCATGAAGAAAATCTTGTAGGGATGTTTCTTTGCGTATCGCCACAGTTGGCGAAGGAAATGTTGGAATTTGTGGTAGAGGTGTTGAAGGTAGCCGTCTCGAGGGGAGCGCTTGTAGCGCGAGGTCGACGATCGATGGCGAGATGAGGAGCTGTAGGAGGAGCCGGCGTAGGATCGCGCGTAGCCTGGCCGCGACGAGGAAGACGAGGATGTGAACCAGCCCATCGTTGTTCGTAATCGCTGGTGTTGTGTAAGGTGTAAGGTCGTTGCGGGTCAGATGCGCAAAATGTTGCAAAGTTTGATGAGATAGTACGAGGTTGACAGTAAAGTTCTTCGGTGAATAAAAGCCGGAATAAATTAAATTGCTGAAGGAACAAATGCGACAGATTGGATGCGAGAGCCGGTGTTGGTAGAAGCTGATAGGGCTGTTCGCGCAAATGTATTGAGATGCTGGTGCTTCAGCTCGAGCGGAGCTCTACTTTCGCGCCACCTGCTCGCTTTTCGTTGTTCGACTTGTCAGATGCTTCTGGATGCGTTTTCCAGAAGAGAGTAATGGGTCCAATCTTCGTGGAGAATAACACCAAGCTCTTCCTTTGCCTCCGGTGAGGGTGGATCGGGATTGGGCAGCAGCTGCAGCAGTTATAATTTGTGCGCTGTAGCTCTCGTTCGCTGGGTTCTTTAGACGTCGCGAATTGGCCCAATAGCGGAGACCCTGAATCCCAATCGAAGGAGGATATCTGCTTGTAGGTCTAATCGATGGCGTAGGAAGTCTAGATGTATGTTGCTAGACTAGAGCAGCTGTTAGCGACGAAGATGACTTGTCGACGAAAGATGCTCTGCGCTCCGACCGCGAAAGATGCGAAGCTGATGCAAATACTCCGTAGACAGATGGGATTGATTGACAAAGAGAGAGAGAGAACAATCAAGGCAGGAAAGGGTATGCGGAGGAGCGGCGAACTTGTGGAGCGTGTTTCCGGCAGCAGGGGGCGATCCTACAGACCGCCATTTGCACCGACTCGTAACTGCGAGGTGGTTGGCCCAGGGCCGTCCGGGTTGGAGGTGGTTGGGATTCTTTGCACAGGCCAAGCGGCGGACAACATGCAACTACAGCGACTACAGCAAGACTACTATGACTACCACGACTGTACACGAGTACTTGCATCCACTTGGGGCCAACTACTGCCCAATTTACATGTATCATGCATGTTTATCGTGCAAGGATATGCGAGACACAATTGCATGAACTCTAGTAGGGTCCCGGCCTAATTGGTTGCCCACTTGCCCGACTGTTTTTAGATTCTATACGCCTACTTTGGGCTACTTGGGCTACATATATCAGTCCGAAGAAGTTATAGCACACAGCCAGCACATAATTCTGATTCATTCAAAATTCATTGCTCGACTTTCCTCATTCGTAGTGCTCGAATTGACAACAGCAGATTTTGACTAGGCACAGGCTACGACAACGGGTAATACTTCAAATATGGCAAAGACAGTAACACTGGTTTTGGGTTTTGATCTGAATCCAGAACGTGGAAATTGAATATATCGGACTTGATACGGCTCAGTTCTTACTAGCCACGTGGAAACTTCATACAGCGCATCATAATGACTCCTCACAATGACTCCTCCCGGTGACTCCTGCTGGTTCGACCAGATAACCCTCCATGCAGTACAGACAACGATTCTTGGGGACTCGAGGCCTGTGCATATTGTGGCGACGTGGATTATCTGTGCGAAGTTTTACACAACTATATGCATCGTTTGACCAGGGTGAGTTCTTTTTGTGGTTCGAGCTTCATGATTTTCAACGGTTATTTGGTTTCATAAAAGTAACCCAACTGTGACAGCACATACTTCAGTACAGAGGCGGGCATGCTTTCATTTGAAACCCTTCAGAATCCCCCATGGACTTTGTATACAAACTGTCTACCACTCAAATCTCTGTGATGGCAGCTGGTCATTGTCCGGTCTCGAAAAGCATGTACGCGAGAGTCTCGTTGTAAGATCATTGGTATCGTCTAGTAAACACCGAAACCATGACCTTGCAATATCTATTGTAGGAAGCTTTCATGTTTATTGCATAAGATTTCATGTGAAGTTCGTGAGAACTCAGATTTGAGGCCACTCTTCCTTGAATGGGGCATTGCTTGCGCCAAATGGCTTCACATCGGCTGGTTTTCAGTAAAATGGGGATTACCAGTTCGATAAGAAGACTTGATGGATCCCCTAACCATACGATGAATACATAAAGCTTATTCGAGGCGCTATACATCCACACCCATGAGCATTGGAGTAAAGTGTTCATATCAGATTGATGACTACCTATATTATGCTAATTGCTACCAAAGAAAGACCCCCAAAATACTCGTGTGACTCTCAGGGACATGGGAGGTCATGGCTGAACAAAATTCTAACTGAGACTCTGTTCCCGAATCAAGTCATATCCTGCAACCTCTACTTCCACACTCGAGGCTGTGACTATGAACCTACAGCACTTGCAAACACCTTTGCCGCAAGGTCACTCAACAACTTCGCTTTGTCTGCCTGAGGCAACTCTTGAAATACCTCATACACACTCTTTCCTTTGGCATCTCTGACAGCGCCTAATCTGTTTCCAGCAACGGCCCCCGCAAGCATGCCTGGGAAGTTGGCGACGATGAACCCCATAGCCCCGCCGCTCAAGCCACCGATAATGCTCCAGAACTTGCCTGTGGGCGTCGCCTGGTCACCCTCGGCCATTCCCTCCTCCCGCAACATCTCCTCGAACATCCCGCCAAATTGCTCGTTTGAGAATCGGTTGTGGCTATCTTCTGTCTCGCCCGCGGGCGCGCTGCCGAAGCCGAATGCGGACCATGGAAAACCTCCCGCGTTACCCTGGGGTCGGGGTATCTCTTCTTCGAACTCCTCGCTGGAGTCGCGTGAAAAGCCTGCGCCTGCACCCCCAAAAGATCCGTATGCGCGGGTCGCATCGTAGTCGCGGCGTCGAGTAGGGTCAGACAATGTGTAGTATGCATCGTTGATCTGTTGGAATCGCTTCGTGCGTGCCGTGCGCTCGGGAGAGTCGGCTGCTACACGATCTGGATGGTGTTTGAGGGCTGCTCTGGACAACGAATGCTTGGTTAGTGAAGGTCGATGTGGGCTTTGGAGGAAGTCGTACTTTTTATAGGCATCGCGGATCTGTTGCTGTGTCGCCTTGGAATCTATCTCCAGAACGCGATCTGTAGATCTATGTTGGTATGGCTTATGAGTTATATACGAAGCAACTTACAATAGTCAGGCGCTGAGATCAAGTTAGCCTAATGGTGCTACATGATGATTACGAGAAGGAAGTTTACCTGACATGCTGGGAGTGGTTTGGCTGTCTTGTCTTTGATAGTGTAGTATGCAATGATTGTGGGTATATATATGTATGAACTGGTATCTCTGAAATGGTTCAAGTGGACAAGCACGAAAAAGAGGTGATGTTGCGCATAGAGGCGATGACGTCGACGGATAAAAGACACGCCTTCTCTGTTCTGCGGGTACGATACTCTGGGTGTCTGGGCCCTAAGATCTAGACTAGACTAGCCTGGTCCCTGATTTCTGGCCTGTACCTAGGCTGTAACACCGCCACTCACCACTGTGGCGTAATCGTGAATCCAAATCCACGTGCTGAGAGTTCACGCTGTTCGTGAACATCTAAACACGCACGAGTAGGAAGCAATCTCAGACTATAGTCAAATCTAATGCCATATATTAATATCTATGCACTCTCACCCAACCAAGAATCCAGAGCGAAACGCTAAATCGAATGATATACACCCAAGAGCCTAGCCAAGTACTAGATATATACTCCATCGGAGTACCCATGGAGAAAATTAAACAGACGAAGGTAATACATAGCAGCGGAGCATAAATCAACCTTTTCTTTTAGTTCGACTGGACTTCTTTCTGCGTTCTTCATCCCTGCTACTGCCACCGGTGTGTCCAGGCTTGCCATCGATCCTCGTTGCTCGACCTTTATGACTGCTTGAATCGGGCTTCGGAACCACATCAACCTCGTCATCGCTTTCGCTCAATTGTGGCCTTGTACCCGAGCCTTGGTATGCGATTGCAGGATCAGATTGGCTTCCTGCAAAACCTGGCGACGATCTACTCATGCCCTGAGTCGGAACCGGAACACGGCGTGGCATGCCATTGTTGTATGTTTCGCCAGTACCTGCAACAACACGGCGAGCGTATTGAACTTGGGCTGCCGTAGGTTGCGCTGTTTGTTGAGGGGAAATAGGTTGACCAGGAACATGGTACTTGTAAGGCTGCGTGCTTTGGTGTTGGTATTGAGTCACAGGAAAAGGCACGAGTTTGACAGGATCAGGTGCTGATGACGATTGATCTTGAGCTTTTACTGGTACATTCTGCCGAGGGCCATCTGAAGCAGGATATTGCTGGTAAGAAGGCGGCACTACCTGGTCTCGGGCAGATTGCACAGTAGAGGTTGGTGTGTGGGTATTTCTCTGTGGGGAGCTAGGAAACGTACCAGGCATCTCTCGTGAAGGAGTGAACCTGGAAGAGAATGTCGGAGTTGTGGGAGTGCGAGGCTGTGGAGCGGGTTTCACGGAAGAGCGAGAAGCTGTGTGGGACGAAACACCACCTAACGGCGCAACCGATTTTTGTGCCCTGCGTCCAGTGTAGGAATTGATTGGAGCATACACTTGTTGTCCTCCAGGTCCTGGCACAACGAAGCCAGGTGCTGGCGCAGGGGGTCCTGCTACGTTTGGAACTGATGCAGCAGAAGTTGCATTCGAAGTCGACCGCTTTCGGGCGCTGGGCTTCTCCTTCTTCGGCCGAGGGGCAAAAAGTGAAGCACGCTGTTTTGGTTTTGAAGAGGAACGCACACTTGCTAACCCTGAGCTGTCATTGGAATGATTGGGCAGATCGGCAGATGTACTCATTCCTGCATAGTTGGTAGCGTTTGCTGGTACCTCCGCAGCCGGCTGTGGGCGTTCTGTGGGGTTCTTCGGACGCATAATCTTCGACTGGTAAATCTCAAGCTCTTCTTGGGTCATCTGTACATCAGCCTGACCAGACTTTCTTGCTTGTCGAACCTTCTCTAGAATACCTTGGAAGACATTCTCTTCGTATTCGGCTAGAGACATTGAGACAAGGCCGGCTTCATCGAACGCATCCTCATCCTCTTGATAGGTATAGTCGTCTTCATACACGTGCCCGTTTCTCTGTTCCCAAGCTCTTAAGTCCATGTCACTGAAATAAAGTTCGTCTGGATTAGATGATCTCCCGGGTGAGATCTTATGGAAGCCGGAACCGACGAAAGCGCCGTACTTTTCATCTTCACTATCAAATTCTTGATATCTATGCACATCCTCCATCCCCTCCATGTACCTCCCCACACTCCCCGCTGCCCCTGGTGGTCTTCCCCAAGGGGGCATGGTGTAAGGAGTTCGCGGCCGACCACCTAGACCGCCTCCTCGGAAAAAGCTGACTCGATTGGCTTGTCCATGAACGAGGCATGGCCCAAGATGGTGACGCCCGAGGCTCCGATCAGCCAGAGAGCAGTGGTGAGAGGGGAGGCCAAAAATCCCATGGGAATTGCGACGACAAGAAGAGCGGTATAGAGTTGGGATGTTGTAGCACGCCAGCTGCCAATGACGAGGTCGTTGCCCTCGAGCTTGCCGATACCATACATTCCACCAATGACCAAGAAGATGACGAAAAGAAGCCTCAGATTTGTGAGCAGGCTGTAGATGCTGAGCATGACGAAGACAGCGGCATAGTTGCTAGAGAAGTAGCCAAGGTTGTAGTTGACTCTGCTCTGAACCTCTCCAAAGTTGGCGGGCTTGGAGACGCGCTTGACATCCAGGAACTCGGAGATGGGACGGAGGTTGGCAAAGCGCGAAGAGATGGTCTGGTTGCGCAAGCCGTCGAAGCGACCCGAGAGGTTCATCCTCGAAGTGAGGGCGTCGAGAGGGATTCTGAGACCGGCCATGTTTGTGAAAAAGGGTGTTGGAGGTTGGTGGGAGTTTTGCTGTTGATTGAGATCGATTTCGATAAGGTTTTGTTCCTGTTGTCTGTGTTGTTCTGTGAGGATGGCCATTTTGTCAGTTGGGTTCGATATGTAAGAAGAAATTTGCTGTGTAAAGTAATATGGGAGGTTACGTTGTTGTAGTAGATGTAGTACAATGCTGCCTTGTGAGAGATGTGGCCTTGATGGCGGAGGTGAGGAAGCGGACGGGGTATTTTAAGGGAAACAAATTATCTTACAATGATCGCAGGAGCAGTTTGGAGGCAACGCGGAGACAGTGATGTTACGGTCGTAAGGTGGAAGGCGGAGTAATGCGACGAGAGTTTTGCGTACGTGTACTGGAGATGGATGGAGGGTGAGGTTTGAGATTCTTTTGATGAGAGGCTACGCGTGGCGGCGTGGTACGCTACGCTATGGCTACTTCTCCTTTCCGGTACTAACGTAATGAATAATTGATAGGGACGCTATTTTCAGGAGCAACCCGCTTGAACAGGATCTAGTACCAATCAGAGATCAGCAAAAGAAGCCGGCAAGGATGCAGTGCCACATTTTCATATGACAATCTACGGTACCTCGAATTGGATGGCTACTCAGCTCTCTATTTCTGAGGAAGGGAAGGGGAAGGGAGGGCGGAGGTGGAATAGAGGGAGGGAGGAAGTCCGAGAGGGGGAAGGCTTTGGCTGTGGAAAAGGACACGAAGCCCTAAGACGTCCGTATACTCTTACAGCCAGTACGGAGTACCTACCTACGCAGCACACGACCAACACAGTATTAATAGTAGATAGACAGTTGTAGTTACTGTACGAGTCCGACTCGGTATTACTGTTTTCGTATACTAATCGTCCATTCGTCACTCAAAGGGAAGGGCGGGACAATAGAGACTCCGACAACAAAATCGAGGATTGCTCTGCCACTGCCCTTCGTACCATACGACGTATGTACGTACGAAGTCAAAGGAAAAGAAAGAAGCACCTCAGAACGAATCTTCTCACCCTGTCTGAATGAGTGGGAGCAGCCGGCCTTAAGAAAACGTTGTGAAAGCGCACTTGTCAGTCCTGGAGTCCTGGTTGGGTCTTTATTATCGCACTGCATACGGGGTAGTTACGGCATTTGTTCCTAGGTAATACGGAGAATACAATGATTCTAGCCTAGGACTCGAGTAGGGTCCTAAGGTACAGCTACACTCATTACGGTGTACGGAGGAACTGCATACTGTGTATACTTTTACATCGCTCTCCCGTGATTGGTCCATCGCATTTAGTCGCAAGCGGTGTCTCTGCACAACACACGCCCACATCTAAACTAAAGCCAGTCCAACTTTCCTATCATCCTCAAAGGCAGATTCCCGACGAGCATACACGTACTCTACAAAGGCAGGTACTCCTTCGACAATTCGAGTCCATAAATTGTCGGAGCCATGAGGCCCAACGCCTTCATCAGCCTGGTCTTCTGCCTCTTCATTGCTGCCGTCGCCGCCTGGTCTAAAGAAGGTACGTATGCAGACATGCATTCTCCAGTCTCACCAATTCCACACCCAATAGCCCCGTTTGCGGAGTCCTCGATGCGCTGGCAGGATCCATCCCTCTGCACTCCATCGAACCCATTATCCTGTTACAACGCATTCAGCTGGAACACGTTGAGCTAACCATATCCTACCACATGCAGACCACGAAATCTTCCGTCTCCGCGATGAAGTTGTAGCGCACGAGGGCCCCAATGTTACCTTCTACGACCTGCTCGGGGTCAAGCCCTCTGCGTCCCAAGATCAACTGAACAAGGCCTACCGCAAGAAGTCGATTCAATTGCACCCGGACAAAGCTCGCCAGAACTTCATCTCAGGATATGCTCTCAAGAACAAGAAGAAGAAGGGGTCCAAGCCCGGTGTCCACGTCTCCAAGCAGCCCTCCAAGCGTGAGATTGATGCGCACGTCAAGAAAACCACTGCTTCCTACCAGAGGTTGAGCGTGGTGGCCAGCGTTCTGAAGGGCGAATCTCGCGAGAGATACGACTACTTCCTCAAGAATGGCTTCCCCAAGTGGCGAGGCACAGGATACTACTATGCGCGCTTCCGTCCTGGCCTCGGCTCTGTGTTGTTGGGTCTCCTCGTCGTCATGGGCGGTGGCATGCATTACTTTGCCCTGGTGATGGGTTGGAAGCGCCGCCGCGAGTTCGTCGAGAGGTACATCCGTCACGCTCGCAAAACCGCCTGGGGAGATGATACTGGCATTCAGGGTATCCCAGGCACCTCTACGCCACCCGTACAGGTCCCGACTACCCAGACCCCTGAGGATACCGATGGCGAAATGGCTCCCATGAATCGTCGCCAGAAGCGTGCAATGGACAAGGAGAACAAAAAGGACAAGAGGACACAAGCTGCAAGGACCGCACGTCGCTCTGGCATCAGCACTCCGGTCGAGGCAGAACTCACATCTGGTCCACAAGGAGCTAAAAGACGTATTGTTGCAGAGAACGGCAAGGTTCTAGTTGTCGACTCTGTCGGCAATGTCTTCCTTGAGGAAGAGACCGAAGACGGCCAGAAGCAGGAGTTCCTGCTTGATGTAAGCTCATCTGATCTCAACTCACTGATTTCTTGCTAACATGTCCCCTAGCCCGATGAGGAAGCCCACCCTACTATCTTCGACACTCTCCTGTTTAAACTACCCAAGTTCTTTTACAACCAGTCCGTTGGTCGCGTACTTGGCAACAACCGTGCCGTCGAGGAGCCTCTCCTCGAGACGTCTGACCTTCCCGAGGATGAAGCTGCCCTTCAATCTGCCACCGCCATCAACGCAAACGGCGAAAGCCGCAAACGCAAGTCCAAGGCCAAGAACATTAGGTAAAAGTGTTCATTCACAACTTTTCAAGCCTAGTTACGCGTTCGAAGTTTGATACCTCAACGTACGCTTCTCTTTCCAATCCTCGAAAAGTTTGATTTCACAGCGCCAACTTGTAACACCATACATACATAGACCAACGTGGGATGTTTTCTCTCGGTATAGAATACATGAATTTTGACAGAAGAGGCATTCGCCATTCATTACTCGTCTTGTCTGCAAGTTGCCCTAATCCACATGCTGTTATGAACAAGATTGATCATACATATTTCGTGTTCTATTTGTGTGTACTGGAAACCGACCTGTTTATGAATCCATCGGCATCCTTTCGAGCTCACTGAATCTAATCCATCACAGCAAGCAACTAGGAACAGCGAGATTTATATCCAAGACGCTGCAAGGATAGTCCTTCACTCATCGTATGTTGTCTCATAACTTCACATCATCACTGCATCACCAAGCCCGGAACTAATAGATAATATGCATGTATGTACCCCCAAATTTAGTCCGCCCGGAGAATGATCTCGCTCTTCAAGCAGGTCTGAATTGAGTGTTTGGTCACTCCCACGACCCGAATCCAATCCCATCTCTACCCTGCAACCTACCACTTCTTTCGAAGAGGAGCGCGGGTGGTGATGGAGAAAAGGTTCTGGGTGTGTTCGTTTCTTCCGATTTAATCTAGCGCGTTATTTCCCCGAAAGGAACAGACCGTGACAACCACAGAGATGGATGAGTGTTGCACGTCCGTGGATCTGTTCGACTTGCGCTTTTGGGACGTAAAGGAAGTTCGAAGAGATTTGAGGCGCGGAGTGGTTTATATATGATGGAAGGTGAAGGTGAGAGACGGAGCGGAAGAACAAAGCGCCCGTAGGCAACAGAGGCAGGACACGGTGATTGAGAAAGGGCAATGGAAGTCGTCGAAATCGACGGAGGGTCATGCAATTCCTTCTAACTTACCGGGTGATGCCTTTTGCGTATGCAACGCCAGAAATGCTTTGAGTTGAGTATTATACAGGAAAGACGCACATTAAAATGTCGTACAACTAGTCGTACAGTCGTTAGTCGGATTATGCCGTGGCCGCATCTTCTGGCACCTGTTGCTGTTGGGCCATCTCTTCGATCTTCTCGGCCATTCCTAGATCCCTAAGTTCCCAATCGTTATCCTCGTTCACCCAATCTTTCTTCTCTCCAAGAACGGCTATGCTGCTTTCTTGGGCTCGTTTAACAAGGAATTCATCAGCGACCCTCTGGACATCGTGCGCTGCTACGTCTAGTAGGCGCTCACGCCTTGTCTGCAGCATGTCGTCCGTAATACCGGACAGGAACAAACGCATACCCTCTTGGCTCACTGTTTGAGGCGCATCATAGCCTTGGAAGACACTCAGCTTGGCTTCTTCGAGGTCTTGCGCCGTCCAGGTACGGTCACGAGCCCATTCTCCTGCTTCACTCATGACCTTCATCGTATTCTGTGGGTTCGGGTCGCGGTAGCTGTACATGCCAAACAACCCTCCGAGAGAGCGAGAGTATGCACCACCGCCATAAGCACCTCCCTTTTCACGGATCTCATGATGAAGATGCTTGTGAGTCAAGAGCTGCGAGAGAATCTCGAGAGGAGCGCCCTGGGCATCTACGTACGGCACTGTCGGAACGGCACGACCAGAGTAGTAAACCTGATACGGGAGGGGGAAGAATGACTTCGAGTTCCTGGGGTATTGAGCCTGTGGTGTGGACGCTGGCACAGGCACATCCGAAGGCAGGCGGTCCAGGAAACGGCGAAGGGCTTCTTGGTTCTCGGTGGAGCTTTCACTGCCGCAAGTTAGAGCGACTCGAAGCCTGTTGCCATTGGCAATTGTGAAAGCCTGGATGGTTTTGAGTTTCTTTATAACGTCACTTAATGAGTCTGTAGGAGGCCGCGAGGCAAGGCTTGTGGTCAATTTGATCTGGGTCAATCCTGCAGTCTGTTCGATCAATCGGCCAACAGGAGACAATCCTGCCTCGGCATACATGCGGGCGAATGAATGTCCAGATTCAGCAATTGAGTTGATTGCACCACTCGCAGAGCTCTGGAGTAGTTCGCGAATCTTCTTTTCCGCTTCCGGGCCATCAAAATCCGTCTCCAGGATGATGGTACGCAATAGCTCGTACATGGCCGGAACATTGCGATCAAGTGCGAATCCTGAGAAGGACAACCCTTCGGAGTAATCGGTCAACGATAACGGAGATGATGATGAGTGATATCCGACACTGATGCCACCAGTCTTCAATTTGATCATCTCCTCTAGTTGCTCCATCGTCTTGTTTCGAGTTCCTAGGCGCATGATCGCACTTGTGAATAATGGGATTAATTCACGTAGCTCATCCGGTAGATCTTTGAGGGCGTGAACAGCCCGGAAATAGGTAAGTCCATTCGTAGGGGCCTCTCGCCACTGTACCTTAACGTCTCCAAGGTTGCTATGTCGAAGGGGCTTTCGCTCCTTTTCTCGAGGAATATCGGTAACATGAACTGTGGGAAGGCAACTCAAGTCCTGATTTCTGGCATTTTCTTGAACTTCCAGTAGTTCCAGTTCGCGTTTCTCTAGATACTCCTGTGCCTCTTTCTCACTTGGGAATTGCTTTGTCGTCTCTGAGATCTTCTCCGCGAGTCTTTTGTTTTCCTCATCAGTCAATTCTTGGCTGTAGGTTCCCGAGGGCTCCATGGTGAAGGTCAAGGTATTGTCGTTCAAAAGGTATTTGTCCAGGAGACTCTCGAGGAAATCGCCCTGTGCATACCTTTCTTGAAAAGCATTCACCGTATCTTGCCAAGCGAGAGCCTCCATAGGATCCACGCCATTAAACCAACCCGGCTTGAGCCTCTGCATGATGCCCATACCAAAATGTGCCGTTTTATGTTTAAGGGAAAGTTCCAGTTGGTGTAGAATTCCGTCGACTTTGATCTTTTCAAAACCATTCTTTCTAGCTTCTAGAAAGGTTGTAGCGATCGCTTCCCTAACCTTCGGGAGATCCTCCTCTTTCACGGCATTCAAGCCAACAGAAAATACGCCGACCTTTCCAGCACTATCATATCCCGTATTTGGACTAAAATCGGCGCCTAATCCGGATTCGATCAAGTTGCGGTAGAGCGGCGAACCATATCCATCTAGTAATAGATTGCTCAAGATTCCCAGTGAGAAATTCTCTACTACGTCTGCAGTATCACCCATAAGCCAGGTCACCGAAGTTTTGTGTTGCCTGTCGGCTGGCACAAGTGGATCCAACGGCCCTGGAACGGTTACGTGTTTTGGGCTGTCCAAAGTGATAGGGGTCTTAACATCATCATCAACCTGGATTCTGTCGAAGCGAGCTAAGCGTGCGTCGATTTCTTTCAAGTGTTCCCTCAACGGCATGTTTCCGTAAGTCAAGATCTTCGAGTTACTGGGATGATAGTGATCACCATGAAATTTCCTGAGTTGCTCCCAGGTAAGGTCGGTGATTTTTTGAGGGTCACCACCTGAATTGTTGATGGCTGGGAACAGGTGATCTTGGAATCGAATATAGAAGAGATAACTTGCGTCCGACATTTGGCCCTTCATCTCGTTGTAAACAACACCCTTAAACACCAAACGCTTTGCCTCTTCCGAATCTTCTGACTGCGCAGCTAGGGGATTCTCAGGTCCTATGCGCCAGCCCTCCTGGGTAAAATCATTCTCTTGCAGCAAGGGATTCAGTGTAGCATCCATGTATACAGAAAGAAGGTTTTTGAAATCCTGTGCGTTGGTAGTGGCGAACGGATAGGTCGTGTGATCGGACGAGGTAAAGGCGTTCATAAAGTTGGAAAGGGACCGTGGTAGCATCTTGAAGAAGGGGTCACGAACCGGATATCTACAGCTTGTCAGCTCGTGAGGCCCACATGTTGAAAGCAACTTACTTTTCGCTGCCACACAGTGTGGTATGTTCCAAGATATGCGGCACACCGGTATCATCTGGAGGATTGGTCTTGAACCCGATGGAGAACACATTGTTCGAGTCATCTCGAGCTATATGAAGATACTCCGCACCCGTCTTGTCGTGTTGCAGCTGCAAGGCTGTCAATTCAAGTTCGGGTACCTGTTTGACTCGTTTAAGTGTGAACCCGTGGATTTGCTCTCCTTCCTTCGGAAAGCTCGAGAGATCGGCGACAGCAGCGAAGCCACGACGGTTGATAGAGGTACCCAGCCTTAAGGAGGGAAGAGCGCGGCGCGCTGAAGCCTGCCATCGAGTCGAGCGCAGCATGATGGCCGTTGTTCGTCAGTGTTCGTACGATGAAGAAAGGAAAGGAAATTCTCCAATGACGCGCCTGCCATCTGATGTTCCGAGTAAAGCCCACGCTAATTGGCTGTGGTAATCTATTGTATCCTTTCGGTCTAGTCCTGATTACTAACGTTCATACGCTCCCACATATATAGATGTTTACAGATTGTGTACAAATAGGAAATACAATGATATGGAGGGAGTACATATGTATATTGGCATATGGGGGTTTCTTTGGGATCTTTCTATATTTTGTGTTCTGTGATAGTAATTGTGCCACAAGCTCGTGGTAATGTTGGTTCCTTTACCTCAGGACTCTCTGTAATTGACGTTAGCCGGGCGAAGAATACTTGACGGAACCACCCAGTCTCTGCTCCCCTCCCTAACTCGATACTCACACTGCTCGCCGTTACCGTCGTCCACCCCCCCACGCCCATATTCCTCGACCTGGTAATATCCATAGATACGACTCACGACATAGTTCTACTCCAGCTGTTATTGTTACCAAGCTTGGCAGTGCGCTGCTGCCAAACACCCGAGCGAGCGCCTCCAGCATTGCGTACGGATCAACCATAAACGCCTTTTTACGACCATTACCCTTGTCTTGAATCAAGATACACATTCGGTCCATGTGAAAGTAGCAGCTGGAGTACCTATACGCAACGGTGACGAGGCGGGAGGCCCTTGAGGAGACGTCACGAGGACTCTCGTGCCTGAAGCCAGACTTGAGTCAAACCAATCTATGGCAACAGTAGCGCACCACAAATACGCAGATACTATTTCTCCTCGAGCGAATGCTAGTCGTAGCATGGAAACGAGCCGAAGCGCGTCAACGTCAACATCCGTACCCATGGCTCCCGCGCAGCATGCTCCCGCATCAACGAAGAAAGGGAAGGCCAAAAAGGCGGCCGACCCCTCCGAACAGCAAAAGCAAATACAGGCGAAGATTGCACAGCTCGAGCTGGATGCAGCCGGAGACAAGGAACAAGAGCTTGAAATAGGTGGGTGATTTTCTACGATTTTCCCCATTCGGAATATGTGCACCAGGGCGGGCGGAGGATGCGTCTGGCTGAACACATCCTATGAAGGATACGCTGCCTTTCCAATGACTTGCTTGAGTTGGGTACTATGCCCATTGGTTATTTCTACCTTCCGTTGCACAACCATAACTGTTATGACATGTGTTTTTCGAGCTACACGGGCGATAGCTTGAACACTTTCTGCAGACTCTTTCATACCTTTCTCTGTCGAGCCAAGTTCTGAACTTAACTAATTGTGAATAGAGCGAGAAGTCAAGAAAGCTAACCGCGAACTGTCATCTCTCCTATCGAATATGGAAACCCCAATGAACCGTTTGGACGCTTTGCAGAAGAAGTACACGGAGCTCTTACAAGACATGAAGCGTACTGAGCGCGATCATCAGAAGGCCAAAAAGCGTGGTGATCAGCTTCAGAAAGAGAAGGATACGCAAAGAACTGAGCTGACAAGGGTCACCGCTATGAAGGATAAACTTGAGAAGATTTCTCGAGATTTCACCAAGGAGAACAAGCGACTTAAGGTACGCACGCAAAATTATTTTGCCGACCAACGTATCGGGAGCTGACACTACGTGTAGGACGAGCTTCAAAACCTCAAGGCAGCAGAGTCTAGTGCCCGAGAGGAACTTCATGACCGTCTTGAACGTATGGTCACAGATGTTGAAGATTGCGTTACTGCTCAAAATTTACCCGAGCAACAGCCTCCCATCGACATGGAATTGGATGAATTGTACGATATCTTCCTAATAAGTGGTCACACATGCTGAGCATCTCTAGATTCCGTCAAAAGTTTAAGTCGTTCATCGATCAATACGAATTGCGCGAACTACAATTCCACTCTCTCCTCAGGACCAAGGAACTCGAAATACAATATCAAATGGCACGCTTAGAGCAGCAACGAAAACAACAAGAGGTGGAGTCATCCAAGTCCCATCAGTTGACAAAACAGGTGTCGACCTTCTCTCAAACCGAAACTGAACTTCGCACTCAATTGAATATTTATGTGGAAAAGTTCAAGCAGGTATGTCATGTTGGACAAAAGAACAACCGTGACGGCATTTTGGTTAAGTCTGACTAGATGCAGGTGGAAGAAACATTGAACAACTCCAATGACCTGTTCTTGACATTTCGAAAAGAGATGGAGGAGATGTCCAAGAAGACAAAGCGCCTCGAGAAAGAAAACCAGACACTCACCCGGAACAAGGAGATTACCAACCGCAACATAGGCGAGATGGTTGAAGAACGTCAAAAGATGCAGGACTCCTTAAGTCGCAAGGATAAAGAACTCGAGGATCAGCGGAAGAAGATAGTAAGACTCGAAACGCTATGTCGAGGTATGCAGGCTCAGGGCCGTGGTCAAGTACCAATGAGTGAACTGGAAGAAGATGAGGAGGTGACAGAGAGCGAGTACGATTATGAAGATGACGATGAGGACGACGATGAGGGTAGTGCGGATTATGATGACGACACGGAGGAAGATCTGGAGCCTGTACCAGAACGCCGACCTTTTGGGCCTGTTCCACCACCGCCTCCGCCACCTCAAAATGTCCCAAACCGCCAAGTCAACGGACACAGGCAAACTAACGGTGTCAAACGTTAAAAAATGCCTGGAGTAGCCATATCCTATTCTTGCATCCTTGAAGGACAACAGCATTAGTTTTTCTGCAATGCATCTTTGCTTGACGGTCTTGTACTTTTATGCCCATAACAGTGTATTCGGGAGGGTTTCAAGGCTGTTTTAAGGCTGTTTTCTGGCTACAGTATACTCTTAAGCAGAACATTAGGTATAGGAGACATCATACTAGCAAGTGGACAGCCCGACGTGCCAACCCTCTGTACCCTGTTGGTTCTGAACCCTCAACTTGTGTAATGATGTAACCTGTGGAATGGAATTAGGAGATGTAAGGCACTCTAGAGGGGAATGATTCCAGGTCTGGGCTCTTGCATGCACAAACCCATCATCTTTATCAATTATTTCGGAACATCCTCTCTCTCGATACTACTGACTCTGAAGCATCGAGCCTTACCCTGCCATATTAGATCATGTGATTGACGTTCGAGTCAACAAGTTCGGGTTGAACCTCGGCTTGTCTTCCCCGCGGGGATCTTGGATAACATTCAGGAGCTGTACCCCCCGGCATCTCTCAGTCACCGGTACTTAATGGTAAATCTTCCTGCCTTGAACATGTATATCTTATATCTCGCAGCCTCTGGTCTGAGGTCTCGTTCCCATAGCAGAATTGTCCACGACATTGATTGAGCTCTAGGAACGACATCCATTACTTCGTGTCTTTTGTTCACCACACGCACCCTTGCACCTGTCATTATGTCGCCGCCTACGCTCTCGACGCCGCTCTCGCAGCTGCTGGGGATACAATATCCTATCATCCTCGCTGGTATGGCACGCACATCTGGCGGACCCCTCGCCGCCGCGGTGTCAAACGCAGGTTAGTGTCGAATGTTCTCGGAGTCGTTGTTACAGGGGGTTGACAATCGTGCATAGGAGGACTTGGTGTTATTGGTGGACTTGGCTATACACCTGAACAGCTTCAATCCATCATCGACGAGCTCAAGGCCAATCTCCGCGACAAGAACCTTCCTTTTGGAGTTGACCTCGCACTGCCACAAGTAGGGGGGTCCGCGCGAAAGACTAACCACGATTACACCCACGGGCAATTGGACGAACTGATAGAAGTAACAATCAAGAACGGGGCAAAGCTATTCGTCAGTGCTGTCGGTGTGCCTCCGGCGCATACGATCAAGCGACTTCATGAGGCTGGAATACTCATTATGAATATGGTGGGCGCACCCAAACACGCCATAAAAGCACTAGATGCCGGAGTCGACATTGTTTGCGCCCAAGGTGGTGAGGGTGGTGGACACACAGGAGATATCGCCAACAGCATTCTCATTCCCGCCGTAGTGGATGTAGCAAGGCGATATAAGAGTCCACTCACGGGACAGCCAGCCATGGTCGTTGCAGCAGGAGGAATCTACAATGGACGAAGTTTGGCAAGCAGTTTGATGCAAGGAGCACAAGGTGTATGGGTCGGTACAAGATTTGTTGCCAGTACTGAGGCTGGATGCTCCCAGATGCACAAGGAGAATGTTGTCTCCGCAACTTTCACAGACACCGGACGCACTTTGGTCGTTAGTGGCCGACCATTACGGGTCAAGTTCAACGATTATGTCAAGGAATGGGAGTCGCGGCCGCAAGATATCAAGAAGCTCTGTGATAGCGGAGTTGTGCCATTAGCAAAAGACATGGACGATGGAAAAGATGTGGACATACCATTTTTGATGGGCCAGGTATCGGGCGTTATCCAAGATATTAAACCGGCGAAGGAAATCGTGGACGATATGGTACAGGAAGCGGTCGATATGCTGAAAATTGGTCAAACATATATCTCTGGACCGAGTAGCAAGTTGTAGAGGAGCAGCATGGATGGTCGGTTTACCTTCTATTGAGAAAAGCGATAGGAAGAGATGATATGCATGCAAGCGATTTTAGCCATATATGGATATGTTGCGTCATCTGGAGCTATGAGTTCAAGGTACAATCCCGCATGTACAATAGTAACGTAGTACATACGTTGAGTACAGGCATGTGTTGTGATGGTAATACTACAGAGTACAGACTCACGTGTGAGCAGTGTGCAAACATCACAGGGGCTCCGGTGGTGCAAAAGGACATTTAGGTCTTGAGAATATGAATTAATTGACTTGAACGGCACGGTGCTTATCGTGAAGTCTATACTGGGTAAATACGTACATAGACTGGGAACCTTTCTCTACATCACATATATAATTGAAGACTTGTGCAGTAGTAAAATGGGAAATAGCAGTGGCCACTAAGCAAATACCGACAATTACCACCCCCAGGCATGGAGCCTCCTATAGATAGATATAAATAACTAACATATTAATCATCATAATAACTACATGTAGTTGCCTATTGCCGTACTTACTGTGTAGGTACTTAGGTAGTAGATAGGCTACTAATGTACAGTAATACCAAATATAACCAAACCGCCGGATGATCGCCGCTGGGATCGGACTGAACTAATCCCATTATTCCCAACCAACACGACAACTCTAGAGGACCCAAGCTCGCTCAGGAGAGTGCCGGATGATTCTCCTCCGCTTTTCGCATTCCCTATCCTACCCTAAGCTATCATCATTATCACGATCACGATCAAAGTCACGACTATCCACGAGCAGCAGCAAGCATATTACTGTGTTTTGTAACTGTTCCTTGCACTAGGCCTCTTTCCCCATTCTACGCGACCATTGCCCCCCAACGCTCTGGCTCACTTGGCTTGTGCGGGCCCCCGTCGGCTTGTTGTCAAGTGCCTCTCCAATAATTCACATTCATTCATGACGCTTCGCCGGACAACAGACATCTGGAGCGGCGCAATCCATGCAGTCGAATCTGAGGGCTCAGGCTGAATTGCAGGCCCAGAGAAAGAAGGTATATCTCTCGGCAACCCCTGTCCGACGCTATCACTGACAACGAAGCAGCTCGCAAACTCATACAAACAACTCCTCGAGTGAGCACCCCAGCCTTGCCACAACCCTTCCTCCGCACCACTAACACACGGCGCGCACAGTGAATTCTCCGCGAGTGATCTGAAGACGGTTGGCAGCTACAGCCTTGGGCGACTTATAGGAAAGGGAAGCTTTGGAAAGGTGTACCTCGCGTCTCACAAGCTCACCAATGGCTCGAAGGTACCATGTGAACAAGTCTACCCCAGGCCCTGACTGTGTTGACCATACGACAGGTTGTGCTCAAATCCGCGAAGAAAGACGACACAAACTTGGCTCGCGAGATACATCACCATCGGCAGTTCCTTCATCCGCATATAGCACGATTATATGAGGTTATTGTCACGGAGACGTTGGTTTGGTTAGTGCTGGAATACTGTCCAGGTATGGCTGAGCAAAAATCAATACGCTATAAAGTCTGGTGCCTCTAATACACAACGCAGGCGATGAATTGTATAACTATCTCCTCAAGAAGGGTGCAATCGAGCCAGCCAAGGTCCAGAAGATCTTCACCCAGCTCGTCGGCGCCGTCTCCTACGTCCATAATAAATCGTGTGTGCATCGCGACTTGAAACTCGAAAACATCCTCTTGGATAAACATGAGAACGTGAAGTTGGTGGATTTTGGATTTACAAGGGAGTACGAGGGAAAGTCCAATTATCTCCAAACATGGTGTGGTACGGTGTGCTACAGTGCGCCCGAGATGCTAAAGGGGGAGAAGTATGCAGGTGAGAAGGTGGACGTCTGGAGTCTGGGAATCATTCTTTATGCGCTATTGACCGGCGAGTTGCCATTTGATGATGACGATGAGACGGTTACGAAGATGAAGATCCTCAAGGAAGAACCAAACTACCCGGACAACTTTCCGCCTCAAGCAAAGGAACTATGTCAATCTCTACTGTCGAAACGACCGATCTTACGACCCACCCTTGCCGATATTCTTCAAAACCCTTGGCTAGCAGAGCATGCACCGCGCCAACAGGAGATACTCAAGTTGCAACAACCTGCCCCGTTCACAACAGATCTGGAGAAGGAGGTTTTGCAGCGGATGCGTGCCTCAGGCGTTGATATTGACATGGTTATTGAGAATGTACTTGCGCAGCGGTGCGATGCTCTTGCTGGGTGGTGGGCATTATTGCTTGAGAAAGAAGAACGAAAGGCAAGACGCAGGGAGCGAAAACGCAAAGAGAGAGAAGCAGAAGCAAAGAGCCTACGGCGCCTGAGTGCCGCAAGTAGTCGATTGGACAAGCTTGCGCCGACTATACGAGAAACCGACGAAGAAGGTCTTCCCTCCCCATCGCTGATGCTTGGTGAGCCACCAAAGGGCCGCGGTAGGGCTCTAAAGCGGACAAGTCTACATGGTGAGAGTGCTCGAAATGTCTCATTCGATTTCATACTGATTGAAGCAGGCGGTCCTTCTGATCTTCCACAGTTACCGGAGTCTGGATTGACACCAGAGCCAGACGCCGATAGGCCTCCGCCACCCATCGAGAAAGATTATGTGCGTAGCTCAGGATCCTCCTCTCGTCCGCCACTACCGCCTAAGGAACTCGATAGGCGGAGATCAAGGGGCAGCATGTTGCAAGTTGTAGCTACAAATCCCGATCTGCTTCATCCGAACGGTTTCGTTCCAAAGCGCCGCCGAAGATATCAGCAACCATTTATCAATCAGCTCACATCTCTGAGGAACTGGATCAAAGAAACATCGAAAAGAGCACGATCACCAAACTCCAAAGCAAGTAGCGCCAAATCTCCGACCCTAACCCCAAGTAAATCGCCTGAATCCAGAGCTAGACGCTCGAGTAATGCGAATCGAAATTCTACTATTCAGGCGCATCCAAATATCATTCCCTCCACCCACGTTCCTGCTCGGCCTGGAATTTCAAGTCATGGATCAGGGAAGCGGCCTTCGGTTTCACCGGCACCATTGACACCTCGAGGTTCCTATCGGCGATCATCTGGCGGTCTCCGCGGTCGAAAATCGACCTCATCATCAGTATCTTCTATACGATCCATGCCTCACCACCATCACTCGCATTCCAAAGCATCCTCGACATCGTCAGCTTCTATAACCTCGCCCACAGTATCTATCTCCGGTCACAAAACGAAATCGCCTCACTCCTCAGTCAAGGTCCTCCCCGCCACCCCTACCGGATCGTCATTTCCCACCAATATTCGACTTGTGCGGGCACCCCTGAGTGAAGGAGGTGCCGCATTCGGCGCTGCGCCACCTTCCTCCCCTGGCCTTATCTTCGCAAAACGTAAACGTAGTCCTTTCAAGGGGCCCATGTTAACTCTCGGCCATGGCAGTCCAGCGGCAGGAAGAATGAGGAATGAAGGAAACTCGAGAAGTACAAGCATCCAGGGAAGGAAAAGTGGCGAGTTTCTCGGTATCACTGAAGAAGACGAAGAGGAAGAGGAAGACATTGAGGAGGTTGAAGAATTTGGGCCGCTTATGAAAGATGGAGAGTTCGAAGAAATCATCCAGACGTCCACAATTTCGGAAAAGCTAGTGGCACCAGAGCCACTCATGGAAGAAGACGACGACTATGACGGCAAAGACGGATCCATCGCGGTACTTGGAGGAAATGATGAAGGAAAGACAAAAGAAAAAGTGGAAGATCCAAAAGTGGCATAAACAAGAGGATTTGTTCCCAAAAGAGAAGGAGAGGGAGATCTCCGACAGGTAGTTTGGAGGTGCTTGTGTTGCGAAAGATCTTCGGCCATTTTCTTTGCGTGTTTCGAGCATATGAAGCGTACGTGTTCAGTGTCTTAATTGACTTTGTGCGATTGGATTCCCGCGCCCCTTTTTTTTGGTTGTCTTCTCTTTCTTCTTTTATTCTTCTTGCATGCTTTTACCTTTCTCTTCCGGAATATTGGACCTCAACATAGACTTGTTTCCTTGCGTAGTTTCTTTTGTCTACTTTTCCTTTCCTAACTTTCCCTTGCACCTTGCTGAAGGGCACTGGAATTTAATCTTCTAATGATGGCTTGACGAAGGGTTCGAAGCACGAAAAGGGTGACTGGACTATATGAGAAGATTGAAGAGGGTCTTTAGGGAGAAGGAAAAGATAACCACCTTTCGATGTACATTCTTGGTTATATTTCGTTATTGGAGCTGTTGAACATCAACGATCTGAGCACATGAGCACAAAAGTGGCTGGTAAAGAGGACGCAATCTTCAGTAAAAAGAGATCATAATGCTACAAAAATTGCATTTCACTTCGTCCCTCACGCCTGAGGTCTGGTCTGGAGTGTTAACACTGCGCTCATAGGCGTATACATTGCTCACTAGTGAATGTCATGCCATGGTCATGAAGTTTATGGTTGGATTGACTACTGTCTACTGCAATATCGTACAGTCTGATGAATGATCCTCAGTATGTAGGCTATATCCTTTATATGTTCATAGTATCTCATGGCAAAAGATGCCTTCATGGTGAGTTTTCTCAACCCAACCGTCCATCACATCTCGATCCTCTCAGCCTCCTGATGATCAACCCTAGTAGCTGCGATGATCAATCTCCTATAGTCCAGCACAGCCTGTTCAAGTTCCTTCCTCTTCAAGGCCTCATGGTCGGAGTGCGCGACGAATATGCTACCAGGGCCAAATAGGTACCTCTTCTCGACGCCATGCAAGTGTGGAACATCAGTGCCGTAGTTCACAGTAAACTTCTCAAACCCGTCAATGTCGCAATCAATGTCCACGGGGCCATAGCCGCCGGCAACCGTCCAGTCGAACTCGATCTTTGCGCCTAGCTCCTCTGCCTTCTTTTTGACGTCGGCAACCGCGCCGTAGACAAGGCGCTTGATGACGTCCGGATCGCCTGCTGCTATCCTGACGGTGACGCTCGCCTCCGCCGCCTCTGCGACCACATTTCCAGCCACACCGCCGACAATCTTGCCGAAGTTCATCGTCGAATTGCCGTACTTGCGGCTCCAGGGCAGACCCCCAGTATCCCTCAGGATCAACAGCTTCCCCAGCGCCTCAAGCAGGACGTCGTTCGCGGACACACCCAGCCAAGGGTAGCCGCTGTGCGCAGCCCTGCCGGTGACCTTGATGTTGAACCCCACTATGCCCTTATGTCCACAGACCAGCTTCGCCTCCGTCGGCTCGCCGAAGACGACAATCTCATAGTCGCCAGGGCGGTCCTCCCATGAGGAGAAGAGACGCATGCCGTCGCCACCTTGCTCCTCGCCGACGACAAACAGTAGCGATATGTCGTCAATCAGACCCTCCCTCAACCCCTCTGCAGCGATGATCTGCGCGGCGACGCTACCCTTCGCATCCACGCTGCCTCGCCCACCGATTACGTCCTTCTCTTCATCGTAGTAGTATGGCCAGTACGGCGGGACGGTGTCGATGTGCGAGCTTACTAGGATGGAGGTGTGTCGCTTCGATTTCGAACTGTACGCGAAGACGTTGGTCCGGTTCGGCGATACGTGCTGCTGTTCCACGGTCCAGTCCTTGGAGCGCAGATAAGACGTCAGCCAATCGCTGACGTTGCCTTCGTTCTGCGATATCGACTCTATCTCGACGAGCTGGCGGTGCAGTGTGAGGAGGGCGTGAGACTCGGTTTCGGTGAGCAAGCTCGGGGTGGAAGATGCTTGTGCGCCTGCATTGCGGAAGACTGCCGCGGCGGACAGCGCGAGTAGAGGGAGAGAGCGAAACATGGTGTAGGAAGTGGTTTGAAACACCACTTCGTGCTTTCAATTGAGTTTCGCGTTGTTTGTTGGGTTGTCGATTCTATGCGAGCTGCATCGATACTTGTAGCTCTAGAAGCTTTGAACCTCGGACAGGGTCCCGAGCTCCCCACAGCCTGACGTGATGCCAAGTACCACTGTTCGACGACAAATCCGCGGGGTGAACGGTTGGAAGTGTACATGCTCATTGATAGTATTAGCACTGGAGATACGGGGTATATCTTGATCCAAATAGTTTTAAGGTTTTCAATTTTAGTTTCCTAAATAGAGAAATGGTATGCCCAGTGCGGATCTCTTCTCTACATGAATTTATGTTCAGATATTCTACTAGTTATAGCAAATATGTACAATTACATTGGTAGGTAGTCCGCCTTTCATCCAACGCAGCATATATGCCTCCAGCATCTCCTTCCATATACATTAAGGAAAATCACCTTCAAAGTCTATCTTCTTCTATTCGATATTCCGCACTAAGATCAATATCGATGGAAAGCTGTTGTAGGGAACCTAATTCTGCACACCTGCAGGGCTGCGCAGTTGCTCCAACGCAGGCAGACAACTGCCGCCTAGTATCATATACAAAAATAAAATAAAAGAAATATACTCGTAAATACAGCATATAAGATATGCTTAGCTTCAATCCCAAATACAAAAAGATATTCCGCGCTGATAAGGTATCATGATAAACGCTCAGGTACTCGCTGACAACACGAATAGATGTTTTAGATAAATGACAAGGAGATAGGTCCTGCGAGTTCGATCAACAGAAGAATTTATAGACTTTCTTCCATTTGGGCCACTGCTTTCGTTCTTCGCGCTCCTCTTCGATTAGTTCTTCGATGTTGAGTTCGCGAATACCGGTGTGGAGGTCCATATTGTACGACCGTATAATAGGTGTGCGGAACCAGATCTTGTATGGGATATAGAATGCCATAGTGACTGGCAGGGCAAGGTAATTGGTGAAGAATCCTGAAACGAGCTGGCGCGTTGTTAGAGACTCATAATCGATGGGCAGAATAGACACCCAGAACTGGGCAACAAGGACCAGCATGTTGAAGATGAAGCCGATCCAGGAGCCGATGACGCCAGGTTGTGAGCGGAACGCGAGTTCATCAAGAGTATGGCCTTGGACGTTCCAGCCTTTGCGAAATCGGATGTGAGCCAAGCAGATGGATGCCCAGGTAAAGACGGCGGAGAGTGATGATAAAGCTAGAAGCCAGTCAAAGGCATCCTTCTGTTTATCAGGGTCGCCAGCGAGAAAAGCCAGCAGACCGAGGGCTGCGGCAACACCAATGGCCACGAGCGGACGACCTTGTCTATCGATATAGGCCAAGATTGGTGGTGCCTGGTGTTGTTCTGCTAGAGCAGCGAGCGTACGGCTGGAGCCATAGACCGCAGAATTGCCAACTGAGAGAACAGCGATCATGATGACGGCGTTGAACACGGAGGGTAAACCTTCGATTCCTGCGTTGGAAATGGCGATGACGAATGGAGAGGCGACAATATCGGCATCATTCTCGCCATTCAGGAGACGATCATCGTTGTAGGGTACGAGCAGGCCGACCAGTGTCAAGGACACAATATAGAAGAGTGTAATTCGCCAGAAGACCTGTTTCACGGCAGTGGGGAGCGACTTCCGAGGGTTGGCGGTTTCGGCAGCAGCAAGCCCAACCAGCTCTGTTCCAGAGAAGGCGAAAGCAGCATTGACGAAAACACTACATAGGCCCTTGAAGCCGTTGTTGAAGGAACCTGGGTCGCGCCAAAACTTGCCACCAATGTAGCCACCCTCGGGGCCGCCGCCAACATTGAGAATGACTCCAAGGATAATAAAGCCTATCACGGCGGTCACCTTAATTATGGCGAAGACGAATTCGGCCTCGCCGTAACCTTTGACACCGAACAGATTGATGATACTGTAGGAGTACTGTTAGCATCTCTTGCGTGAATATTGGTCTCGGTTTGACTAGTAACATACACAATCAGAACTAAGAAGAGCGCCACGAAGGCATTGTTGCTGACGTGTCCGTGATTCCAGTATTCAATGGTGTAAGTCGCAGCGACAATCTCGAGAGGTAGTACGACGAGCCACTGTAAAGCATAACTAGAGAAAGTGGTTAGTTTGGCAGTTGGTGGCGACGCAAGGACCCGAGGGTCTGGAAACGGATGTATAAACTCACTTCCAACCCATCGCGAACCCCCAAGCTGGGTCGAGAAAGCGAGTGGAATACGCCGAAAAGGAACCTGCAACGGGGAATATCACAGCCATTTCGCCCAGAGCGTGGACAGTGCAGTACATCATGATACCAACCAACGAGTAGGCTATCAAGAGACTTGCAGGGCCACCGTTGGCTAGTGCATTGCCCGATCCGACGAAGAGACCAGTACCTAGAAATGCAAAGTCAGACAACGAACCATCGAAGTTCAGCCATTAAATCGACTGCGCTAGAAAGAAAGGACGTACCTATGGAACCTCCGATGGCAATCATCTGCAAATGCCTACCCTTGAGCCTGCGCGCGAGTGGTGAGTTCGCCGTATTCTGGGCAGCGCTCTCGACATCGAATACTTTGCCATCCGCTCCCAGGGCTCCCTTGGGCATCATGGACTGATTTTGATCTCGCTTGAAACTCTCCATAACCCTTCTACCAATGCCATCTCGGTGCGAAGAGGCCTCAGCATAGTACTCGGAGCCTTGGGAATTCCTCCCAAAGCTCTTCTCGGTACCGAATTCATTCTCGTCAAAGGGCATCCTGGCAAATGGACCTGTGGAATTTGCGTACGAGGCCGACGTTGAAGCGGCAGTCGAGGGCCGGCGGTCAGAAGGTGCCGCAGCACTTCGTGCAGGGCGCGTGTCGTGATCCAGAGCGAAGGAGTGTGCAATCAAAGGGGGAGAGAGGTAGAAGAGGAAGATTGAAACACTTGTTGGAGGGAGATGGTGAGAAAGTGAGAAACGGGTGACGAAAAGAGTAGTGGTTCACGCGGTGACTGGGGATTGACTATAGGTATAGGCAGGTCCCCGCGAGTGCAGGGCCCAGGCCTCTTAAGGCAGGCTGCTGAGATGGAGGACAGCGACGGGGTAGTGGACGAACTACCTCTATGCTGGACAGTGCCGTACAGTAGGGAGGAAAGAATACAATAATACCAATGATTAGGGCCGACAGGTGAAGCGCATGGCATGGGTACCAGGGGGAGGGGAGGGTCCGGTTCCAGAGGGCTGGGGAAGAGACTCGGAGGGACTCGTACTTTGTACACTGTGAAGGGAAAGGGAAAGGAAGGGAAAGATAATCAATGGAACAATAATGGAAGAGGCGCCCGGTGACGGAGCGAAAAGTAGACTAGGGTGTAGGACGTATCAACGGCGCGGCGGCGCAGGAGATTTGAAGCTAGGTATTGATACTAACTATCGCTCTAACGGCGGCGAAGCGTTGGGGTAAATTAGTTCTTGGTTCCTGAGGTGTTTGTTCGCCGTTCGTTCATTCGTTCGTTCGCACTTGGTGGGTTGAGTGCGTATTGCGGGTGAAGAATATACTTGTCCTGTGTAGATATCTCGTCCCACTACTACCCGTGCGAGAATGACTGATTGTGACAGTCGAGTTGGTCAGTAGGAGTGTAGGTAGGCGTTCGTTCTTAGTGCGGGCTGGGCCGAGTCAGAGATCGTTGCGAAAATAGCGGGAGATTGACAAGATTGTGATAGTGACAGAATACGGACGGGTGTGAAATGGATTAGTGTGTGTTTGCACAGTCTTTAGTGGGGAGGTATTAAATTGTAGATTTGATTTTGATAGTTCTAGACAGTAAGTATGTTCGTATACACAGGATGTGTGTGTGTGTGTGTGTGTGTGTGTGTGTGTGTGTGTGGAGAGAGAGATAGAGAGAGAGCGGAGTATCAATACAATACAATAACTTAACACCATAGATAGCGATAGCGATAACGAGCATGGGTGCGGTCATGGACATGGTCATGGACATAGCACATCCTACTGCATGGATATGGGACAAGGATGTGTTTGGCGCAATTGACAAGGATGCGGATGACATTGAAGAAGGATGATGGGGTGGTGGCTTGACGACGCGGCCGTGCCATGGCCATGCCGTGGCGACGACGATGGCCATTAGGAACGGAGAGCACATGTGGAGCGCGTAAGAGTACGGCGTAGAGCAGGACAGATTAGGAACACGCGATGGATGAATGGATCATGATGGATGGATGGATGGATGGCATAAACACCTAGGTGGTGAACATGGATAGCGATGAGAGGATGGACGTGATGGTTGGATGAATGGAAAAGGCAATATCGGCGTAAGACTGTTCAATCTTCCAATCATTCGCCTGGTTTATGGCATCCCCACCAATTCTTACACAATACGAAGTACAGTATACAATATCCATCTTCAAATCCTCGTAGGGAGTGGTGAGATTCGTTCTTAATATCACCTATTATACAAAATACCCCATCCAGTGCTATCCATTCCAGCTCTCTCCGACCTTGTATAGTATGCGCATCGAGGCCTAGATATGTACTCCATTGGTAGCTGGTAGATGCGCATTCGCCAGAGAGCCTTAGGGGAACACCGCTAAGACCATTGCTCGTGCGACTCTTCGCGACAAACGTCAAGTCCCAGGATAGAGGACTCGGACGCTCGAAGACTCGACCAATTCAGAGGCTGGAGTATTATCAGATAGACCAACAGCCAATGTTGCCGTATGAACATTGGTGTATGCATTGCACCAATCAAATATCTCTCTCTCTCTCTGTGTGTGTGTGTGTGTGTGTGTGTGTCTCATATCAACTCATCAGCAATTGATGTCCAGATGGAGTCCCCATTCATCACCCCACAGCATCATCTATTACACAGTAATTCTTCCTTCCCATCTTCCCATTTTTCCCAGTGGCATCAGCCCTCCTCCTCAGAGTCCTCACACATACCCTGACTATCTTCCGTCTTCCCACCCGCCCGTCTGACCCGTCTCACCAGTTTGATTCACGTCTTACCATACCCTCATTTCCAACCACTCCCAGTCATTCGGGACCGGCTCCCTGATGCTCACGTCGCAACCCTGGAGGCAATATAATACATGTAGCTGTACTCCCTACTCTAGCCAATGCGTCATTCAGGTACACCCGTCAGGCGTTTTCCCCTTCCCATACGAAGTGATTCCATCATCTCAATGCTCGTAAGACAATTGACAAACCCACAGATGCGTCCAGTCAGACAACTCCTCACCCCCTGGGTGTCTATTCCCAGCATCTTCTCAATTGCCCAAGAACACCCCGTTTATATTGACGCACCATTTTCAGCGCGTCTAGTCACTGTGTAGAATATCCAACCGAACTCAAAATCGCGCCTGTAAGCACGGCATGATTAGCTTCTCCCATCCCCTGCTAGGCTTCTATGCAGCAATTCATCGTTCGCTTCCAGCCCAAAGCAATATATTTCCTACGCAGGGGTTTAATATAACGCACGTAGCGAACCAGCACGATGGCATCGCAAAAACAATTTCTTCCATGCACCCACGAGGCAAAGCATATTGCACAATCTCTGAACGTGCGGTTGCTGCTCGGTATCTCTGAGCCGAACTGCTTTTAGAACTGCCAGCATCGAACCTGGCGCGTTCTCGATGCGATTCTATTGCCATCTATCGTCGTGCGCGGTACAAGTCGCGCAGACGAGAGTCTCATTCAAGACGTGTAGATTGCCCTCTTTACCCAAACGCCGTCCTCCACTGTGACGCGCACACAGTGCGACGGACCTAGACTGAACACATTGAAACTTTCATTGTTTGTCGTCTCGTTTGTGCTTCTGTATTCGGGTGGTCGCTTTCCCATCTGGCACAATGTGGTGTTATGAAGTGATGGCTCTCTCCCGTACCTCCCGACTCGCACAGCAGGCTTGTCCCATAGTTACAATTGACATTGCTTGTCAAGGACTCAAGAGACATGATTCCGCATCTTCACTGTAACCTCTGTATGTATACACGGATTCCTGATCCGCATTTAGATTGCGAACCTACTCAGCGACTACGGAACAATAGGTGAAGTCCACAGAGTGGTTCCTGTGAAAACGTTGGCATGAGGGAAACCCAAGTATCAATTCTACCAGCACATATTCGATAGTTTCCATGTCTCGCCAATACTGCATCAACTTCGCCGGTACTACTGCAAGTGACTTAGAACAAACATCAAACAAGCGCCACACACGTTTTCCCCTTTTTCCCTCTTCCCCAAATTTCCCGCTGCAAGCCACACTGAAAGCACCGAAGGCCACGGGTCGAGAAAGTGGAGGGATGCAAGAGAACTACTCCGTACTCACGAAAACAATGTTGTTAGGTCCACCTCTGTTATCCCACACTCGCCGATCATTGTTGGCCCTATCAATGCTACGAGTACTCCGTATCTACCCCATCTTGATAGCGAGTATCGTCTTCTGTACTAAACCCCACTGGTCGCCTACCTACTCGTACTGTGCTACTCCCACTCCAAATCACACGCCATATGGCCACACTACACGCTCGAGTCAAAGTCTTAGCCTAGGAGACCGGCGCTCGCCTTCTTAGACATCATGCCCGCGCTCCTCGCTTCAACGTGTCCAAACTCAACTCCCCCCGACCGTCCGCCTCTCCCGCCTGAGCTCGTCCCTCCGATGCAGCATGATCCTCCTGCCCCATGTAGCCTAGTCCGACCAGACTGACAGCCCTAAAACTCCACAGGAAACTCTCTCGCGTTCCAACGACGCACGCCTCTTCTTGCCTTCTGTGACCTGTCTGGATTGCATTGATGGCACTCATTACTGTATCAATTCGCACAGACATCGAGGACTCGCTCGCTCGCTGATACACCTAGACTACTCATACAATAGTCTCATACGTCCGACGTACATGCATGTAATGCACGTCCGCCGTTCCACGCCCCTCTCTACATCTTTATGCACTCGCTCCGAGCCCCGTTCATGCTTTCATTATTCGTCCAATAACGTGAATGTATCTACTCACCGATAGATACTGTAAACAGGCTCTTTTCCCTCCGAGATAGGCCACGCTTTCTCTTCTATCCGAATTTCAAAGACCGACGATATGTCGTCTTTTGATGCGAGCAAATGAGACAATCAATCAACAATGTGACATGATATTCCCCATCGCGCTCTCGCGACAAGAGTAACAAGCAGTAGTAGAGAGCAGGAGGATTTGAGTTCTCAGGCGTCCCATTCTTTTGCACATGCGGACCACGTTCCGAAACTGGAATGCCAGAAACGAAAAAGAAGGTTTGCACCAACCCAACGTCCCGAGGTAATTATTCGAGTCAAGTGGAGCACGCGACAGCTGGGGGATTGGCTTGTTAGCACATGCGTTCGTTCGCGCACGCACCGGGGCAGCTTTGGGAATGGGACTTTGTTGAAATGCAAACCCCTCCCATGTCGCTAAGCCCTGCGTGTGTAGATACCGTTTCGCGTTGTGAAGACTTGATGAACGATACTCTCGTATTCACGTGTTAAATACTGGGTCTTCACGATGATGGTCGTACTGTGTTGGCAATTGTTTACGTTTATCTTACCGTTACCGTATCGATCTCTGTGGCGGCTGTTGCCAAAATCGGTATTATATTGTTCGGCATATAATAGCCCAGCATATGCAACGGGGTTTTGATTGTATGATGCAAAACTCAAGCATGTAACAACGCAGCGCATTTCCATTCAAAATGTCCGTCCGGGCTCGCCGGCATAGGATCGCCAGAATTTCTCCGACAAGTACATGTACAAGTAGGTACCTCTGCATATTCACGTGGGAGGGCGTGGGGGTAAATCCCTGGAGGGTATCTATGCGTGCAGTGTGCTACGGTAGGTTGTGTCCGTGTACAATTACTACTTGCAGTCCGTAGAGGCGAAAGGGAAAAGGATGGGTGGACTGGGATTTGCATTTCGAATTCTGGCTTCCTATTCAGGGAGGTGGGTAGTAGAGGGCGATCAGAGGGTACGGGGCTCCGTTACAGCAAGTGCGTGGGATGTGAGCGAATTAGCAGCAGTATCCCACTGACGGGCTTCAGATGTGTGAGTGGTTACTTGCAATAAGGCGAGAAGGCGAGAAGGCAAAGAGAGTCAAAGCAGTGAAAGCCCGCATCCGGTCGTATACATCGCATCATGCTACTCTGAAACTACATGATCACAGAATTGATGTCGAGATCGTTATTGGCATATTCGTTGCTAACATACTCGTCGTCATCATCATCTTAAGCTTGTCCTCCTGATTTCTGCGATGGCCTTCCTTCGATGCTCACTCTCTGCAAACAATGCCTTGATCAGATCTATCACCTCCCCTCCGTCCATCTCTAGCTTCAATTCGCCATCTGTCCACAAGAATCTGATGTCTGCAAGGCTAGAATCTAATATCTCGCTCAGATACTGGAATTTGAACCAGTTTGGTGTATAGATGCTGGTCATATCTTGCGGTTCTCCAGCCGCATTTTCTGTTACGAAGAGCGATGATAGCGAGGCAAGTGAGACGCAGTAAGAATGGATCTTCTTCGAGTCCTCCTCGGCGATGTCGGACATGTCCTCTACATCGGTAATGAATTTTGCTAGCGCAGTGGAGACAAGCGATCCCAGGGATTGTAAGAGAGCAGAATGTGAAAGAATCGGTGCCCAGGTGCGCTTCACTTCACCAATCCGGTCAATTGTCATTGCAACAGCAGCATCGCAGCTATCCGCAAAGTGGGCAACCGTGCAATTGGCAAAACCATTCGTGCCATCAAGCAGATCCCGAACGATGGTTCGCTGGGACTCCATTTCGCGGCCATATGCGCGCTTGCCAAACCCTTCAATTAGTTTGAGGTCCGAGTCGAGACGAAGACAAACAGATGGCTGAAGGTGGCGAGGCAATGTAGACGTTCGGTCCTTTTCGGATTGTTCGAGAAGAAACGTGCGGAGCCTGTCCGACAATCGTGTGCAGTCATTGTAGATGAGCATGTTGCCAGCCACGTCCTTGGAATAGTGAGAAGACGCGGTGGCTCGATACATAGCTAACAAGAGGCTCGGTATGGCATATAATCCGCTACTGGCAGGGGCAATTGCTGTTCCCACGAGCTCTGGCCCGTTCAGACTTTCCACATCGCAAATAACTTGTACTATAATTTCGAAGATCGAGTCCGGTATTGCTGTAACAGTGTATGTTTCGCTCAAGGTAACTTGTTTTTCTGTATTGCCCTTTGGTTGGGTGGGAATCTCGCCGTTGGCTTTGGACTTTTCCGGCAGTTTCGACGACGATGCAGGTAGGCTCTCTGGCTGTTCTGCTTCTTCATCTTCGCCCCAACCCCAGGCATCGACATCTTCTTCAGCTCCCTCGTCTTTCTTCTCCTCAGTCTTGGCCTTCTGCTCTTCCTTCTGCTCTTCCTTTTGTTCCTCTTCATCATCCATGCCCCAAGCGCTCATGTCTTCCTCTTCGACCACAGTGGTTGGAGCCTCATCTTTTTGTTGTGCGTTAGAACCATGATTCGCTGGATCTTCTTCCTCGCCCCAGTCTGCACCCCAATCCTCGTCCTGATCTTCCTGGCCATCATGGAGGGCGTCACCCCTCGTCACTGTTTGTGTTTCAACTCTTTCCACCGTCTTCTTCTCTCGGACCCTGCGGGGGCATAGACTGTGTACTCGAGCGATAGCGATTTCTTTGGTGCGCTTAAGCCATATTTCAGCTGATTGGTCCACCCAGTCTCGCAATTGCTGTTGTCCCGTCCATTCCAACTCATCGAAGTATTCGGCAAGTCCCAGCACAAGAGAAAGTGTCTCCTGGAAGTCTTGCACTCCATTGGTCGAAAGCGGGACCGCAGGCAGAAGCCAGTATTTGATCAACCGGGTAGCGATAGTGGGAGTCAACTTTACTGACAAAGGTATTGCAACAGGTGGTGGGAGCCGTGTGCTTATATACTCAGCTATCGCTTGTATGTCCTCCAATGTCGCCTTCACAGTCATATCTTTGACGTGTCCGATGATTTGAATATCATCGCCATTGACATCAAATCCGTGCACAACCCCGTCGGAGTTGATGGCTAACCGGGGAGACACAATGGTGTGGTCAAAGTCGCGATGTAGCTTAGCAATGAAATTCTCCAGTAAACTAAGTTTCGTCAGGGCTTCCACTACTGTATCGATTTGGATTGTTGCTTCCCCTGTATAACCGGTTAGAACTGGATGTGAATCTTGGATTGGGAACGTACTCTCCACCTTCTCTTTCAAAGAGATGCGGCGTTCATTTGGATCGATCAGTATCAATCCATTCCAAGACTCAGTCGTGGTCTCCACAATGGCAGCCCTTAATTGATCGGCTCGGTTCTTCAATATTCCAGCCACCCTGGTACTTCTAAATTGTCCCAATGTCTCGAACTCTACGCTGGTGTCCTCAAGGCGCTCCAGAGCATATATTATATTTCCATGTACCGCAGCATTTTGTACAGATTCGAGAAGGCCCGAGATGCCTTGTATCTTTTCAACAACCGTCCCAAGGGTTTCATTGTATGCAATTTCCGAATGAAGGAATTTCAGCTTGCTTTCCGCGTCTACTACTCGCCCTTTGAGCTCCTTCTCAGCTTCAGCCTGCTGGACTATTTCGTGTGCAGTAACCTTGGAGCGTTGGATATCGTCTTGGAGCTTGCGGGCTTGGGATATCCAGCCGTCGACATCGGATGCTGCCTCGCGAGACACTTTGCGGATCTCATTCTAAAGGGGGAACATTAGCCAATTTCCCAAATAGATTGGTTAACCATACTTTTGTATGTTCCCTAGCATTGCTCACAACCTCCAAAAGCTTCGGGAGTGCAGTCGATGGCACTGGGGCAGAGGCCACATCTTCGGATTGCGGGAAGCTGCCGTGCTCGATGGATTGGAGGAAGGCTTCCCCCAGCTCCTGATCGGACACTTGCGACGGCATTGCACCTAGAATACAGATATCATGGTCCACGGAAAGAGAAAAGCGAACGAGTGTGTTTGGTACGAATTCGGTCGGGTTGGATTGCTATGCATCAAGATTCCGTTCCGTGGCAGGTATTGGCGTCAGTGGTGGTCATAGCTCAGCCCTATGAGGAAGGATGGGATCAATTCATTCCACCCCGCCGTGCCCGCTAAGTTCAAACTATTATCGTATAAACGTTACCCCGCTGACTTTTGTCTCCAATCTCACACATTTGCCCAAGTCCCTCAAACCCGGTCACAACATAATCAAACTAATTAGTACATTCGTCTCAACCCTTTCTTAACTTATCCCAAAACGGAGCGTGGCACGTGAAAGTCTTTTATTGGACTTGAAGAGGTCCATTGCCGGAGATTGTCAGGATAGCGTCCACAATCTTCAAGACTTTTCAGCTACTTCTTTTAGGTGGCTTGTTAGGGTCTAACCATCTGATTCGGTAAGAACATATCTCACTTCATTCGGTGGCCAAGGATTGTCTATGCAAGAAAGAGAAACAACCCCCCATGGCATGATTCCATAAACACACTATAAGCGATGCACCCGCCAATCTTTTCACCACTTGCCATTCACCCTTCTATTTGTTGGCTTCTTGTGGATTTATTCGTGTAGTTTGATGTGGTAACGCTCAAATTGACGTATATCTGCATGGCCCGCGCTGACAGGGAACAATACTAGTGCTTGCTCTGTCCTGAACAAAGAACACAACAGGTCTCTAAACGCTGACTTTGTGCCCTTGGGAAATACTTCGAACTTCCCATATTACAATCAGTCTCAAGAGGCCCAAGAGTTTCCTTGGAATATCGCGATCATGGGTTCAGTAGAGCAAACATCGCACTTCAAGAAGATCCAGAACTTCAAGGCCGACTACACCGAGGTCGAATTTACCCAGTATGAATCCCAGCGAACTGGTATGCGAGCTGTGGTAGTCGACCGTAAAGGTCCGAAGGTTGATGATATGTGTAACTCGACTTAATGCACTGGCACTGACACTCCAATAGGTGTACGGCTACTTCGCTGTCGCTACGGAGATTCATGATGATTCTGGTGCCCGTAAGTTTCCCGGAACGATCAATTCATTTTCTATGCTGATACCTTGCAGCGCACACATTAGAACATCTTTGCTTCATGGTTGGTTCTCAAGTACTACTGTTGGAGCTTGACTAACATCAAGCAGGGGTCACGGAAGTATCCTTACAAAGGCGTTCTGGATAAGATTGCTACTCGAGCATACTCCGATACCAATGCTTGGACCGATACGGCTGAGACAGTCTACTCCTTGAGTACAGCTGGTTGGGAAGGATTTGCACAGCTTCGTAAGAGATACTAAGCCTCGCCTTGGTAAGCAATTACTGACTTTGGCAGTACCAATCTATCTTGACCATGTCATCGTCCCAACATTGACAGATGCTGGATGTTATACAGAGGTTCATCATGTTGACGGGAAAGGCTATGACGCAGGGTATTTGCGACCAGCCCTTGTGATTATCGACGCATCGCTAATTTGAAAAAGTGTTGTCTACTCCGAAATGCAAGGACGAGAAAACCTTCAGGGCGACTTGATGGACCTTCAAATGCGTCGCCTGTTATACGCCGAAGGAGATGGCTACCGTTACGAGACCGGTGGCATGACTCCAGCCTTGCGAGTCCTGACCGCTGAAAGGATAAGGCAGTTCCACAGAGATATGTACCAGCCTAAGAACATTAGACTTGTCCTAATTGGAGAGGTTGATCACCCCCAATTGCTTGACATATTGGACAAATTCGAAAACGAAATCATCGATAAGGTTCCTTCTTTCGATGCTCCATTCCAGAGGCCGTGGGTGGATTCAAAGCGTACCCAGCCACTTAGCAAGACCACGATCGACACCATCGAATTCCCAGAGGAAGATGAATCAACAGGTGAAGTTCAGATCGCTTTTCTCGGTCCGGAAGCAAACGACGACAAGGCCGAGACTGCACTGAACACCATTCTCATGTACCTGGCTGGATCCTCCGTATCAGTGTTGGTTAACACATTGGTCGAGAAGGAGCATCTTGCAAGCATGGTCTACTTCTGGGTGAAGACACACTACGACATGATAATCTGGTTCACTTTGACGAGCGTAGAAACCGAAAAGCTTGCAGATGCGGAGAAAAGGTTTTTTGAGGTCCTCAAAGACCATGCGTCTCGGCCGCTCGATTTTGCATACATCAAGGATTGCCTTCATCGATTCAAACGTCAAGTGCGATTCACATCAGAGGTGTCCAACGATGACTACAAGGAGCCAATCATCAAGGATCACATTTTCGGCAACCGCGATGGCTCTGACCTATACGACTCTCTGGGTACGCTACGCGTTTTCGACGAGCTTGAGCAGTGGAAAGAGGAGGATTGGAGAGCCTTTTTGAACAAGTGGATTGCCGACGCTCATCATGTCTCCATCCTCGGCAAGCCGTCTGTCGCTCTAAATGATAAGATTAAGGCAGATGAGGTTGCGCGTGTCAAGTCACAACAAGAAAAGCTAGGAGAAGAAGGCCTGAAGAAACTCGCTACAAAGCTCGAAGAAGCTCAGGCAGAAAATGACAAACCAATTCCGGAGGAAATTCTAGCCAGCCTGAAGGTACCTGGAACCGAGTCCATCCACTTTTTCGATACTGTCACTGCGCGCTCTGGATTGGCGAAGAAAGCAGGCGCACCAGACAACAGCATCCAAAAAGTTATTGACAAAGATGGGAACGGCCTTCCACTCTTCATCCACTACGAACACATACCGACTTCGTTTGTTCATTTTGGGCTCGCCCTAGGGACAGCTACAGTTCCCACGGAATTGAAGCCTCTGCTCGGAGTGTACCTTACTAACTTCTTCGCAACTCCAATCGTGAAAGATGGAGAACGCATCGAGTTCGAACAAGTCATCACAAGCCTCGAGCAGGACACCATCGAGTTCAGTCTGGACCGGGGTAATGACATCGGAAATTCTGAAATGGTTTTCATCCACTTCGTTGCTGAAGCAGAGAAGTTCGAAACGGTCGTGAAGTGGCTAGCTACCCTCCTCATCGATTCCGTCTTCGATACCGAGCGTCTGATCGCCGCGGTGAAGAAGATTGTTGCGGATGTTCCTGAGGAGAAGCGTGACGGCAACAGCATGGCTTTCGCAGTTGATCGCATGATTCATTACGACGCAGCGTCCGCTGTCCGTGCTACCAACACTCTGGTGAAGGGGGCATACCTCCGGAAGATTCTTAAGCTCCTCAAGACCGAACCCGAGCAGGTCATTGAGAAACTGGAATCATTGCGAAAACATCTCCTCACCTTTTCGAATCTCCGCGTGTTGGCGATTGCAAATTTCGAGAAACTACCCAATCCAGTGTCGACCTTCAGGCACCTGACAGACGCCATCAAACCCGGTCCTAACCCAGACGTCAACCCCATCGACGACCGCAAAGCAATGTTGTCGCCCATAGGCCGCAATCCAGGAGGCGCACACTACATCGTTCCCCTCCCGATCGACTCATCCTTTGCAGTCCTGACCTCCCGTGGACCCTCATCTTACACGTCACCCCAATTGCCCCCTCTCATTGTAGCTCTCGCCTATCTCGACGCCGTCGAGGGACCAATGTGGGCCAACATCCGCGGGACAGGTCTCGCGTATGGCACCAATTTCTTCCGAGACGTGGAGACAGGGCTCCTCAAGTTCCGCATCTACAAATCGCCCAACGCTTTCTCTGCGTACCAGAAGGCGGCCACCGTTGTCAAGGAATACGGGAATGGAACCCGCAAATTCGAGAAATTGGCGCTGGAAGGTGCGATCAGCAGCATCGTACGCGACTTCGTGGATGAGAAGGCAACGATTGTGGATGCAGCGAAGGGCAGCTTTGTGGATCTTGTAGTCAGGGGACTTGACAAGAACTACAGCGACTGGATGCTGGCCGAGGTGAGGAAGGTGGAGGAAGACGATGTCAAGAAGATCTTGAATGAGGTGGTCAGTGGGGTGTTCGAGGCCGACAAGGCGGATTTGGTGGTCAGTTGTGGTGCGACCATGGTTGATGTGAGTTTGGATATGTCTTGCCCAAACGCTAGGCCAGAAGTACTAATTCAGATGTGCAGGATCTCAAGAAGAATTTCGAAGAAGCCGGCTTCAAGCCTGAAGTCAAACCGTTGTCCGACTTCGAGGACGACTACGGCCTCGAGGGTGAGGAAGATGATGAAGACATGTCTGGCGAGGAGGATGACGAAGAGGATGGTAGCGAGAGTGGAAGTGAGATGGAGGCATAATGAGATGTCTGACCACAGGACATCGTTTTCAGTACGGTTTGAAAATCAAACCAGGAACAACATGCCTCTTTAGTCTACAATCCTACATCCATACTTGACCATTGCATATCATACAGACTCCGAATGTCTCTGAAAGAATGTCATTGTCAGCAGCTGATTAAGTCAAGAAACAAATGTACTTTCTTCACTGCTCTTCGCCATATTGCTCGATACATTGTTGTATGGGTACGTAAACCTCCCCTCCAAACAAATTTAGGTGTACATACATCATACATAGACCACCGGTAGGAGGACTGAGGAGAGTGGCAATCATGTGAATGAGTTGCGCGCATGGCAGGGCTGGGCAAAACATGTGCAAGACATTTCCAGGCAATCAATCCATGGTTCTCCAAAGAGCAGCTGAAGGTGTTCCTAAGGACCAATCATAGAATGTGTCCCTCATCTTTCGATTAGTACCAGGGCGGGCAGAAGATGATGTCAATCAAGGTCCCTCATGTTTGTTCACCATGCAAAAATCAAACTCAATGGGGAACTCAACATCTGCAGTGACTACGGAGTAAGTACTCGCAGTGTGAGGATGATGAAAGTGACCAAAGCCCAAGACCCAAAAGACGCAGGGCTTTGGGTGATGGACGTCTTGTCATCCCATTTAGGGAAAGTGCGATGACGGGATGATTGGGCGATGTACTCCGAATGGGTGGCTGGTGTTCACGCAGTACAATACCTAGGTAGTTGGCAGTCGCCACACCTGTCACACCTGTCACTGTCACCGTCACCCACCGCAACTTCCGCTTCCGGGCCGGTTGATAGTTACTCGTATTGTGAAGATAACGACGTTACACACAGAACATGGGAAAGGAAGGCGTGGAGGGGTATTGTCATCGCATAGCTGACGCAGACGGGATGTTGAGGAACGGTACCTCGAAATTACTTGTTGTAGATACAGGTACTTGCGAAGTATGTTTGTGATGTATGAGTGGCAAATGATCGAAGCCACCAAGAATAACGCTTACTATCAAAACAAGGTACTCGTACACTTGCCATACTTTCCATTATCCTACAGCACAATTATTTACAATAGATACCGTAAAAGTACCCAGATCTAGTGATGTCCCTTAGTGTTAAATTACTCATAAGTAATCAACTACTAAGATACATCGTCCAGTCAGATTGAGGTATTGCCATCGGAACAGACCGGGGAGTCCATTGATTCGCAGAAACCATTCCGGACCCTCATCTGATGATTCCTAATCGAGTTAAGCATTGTCAGGATAAGTAGGTACTTTGTAAGTAGAGTACCTGGAGTCCTAGAGTGCCTAATAAGAGGTAGAGAGTACATACGAGTAATTAAGTATGTGGCTAAGTACCTAGGTGGCTAGGCCATTGGATGGACAAAAACGGTAGAAACGGCATCAAGCCATTGACAACATCCCTCCGCTCCCACGTCCTATTCACCCATCTCCTCACTCGCTCTACATCCCCACACACACACACACTCTCACACACTCACACTCACCCCCAAACATCACCAACAAAACAATCCAATCCCTCAATTGCATTCACCCACTGGTTGGTCACATTCCATCACTCGACGCCTTATCCTCCTCGGCCTCCTCCACCCACCTTCCTCGCCGGTTTAGTAGGCGCTGGCCTGGACCAATCCCGCTTCCGGCTCAAAGACCGTGCATCGCTCTTTGGAAAAACACACCCCCGCCAAGTATATAGCTATTTCAACAACTCTACATACCCTATCAGCCTGCTAGAGACACTGCAGACACTGCAGGGTCCTCTATATACGGTTGCGCCCGCCATGGCTTGCTCAGGGACCAGCACCGCTGTCCAAATGTCCCAGGAAGAGCCTCTCAGCCTCTACTCCTACGGCACCTTCTCCCGCGAGGAGCAGCGGAGGCGGCGGCACTCTTCTCACCACTCGAGCCACTCGAGACCTTGGGCTGTCGACGCTGAACATGTCCACGAAGCTGTACGTTCCTGGCCTATATCATATTCTTCCTGCGCAAAGTGGTGTTGCAAAAACCTAACATACTCCCAGCTTGAACATTTCATTTCCGAACTCGGCTGTCGCTTAGACTTCCTCGAATCCTATGGCCACCTCAAATTCGATGCGGGTGTAGAATACGCATACTCCACCCTCCTTGCCGTGCGTGAATCATGCTCGAAAATCTCGGATGAAGCTCTCGAAGCTGGCAGGCGCCGCGCCGGCGTCTTCGTCGAAACCCTCGAAGAGCGTTACCAAGATGCACTCGCCTCAAAGGAATCATTCGACCAGAAGGTACAAGAAGGATTGCGACTGATGGAAGAGTATCTCACCGAGTTCGAGACGCGCGCATATGCAATCCGAGACTCCGGCATCGGTTCGGTAGCACAGGAATTCTACGAGGGTGGACGTCGAAAGGTGGATGAGGGATTTGAGCGTGCCAAAGGTGTGGTAGATGGAGGAATAGACAAAGCAAGGAGAGCACGCGAGACCATTGAGCTTACGATCGAGCACGCCGTCGAACGAGCTCTCGCCCGCGCAAAGGAACATGGCCTCATCCAATATGAAGATCTCCCCGACCCATGGAAAATTAACCCTCATATCCACAAGGGCTACCGCTTCTCGGAAGGAAAATGGGCATGCGTGCGATCTATGGTCAGCATGCACAACGAATTCTTCAACATCTGGTCGCACGCCGTCGGTCTGCTGATCATCCTTACTGTGGCATTCTACTTCTACCCACGCAACTCCAACTTCTCTCTTTCCACCAACTCGGACATCTTCATCGCTGCCGTCTTCTTCTTCGCCGCGGCGAAATGTCTCGTCTGCTCCACCATCTGGCATACGATGAACAGCATCTCCCACCAAACCCTCCTTGAACGCTTCGCCTGTGTCGATTACACGGGCATCTCTCTTCTCGTTGCCGCCTCCATCATGACCACGGAATACGCCGCTTTCTACTGCGAGCCCAACTCCCGCTGGATGTACATGCTGACGACTGCCTTCCTCGGTATTGGCGGCGTTATCCTCCCCTGGCACCCGACCTTCAATCGCCAGGACATGGCTTGGCTGCGCGTTGTTTTCTACGTCTCACTTGCCGCCACCGGCTTCCTCCCTGTGGGACAACTCGCAATGACCCGTGGCATCGAGTGGGCATACTACTTCTACGCGCCCGTTACTAAGTCAATCCTCGTGTATCTCATTGGCGCCATCATGTATGCTTCCAAGATCCCAGAGCGATGGTTCCCCGGTCGCTTCGATTACGTGGGCTGCTCGCACAACATCTGGCACGTCGCCGTCCTTTTCGGTATCCTTTTCCACTACAACGCTATGCAGACCATGTTCGCCCATGCCCTGCAGAGGGCTCAGACACATTGCTCCATCTATTAGAGTGGGACGATATTGAATGATTGCGCGTTTCCCCCTTTCCATGTTGCCAATAACAAAGAAATGAGCATATGATTGACCATGGTTACGATTTCAATACGCCAGACAGTGTCCAGGAACGAACTACGACAAGGTACGACGGGCTGGAAATGTTAGAGCAAGTGTTAAAAAGGAAGGAGGGGCGGATAGGTCGGGTCGATACGATGGAAGAGTCGGTGGTCGAGTATTGCGTTTTTCTTTTCCCTCCACATCTCGTCGTGGACGACGTGGAATGCGTATGTACATACGCTGTTCAATACCTTTGCATTCAGGCGTCACAGTTTTCTCGCATCTTCCATTGGCAATCTTGGCGTTCGTAGTCTTTTCTTTTCTCTCATCTTCCTTCTTCTCCTTCCTCTTCTGTTGAAGCCGTGGGCTAGGGCAGCTAAGCGGCCTGTTTATTTCCTTTCATTCTCCCTTCCTCTCCATATGAGATGATGGGAGGTTTTTCCTTTCCTGCGGTTAGGCGATAGACTCTTGCTAGACCAAAGCATTTCCAAATGAGAAAGACATTGACAGTAAACTGTATGTGCACACAAGCCGCCATTTCTTCATTGCTATCGGTGACAAGTTCGAGGATGGTCTTCTCAGTAAGATACATATGCGGGCGAGAGACAGAGAGAGTAAGAGAATCCGAGATAAAGTGTGTGTCATACTATCAACTTGAGCAGCTATAATCCCCCTTAGAGTCACATTATCGGCTTTAGCTGAATGTCAGGAAACGAATGGAGTGCTCTCCCGGGCGATTATACCCCATATGTTGATCAGAAGACGAGGTGAGGCATGGTTTTTCAAACTTATCTCTTTGTTTTTGTAAAGTTATATATATTGGTACATGGTTTTTACTATACATTATTCGATCGATCGAGTGAGTATTCGTAGTATGTATGTGTACCCCGAAACACCTGTTCGCCGTACCTGCGGACGACCTGACCTGAATAAGTACCTAAAATGGACTCGACTCCAGCCTTTAGTAGCGCCATCCATCCATGCTATGCAAGTTGTAAACAGACTATTTGACCCAGCTTCCCACGTCTTCCCTTCTTGTTCGTTTTCTACAAAGGCATAATTTACCTTCTTTAGACTTCCGTCTCAATTCCAACACCTTTGGTGTCGTGCTTGAAGACGTTCTCAACCTTGTTCTGGCCCCGTTCGGCCAGGTGTTTCATCCATGCCACCGTCCTCGGGCCTTTCCACTGCATGGCACCTCTGTTCCGTCTGTGCAGTTGTTTGGCGTGCTGTTTGTAGTCCTTGATCTGATCTACGGTGTCGCGTTTGCCATCTTCATCCAGGCTACTACCGGTCTTCCTCTTGATGAAGGAGGGGACGAAGTCGGAATCGGAATCGGACGATGAGGATGACGAGCCACCCCCATCCCCTTCGCCATCGTCCCAGTCGCCCTCGTCATTGTCGTTGCAAATGTCGAGGACCTCCATTACGTTGGCGAGGTTGCGGTCTTTCTTCGCAAGTCCTTGGTGGTAACCGGACAGGCCGCTCCAGAAGGTGAGGATGAGTTCGATTTCACCAATCTTCTCACCCGGTTCCTCGATGGCGTTGTGTTGTGCGCGGTCCAGGTCGCCTTTCCACACCGAAAGCCGGACGGTTTGTTCTTCGTTGTCAGGAATGTCCTTGAGCCAAAGGATGCTAAAAGCAGGAGTGCGGTCCCTGAGGGCAGAGTCCTTACGAAACTCGACGACAAGCGGTGAACCATAGCGTTTACGGACGGGCAAACGAATAGGCCTATCCTTTTTCGTTTTCCAAACGACGTGGCCATCTTCTTCGTTCAACTTGCCATCTTCAGTGCCGGATTGCAGTTTGGATCGAGAAATGGTAGTTCGAATCTTCATTCTCATATTCTTAATATCTTCGGGGACATCGATCGCTTTGACAACGGGCTTGATGTCCAGTGTGCCATATTCCCAACCTAGTAGGTTCCGAGGAGCCTGGAGCTGGACAGAGCGGAAGACGATCGATATCCGGGCGCGTCCGTATCCCAAGCCACCCGAAAGCGGATAATTGGCATCGATCTGACTGCGACTCTGAAGTATTCTGGAGAGAGGTAGATAAACGATTCCCAGCAAGGGATCGTCTTCATGAACGCGGGCATCTCGAACAGAGATATGCACTTCAGTATTGCGGTAGTCTCGAATGAAGCGTTCACAACCAGCATTAAAGAACGGCTTCGAATTCTTCGGCTTGGTCCTTGTTTTGAAAACCTTTTGGTGGTTCAAGATGATGGTGCAATATGAAGACGGCAAGTCGTCGCCCTCTTCTTCCTCGTCGCTTGCGGCCCCATTTTTGTCTGCCTTCTTTTTGTTGACAGCCTCCAGTTCGAGGCCTGTGATCTGATGGATTTGGACGCTAAGAATACCACTGGGGTAGTCCTGTGGCGGAGGCGACGCTATGATGAGCTCATCCTGTCGTGCCTTACCCGAGTCAGCAGGGATAAATCTACGCATTGTGGGCGGCACTTACCTTGAAATCTTGAGCTTTCTGCTGCTCAATCTCGTCGCTCTCGTCCTTGCTAGCTTCGCGAAGTTTATTCTCACTCTGTTCATGAACCTTCTTCTTGAGCTGATCGATTGTCTTGATATCGGGATCTTCATCTTGCGCCGCCAGCTGATCTTCGGTGATCCTTGTCTTCGAGAAATAGCCTACACTCCATTTCAGTTTTCCAGGCATACCCTCTCCTTTCTTTAAAGCCTTGAAGCCGTCTTCCCGTTCTTGAATTTTGCCATTAGTCTCGTGTCCTTTCATTAAGCCCTTCAGATCTAGTTCTATGCGACCGAGATCATCATCCGCGGTAGTCCGGTCAGAGTCCCATAGCTGTACTCTGAGACGTTCGTCCACATTCAACTCTTCTGGGGTAACAAGAACGAAGCATGTTTCCTCCCAAACAGGGTTCATATTTTTCTGCAAGACCCGAGTAGACCAAAGGGGTTTTCCGAATTTCGCCCACCCCACGCTCACATATGGATCTGCAGAGCCTTGTTTGATGGGTCCCAGCCCAGCATCGCCCTCCTTGAAGTCAAAGGCTCGCCGAATCGTGACAACCAGGACGCCCCTCGCGTTCGTATCTTTCTTGAAGTCGTCGCCTACAAGCATGTCCTTCAAGTCGAGTGTGAGTGACTTGGGAGCCACATACTCGGCCATTGCTGCATCCACGGACGATTGAACGAAATGTGAAATGAGTGGAACATCCATCAAGTTTGGACCCTGCTTGATCAAGGGAATGCATGAAAGATTGACCTTTGGTTGGCCAAGGAAGGTCATGGTACAGAGCGAAAAGAATGGAGGATCCGGAGTTAGCTGCAATCGGAGCCGTACAGTTCCTACGATCCCGTGCAACTCAACCCAAACAGCTGCTTTGGTCAGTCATGTCAAGCATATGTGGGTGTGGCGATACGTACGTAGTTTAACGTTTGCAGGCATGTAGAAGGCCAAATACAGGTGAGCGTTCTTTGCTCGCTCTTTCATGCCACGTCTTCCTGTCGAAGGTCGGTAAGCAAAAGCAATTTCCACATTGACGAAATCGCCTTCCTCCGCTTCCATTCCTTGGGCAATGTTATCAATACTTTGTTCGTTCTCGCCCACTTCATCTTGCTTGTTCTCTGAGCTCTCATCAACTTGGCCTTCCCCGGGCACCGAACGATCGTTCTTCTCCTTGTTGACAGGCTTCAGGGAACCGTCTTCAGATACAGTCCTAGCAGCGGCTCCGGTAGGAAGCCAGCGAACACCTAGTATGCGAAGAGCCTCACTTCCTTGACCAATGTCATCGACACTGACCATTCGAACCATCTTTGGCAAACTAGCTTGCATGACGTCCTATATCTATTAGCTACATTGGGAGCACGGGAAAACAAATGCATGGCCACTCACCTCTAGAGTGTCAGATACTGAAGTAAAGAGATCTGGGTTGATCAATGGCCAGACAGAAGCAAGTAGAGAATTCAACCACTGTGCGCTTTCAGCGGTGGAGCTTTTGGACAATTCCTTCCCGCGTTGTCGCTCAGCTTGCCAGACTTCGGTCTCCCAGACATTCTTGATCTTGTTTTCGGTCCATTGACGCATACCAATAATGACTGCTGCGGAAACTCCCAGGCTGACTGCCACCTCCACGAAGGTGAAGAAAGCTCGTGACCATCCTGAACTGTTACGTGTAACCTGAAACAACGCAACCACAAGTGTCAAACTGACACTGACGATACCCAGACCTGCTGTCATTGCCTTTCGATATACATCGGTGATACCATCTCTTGTCATCTGAAAGTCTGGAGGAGGAAATAGTTTGTCCATTTCTGAATGTGTATCCTGGCCGTCAATGCCCTCTTGAGACAGTTGCTCGTCGCTCTTGTTCTTCGCATGCCCTCCAGTAGCTGATTGTGCTTCCGAGCCCGCAGGTGGCCCATTCTTAGGGGTCTTCTTCAAATCCTTGTCCGTATAGTCGTGAATTGTGACTGGCAAATGTGTCACAGGGTCTGTGACTTCTCGTTCGGTGCCATCTGCGGAGAACTTCTTCATTTGTTTTCGTGCTTTCTTGGGATCTGACTCATGCAGGTGGCCCTCGGTAGTATCTTTCGCCTGTTCTTCCTCTTCCCCCTTGATTTCTGGGTCCTTCTGTTCTTCTAATTTTCCGGCATGTTCTTCTGCGATATCGTCATCGTGTCCCAAATTCTTGTTCTCGGCCTGGTACGGCTGTGTGTTCTCGTTGGGATTCGCGGCTTCTTTGCCATGTCGGAGCGTGGTGTAGGCGTCACCGATGCGCTCTAGTCTGCTCCTATCGTCGCTTTCTTTCCGATCATCAGGCGCTGGATATTTAGCCTCGCGCTCCTCCTTCTCCTGGCGATACTTCTGTACGGTAGGGATCGGGTTGTGAGGTGTGTATGGAGCCTTGTGGTTTTTTCGGCCAGTCTGGATATCCTCCACTCCAGACATGGCAGCGACAGTAGGTTGAGAGGCTTTTTCTGGAAGTTAAGTTGCTATGTAGAGAACCTGCTCAGATGGGGTAGGGCAATGATCGTAATTCTTGTTATTCGTGGATAGCGTAGAGGTCATGCAACATCAAGAGGTGAACGAGCGAAATGGAACGAAGGGTTGGTGGATTGGTGAGAAAGAAAGTCGAAATACGAGTAATAACTGCTGTTCAAGTGGGCATGAGAAGGTGCGCCCCGACGACTTTGATTCCCAAGGGTCGTGGTCCGTGTATTTGCAATTGACGTATTGTACAAGGCTTTTGGCAGGTTTTTGGTGTGATAATTGTAATACCAAGCTCCCTTTGCCCCACCAAGGATCATCAAGGTCATCCAATCCTTATTGTTCGTGATGCCGTTTCATCCATGGACCATGTGTGCTGTGGATGTCAAGGTGAACAAGCGATGACGTCGGCTTGGCAATGCCGTTTACTATGTCAGCGTGCGGAGTTGGACAACAGCCTACAGGGGACGTGCGGAGAACACGTGCGGGAGCACCATCCGTAATTGAATCTGATTCTTCTTGTCTGTGAAATTGAATGATAATTACGAGTGCGGAAATGCAGAGGCATGCTGTATCCAAGTGTACCAAGCATTGCTGCTCGTAGCAGTTCCCCCTGCAACAAGTATCGAGTTGGCAACAATAAAACGTCAAACCTAAGGACTAGGCCCAAGAAGATATCGACGGTTCAGTAAGTGGATACGAACCAAACCCCCATTATGCCGATCAACAAGCTCCTTAAGCCTTCGGTATTATAGCCGAAGAATGCTAACAATTCTAAGTCCTTCTTTGGCTTCTTCCGCCCTTGTCGCACCTGCCTTTGAGTGACTTGATTTCGTAGATACGCGCTCTATCTACAAAGACCCGTACTCAAAAAGAAGAAGAATGTGTACCTGTGAGCGAGTGATAATACCCTCACCATCGATTACATCAATTAGACCAAGGCACTTGTACGGAGAAATGATAGAGAGAACAAGTCGGAGTTACAAGGAAACGCACAGACTCCACCACTGTGGTCCAAGGCACCTAGGCGACATATCCTTGACTGTAGATCGATAAACAACCCACCTACACACAATCCTACCACAACGTTGCCGTACTGTAGCTCAGTCGACCAAGCAGACATCGACAGCTGTGGGATGCAGCAGAGCTTTGTGCCAGGTGATACAAGCACAGCATGATCAATCTCCCCACGGAAGTTCTTCTCAACATTTTCGCGTCACTTGATTCTCTCCAAGATTTACTGTGCCTTAGGGAAGTTTGCAGGCGGTATCACAATGTCATCGATGAATTTCCTCAATCAAGCGCATATAAAGTAGCTCGCTCTCAATTTGCTGCTTTTGATGACGCTCTGCTAGCCATTCGTCTCAAAAGCATCCCGCATGAGTCGCTGTGTTTCTACAATCTCGAGAGCAAAGCTTACTCCTTCACCCCTACATCGGAGTATCTCCAGGCAGTTTTAAACGGTGAACCCGTTCCAGAAGGATGCCCGAGAGGCCCTCCACTGCTTTGGCACGATGAAATCAGGCGCGTGGTGGACCTATACCTGCTTGGGATCGCATCAATATCCGTTGCATCTGGCAGCAAAGCCATGAACCAAACCTGGCGTGAGCCCCCTGGAGTTCACCTATGGACATACTCCGATGCTTTCGGAGATGCCTGGCTAGATGCTTATTTAAGAGGTTTCTACCGCTTGAGTGCATTTTCCGCTCTCTTCAGTCCGAGAGTGATTGCGCAACCAATTCTAGACGCGGTCAAAAAGCATGAGCCCGGATTCAACTTCGAAGAAGTGGTTCCTGAAGCCTTCTGGCGTGATGTTCATAATTTTCCGATCCATGCTGGATGCGAGCATCGATACGAAACGACATACATCATGGGCTATCAACCTCCATCAGTCGGTGATCATTATGATATCTTCGCAGGCTTTTGGGAATGGCTATATCGTCGGCCCAAACTACACAACGCAGGTCGCAGCTTCCAATCACCTAGCGAAGACTCTGCCCCGCCTTCGCTGCTGGAAGAGCCGAAGCAAGAAGTTTTGTCAGTCGTACAGATGTGTAAAGTAGCCGAATACTTGAGCGATCGTAGTTTTGGCATAAAACCATCACCTCATCATCATGTCAAAGCCCTCTTCAACGAATTCTATGTGAAAGAGGGTGACAACCACCCACCTTTCACGATGTACCGACCTAAGCTTCATATCCCACTGTGGTCACATCCACATGCCATCATCAAGCACTGGACAGAACAGAATGTGCATTCGATTGTGTGGGAGCGCATTCACAATTTCAACACCGATCAAGGGTTTCTTGGCGTGCGATCAATATGGGATATTTGTAACAGCGAGCTCAGCAGCCGGTTCCGTCTAGTCTATGACCCTGAACCTCGCGAACATATGAGACTAAGTGATGCACTACTCAATATGCGTGGCGAGATTTACGATCTCGACGATCGAGAACGCCCATCTTTGATAGCTTAGGTAGCCTGTTGTTTTCTGAATCAATCAAATAAATAACAAATAACTTGCGCATAATGCAATTGAATCTTAGTTCCTTTACTACTATTTCAAGTTACAATTTCCAAGGAAAAGACGAACACCTCGCATATATACCTCGAGCGACAACGTATCCAATGATTCATAACTCCATCCCATCCCGAATTAAAGCATTTTTGATTAAGTCCGCCTCTTTCCTTCCGCCGGGTATCATAGCACATTACATCTTGTTCCCTGCTCAAAAGCCCTTTCCTCCCACTGATTGGTTCTCCTTTACCAGCCCAGTCTTACTCATGGGTGTACCTGCGCTTCTAGGCAACCGACATATCATTTCTCATCGTGAAAGAGAATGGGCGACCAGGGCAGCATAAAATGGCTCTTTGTTCACGTGTGCCTTGTTCTTCTGAACAGTCTTCACTTGGCCTGACTTGATCTCAGACGCTATAACATCAATACCGTTAGTGATACGTTCATGTGATGTAAGGAGAACAAGAATGACTGTCGTACATTTTTTGGAGAATACCGAACGAATGCTCTTCTTCGAGTCGTTTGACGTTCCGTAGAACTGCTTGTTCTCCTCATAAGGTGGTGGTGCGGTGTTGGAGGAAGTTGAGTTCCGCGGTGAAGTGGATGCTTCGGAGGAGGTGATGGAATACATCTGCTTGGTTGTGGAAGACATGTTGATATTATAGGAACCGGTGGATTGGTGATGTGGTACTGTGCCTAGTCGTAATATATGTATGGATCAAAGTGGCTCAAATGATTAAAGATGGATATCGTGTAGCTTGTTGCGAGGTATTGAGGGTTCTTGCTTTCTGTGGATGCTGATGATAATGAAAGGGCATATTTACCACGAATGCCTTCGAACTATATATACGTAGGTCTCCTATGCAGCTTACAGAACAATTGCATCGCGCAATCCTAACATCTTACTGATCATCGGAATAATCCAACGATCCCAACCTGAAAAAAAGCCAATGTCGCAAGACTATACCCTCGCATGCTACTCTATCCACTCGGATATACCAACTTATGACATAAGCTAATATTGAAGACGCGGTCAACGCTACTATTTTCTCACCACACGATGGATCAACAAGGCTAGCGTGACATATGCACCTCAAAGCTTCTGTTAGAAGCCATTTACGGAACGGCATTCGCCCCCGCTAGCTATCTACACTTGATGCACGTGTGTCACCCTGACCCTAGGAACCGGAGACCACATCCAAGGCAACAACGCCGTAGAAAACCTGTAACATCCCAATCAGAGAAGGGCTAGAACAGACCGCATTTGTGAATGCCGGTGCGCAATGTCATCAGACGGGGTTCGCGGATTACGTTGAGAAATGTAATTCACTCCACCCACCACCAATAAGAAAATTTGATGCGTTCACGATCGAGTGGATCTATTAGATCTATCATACCACTGGCGAGCGCGAGATCACGGCATGCATCGGTATTGGGAGGGAAGAAGGAGAAAAAAGTTTTTTTTTCTCTTTATTGTTATTGTTACGAGAGGAAGTGGATATTGTGTTGCACCGCTGGGGAACATGTCAGTGCTCAGGTCTGCAGGCGTTCGGAGTACTTCAATTCCGATCTGATAATACAAAGCCTACTGAATAATCTGGGATAAAGGCGTCATTTCTAGCTTAATCAATGGTATGTAGGAGCTCTGCGCCTGTTTAGGAAGATTTGCTTATAAATGGATCTTTCTTGGACTATCTCGCATTTCATCATGAGTCCTTGCCTGCATGCCATTTCTTCTAGTCTGACGAGGAGCTACTACTCTCGATTCAGCTTAGAAACAATCCCTTTATTCCGGATCATGCAGTATCACAAACATGAAAACATTGGCATTAAACGTGCATGAATGAAAAGTCAGGGTCAGTGTGATCAGCAGTAAGCCTAATGGTTGACAAAAGTGATACGATTGCAGTAGTTGAAGGATTTGGCAGTGGTGCAAGTATGATTGGTATTGCGATTAGGCGAGCAATGTGTATGGATATATCCGAGAGACAACAGCTCGGGGTCATTTGTAATAATGGGTAACCAAGAGGTTTGATGGCAGCTCAAGAGAATGCATGGCATGATCATTTGGAGGAGAAGGTGATGGTCAAACAATATTCGCATGCTTCAAGCGCAATGAGGACGAACCTGGCTCGGACATAATCAACACGGTACAAGGCAGGTGCTAGGTCGGACATAATCAAGCATTTATTCTTTGATCACTCGTGAGCTTGTTTTGAACCTCGTACCTTATACCTATCTCCGAGATGGATCGTAGATGATCATCTAAACAAAACGACAACTGGGGTACACTCTCGGCAATTCCAATAGCAGAACTGGTAGATGGATGGAACCGCTGAGAAATCACGAAAAGGCTGCACTTCGCAAGATATTATTAGATAAACAGAAGGGTATATGTATGTACAAATCCTCATTGCTCCAGGCTTTTGCTCAAAAAAGATACTACACATGAGATCAGCGAGCAAAGCTACCACTTCCAGCCATCCCAAGTAGCACTCACGGTATTATTCCAATTGGCGTTATCAAGCCAATTCAGAAAATCCTCGCTTTCAGTCGGTATGGGCTCCATACCATCCACAAGAGGAATATCGAAAAATCCGCCTCCTACAGCCGGTATTCCGGAACCGCTATCTGTGCCTGCGTCTGAATTTGTGTTCGCTGTAGGTTGATGGTTGAGAACTTCGTCTAATATGTATGCCAACATCTTATTTAGCTCGCTGCAGAGTCTGTGATTCCCATCACCGGGCAGGATCACCCATTCTAAACAAGATATCAAGACGGAAAGATTACGTATTATATCCGCCCTCTTGAGGTCCCCCGGTAATGGTGCATTCTCGAGTGTGCATCTCCTGAGTTCTAAAGCCAAGATGCCTGCACTCGGCAAGCAATAGAAAAGTATAATAGTAGGAACGTGACGCTGAACACCATATTCTTGTTTCCGATGTTTGTTGAAAACGAGAACTGTTGATAGTAGCTTCATCGAGATGTCTAAGAGCGCGGGTTTGGCTGCTGGTGTGTGTCGGCGAAGGATGCGCTGTACTTGGAACTCATTCTGCAGATATTCCAAGTATGCACTGATCATACGGATGGATATCGCTGGATCGACTTCGGTCCACATAAGGTCTTCATCATAGGTGTCGTAACGAAGGTGTGGCGGTAGAGACTGCCAGGTCTGTTGGCATTCTGTTGATATTGCCCTGTGGTGGGAATCAGCAGAGAACTACTAAAAATGAATATCCTTCCTTACTGGATCTTCTGTATCACATCACCATCTGTCTTTCCAGCAAGCGACAATTGCAGTATTCGCTCTTTGGAGACAGAGTTCTGAAACCGAAGCCTTATCCAAGAGGCGGAGCAGATCTGGCCCTGAGTATTCCAACCCTCTGGATCAAGCCTTGCAAGCGCCGTATTCAAGACTTCCGGATCAGAGGAACACGCCACGCCGTCATCTAAATCAAGAGGCATCTTGCGATTGGAGTACATGGAGGCCATCATCGGTGGGCGTCCAAAGAAGGTAGCTAGCTGTTTGTCACTCTTGTAAGCTGCGGCGTATAATCGCCTTCGGCACTCGCGGAGAAAGAACGGCTCAGGCCCTTCTTCACAATGAATACCCTCTGCATACACTGCGCTGACAGAGTCACCCATTCCGCGCCATACGCCATGATCTGTAGGGAATCAGTCTCATGAAGCCACATGCTGAAGGGAAAGGACTAACAATTGTCACCATAGAAATTGCTCATAACAAGCATGTTGCTGTAGAGAAGCCATATCATAACGTCATTAACAGCCCCATGTACCTGGCACAGGCTGATACAGTCGTAGCTTGCGTGAATCATATCCTCTATGAACTCGTCTTTGTTGATCTTGCGGCCGTCTTCCAATGTAAAGAGAGGGTCGTCTGGAGAAGTAAACTGTGCATTGGATCCAGCCAAAGCCAGTATCAGTCCAAGCGTCTCCCATCGGAGGTTCTGGCCTGTGTAAAGAGTATGAAATTCAGATCCAAGCATGGTGGGTGGGACCTTCAATGGTCGAGCTGTATTTGCGGTGAGTGCGGCATACATGGGGAAAGGATCGCCATCAATCATGGAGAGCTGTTCTAAGTCTATGCGTAGTTGAGGAAGTGCTGATAAGATCAGTGGTCCCATCAAGACGGACGCTGTGTGATTCTTGAAGTACATCTTTGCTGATTTCTCAAACAGCGAGAAAGGCGTGAGCTTGGAGATGATCGATTGTCCAACAGACATCTGGCAGTGCCGACTGCCTGATATGGCTCGAGGAACGATCTGTGGCTCCGTGACAACCGGCTCAGGAGGCTGGCTATGAACTGAGTCTGGGAGAGGGCGTTCTTCAGCAAAGACACTGGCATAGCTTGTCGAACCTAAGAAGAAGCTTCTTCCAGACTCTGAGGCACTCTGGGTGGTCCTCGTGGCGGACTCGGGAGGTGTTGGCCATGTATTGCTAGCAAGCGAGGAGGTGACCGTGCCAATATCATTCCGAAGGGTTGTGGTTGGGCTGAGATGGAGAGGTGTGAGTTTCCCGTGATCCCGCGATTCACGCGTTTCGGAGTATCTGGGCTTTACAACCCTTGGACGGCGCTCAGGTTGTTTACGAGGAGTTCCAGCAGGTTTAGTCATTGGCGCAGGATGGTAGAAGCACTGGGTTCCCAAGTCATTAAAACTGTCGAACGCAAGACATCACAAGAGATGGGGGTTGAAGATGGGTGGCTAACTTGATCGACTACTCCTCGCGCCCTACACTTTTCACAGGTCGGTGTAGCATGGTCACATCGGATTTTTGAGATTCTGCATGGCTCGCAAGATCTTTCAAGCTATATGGTAAGTACCTACATAGGAGTGGATGATAGAGACATAGGTACTGTACTGACCTGGGTTTTCCATTTCTGCGGAGCATCGTGTCTTGCCTGGGTTGGTACTTAACCACTCAACGGACAATTGGTGAAGTGGAAACTGTGCAGTATGAAGTGGCCCATCGTTTGCGATGGAGGATACGACGTCCTTTCCGTGCAGGACCTCGTGGGTCATTCCGAGAATAGAGGCTAAGAAGAGACGGAAAAGACTCCGACAGTCATGACTAATTGATCCTCTAGAAGCACGCTTACCATACTCCTCACTTTTGATTTGTTCAGATGAAGGTGAGCTAACCACTCTTTACCTAACTCCACACGCTTCGGAATTCTCGGAGTAGAAAATAGACCTAATCTGGTTAAGCGGTGCTGCTTCCTTTCGCCGTCATTAAAGAAACCCACTATTATCTAATCGCTCTATTCCGAGACCTCTACTTTAACATGACTCCTACTCCTACCATCATCAATGTTGTAGCTATGGGCTGTCATAAGCTTCAAGTATTAATGAGAATACAGCTGTCGTGGTGTTCTGGTAATATGCCTGAAGTATCAATATGCTGAGAGGTAAGGGGTGCATGCGTTTTCGCTGTCCTGGTCCGCAAGGCGCATTCTGAACCATAACCATACTGTGTACAGTACATGAGAGGGAATACTCGCCGATACATCTTGTTACGCTGTTTCTCTCCAAATCAAGCCGTCGCAATATTAACAATGATGATGTAGTAGTTGCGAATCATTATATGTATCGCACGAGCGCGCCACAAACGGTGGCTGATGCACTCGGATTGTGTGGCTTTTCCTCATCCTCAAGGCAAACTACAACAGTGCTCAACGGCAGGGTGACGCCGCACTCGATATGATGATGGCAGTTTCATCATACTTTGGCCACAACCAGCCAGCATAGTCAAGCGAACTGTTGATCAGTCCAAGGATCCCTTCGCAGATCTCAGCGTCGCGCTATGTCTGAGAGATTCGTACCCTACTTGATGGGGTATGCGCTGGCACCGCTTACACCTCATATAAACGTCGACGACATCCGCATGTATGGTCGCTCTGGCTGCGGCCACCCAGAAATCGCTCAACTGGGGATGGTAGAGTCTTGACGGCAGTGCTTGGGCAGCAAACGATTGGCTCAAGCTTTTCCTACTGCTGGTCATAGGAATGTGTTGTAACGTGCTCTTGCAAAACCGGTCAACCCAGCAGAGCCTCATGGGAGGTCTTCTTGTCTCTTGATTCGGTTGCGTGAGATGCCGCCTTTGCTTTTGATGCCATTATCGCTCCAGGTTTTAGCGAAAGAGGCGCAGTTTGCATATCTCGAATCTTGGCCGAGCCTGAGGCATCTCTAGTAAACCCTCGACAGCCATCGGCCGCCGATACATGACACACCCCAGCCAGATGGGTTTTGAAAGAATCTAAGAATCTTGAGGTAACTACGTCCAAGGAGTAGTCGACATACTTGTACCTACAGCCTCTGCTGCGGAAGTTTGTTTGCTCACCAAAACAGCTGGCAGAGTGGGCGCCTTACCTTTTAACCGCAACTGGCGTCGTCTTCGGCGGGCATTGGGTTCATTTGGTGCGACCCCGTCGTATTACTGCCGCTGTCTTGTGCTGCCGTAGCTGCGTGCTCCTGCGCTGCGACTGCAGCTACCAATAGTTGCATGTGCCGGGGGCCATCTTCACCGGTCGTTGCGGGGTGTAAGAACAGCTGCGAAAAGGGAGGTGCTACACCACACCACGCAATTGCCCTTGAATCGAGTCTGCCCAGCTGATGTTAATTCTTTCAGCCGCGACCGTCCTTCTATCTTCACTGCCCCTTCCTCGACTCGAGTTGGACGTCTTCTTTCCTGGTGGATCATCTTTGTTGTAAGCTTTCGCGCGCAGTTCTTCGCCAACCTTACAGGGCGGGATTCGATCTTTCATTGTCGTCGGTTTTGGGCCACCAGTCCGCGGGCCGCGCTCTGGCGTAGCCCTCCGTGAGGCATTTCGCAAGGCGATTGATGCGCAGTTCCTACAATCTCATTAATCCTACACCTCGCCTTTCCTGGCGACCTTTTGGCACGCCATGTCCGAATCGTACAGCCACTTCTATGGATACCATGACCAACCTCAAGTGTTGATATCGACCTCTGCTTTCGAGCAACATCAACAATATGGTCATTATGAAGATAATCGACGGTCTAAATCACCAGCTTCGTTGATCAACCAAAACGGGCTTTCGCCTGGACCCCTCAGCACGCCGCCTATGAGCCGGAACCCTTCACAACCCCTTGAGCCGGTGCCGGACCAGATGGTTTGGGACAATGGAGTGGGCAGTCCTTCCGACTCTACCAGCTCTCTCCAAACGCCAGACAACGAGTCGCTCGATTTCGAGATGCTCGACTCCAATGATGTAACGCACAGCCTTCAGGATCATTCTAGTGCAAGCATGCTCGGAGGCCAGACTATCGCAGGAGAGTTGCCTCTTCTTAATGACAATCTCTATTTCACTGATATAGGTAACATCCCCCGGAAGCTAATGATCACAGGTCGCGATGATTGATGTGCCTCACAGAACTCCAAAATGCCATGAATGCTACATTAGCATCGAATCCACATTTCAACTCGTTTCCTTCGCAACTACCACACCAAGAACATACACAGCTATCGCAAGCTTCGATGGTCCCTCAGCATTATGGTCAAATCCCTTCTGAGGCATACATGACCCAACCCTCCCGCCAGGATCCTTGGTCAAGCCAACGAACACCCCATGCCTCTGCCGTACCACAACCCTCAGGAATCGCTCACTTTGGCTCCTCCTCTGATCCAACGCTTTTCGACAGCTTTCCTAGCCAGAACATACCCATGTGGGTCAGCGACACTTCGGATACCAGTTCCCTGCTGTCGCCAAATGAGCCCGTAGTGCCTCCACAGGACATATTCTACCCGTTCCCAGGTCAAAATTTTCAGAGTCAGAATCAGCCTAGCCTAAGGTTGAGTCCAGTAGAACCACTTCAGACGGAGCTGTCACCATCTCCGGACTCGGGAGGTTTTATCAATTATGACCCGTCATCAAGCTTCTTCACTAGACAGTATGATATCGCAGAGCAGCAGCCTCAATCAATTTCTCCAGTCACGCCTGCGCAAGTATCTTATTCTGCCTCATATGTTGACCGGATTTCGCGCTCGTCGTCTAACATGGGGCAAAGCTATCCATCTTCGTTTCTACCAGCTGTTAGCCCTCAAGCATCTGCGCCAAGTCCTGGTGGTTCTGAGGGTGTATTCTCCTATCAGCAATCAGAGTCGGGGCTAATGATGGAACCCTACCCGCATGAATATATCGATACTAAACCACCACAGTCTCATTCGCCATTAATGATCGAACATAGCCCGTTTGAGAAGATGTCTAGAGCAGCGTCGAACAGCTCACATGATTTTGATCAAGGGAACCCTTCTCGGCCGCAGTTGGTATCAAAGAATTCTAGCTCACGTCCTGGAGGTAGAGCACTTGGAACACATTTGGAACCTGCCGTAGCGAAGCAGGCCCACGACATGCGCAAGATAACCGCATGTTGGCATTGCGTGCTCCAGCGTGATAAAGTAAGCTTCGGAGATGCCCTCAACCAGAATATATTTGGATAATTTGGATTGACATTTGCTAGTGTGGACCCGGCGATTCTTGTGAAAGGTGCCTGAAACGCTCTCAACGACCCAATGCTGACTGTGGCCTGGGCTGTTCTCGCATCAAGCTGGTGGAGTTATCACAATACTTCCTCCCAACTTTGGTCACACAAATCCATGAAGACGCCCAGCTAACACATTTCGTATCCCGATACATTGCTCAATGGGGTAATCAGGAGATAACCATACATATGACCTGCGGGCAGAAGCACATGCCGAGAATTCCAGTCAAGGTATACGAGTTCCTTCCCAAGGGAAACGAATTGTTGGTCTTGATCCAATACAGGACAGACACAACGACCAACAAGCGCATAAAGGTGAAGAAGCGGAGCCCAGCACTTGGTATGGTACACATCAATCACAACGAAGAGAAGCGATATGGACAGTACATTAGCAACATCGTCGACAACCATATCGATGCATTTGGTGAACTGTGTTGGATGGAAGATGATAACGACTTCCAACAGAAGCTCTTCAGACTCATGTCACGCCTCCAGCCGAGAGGCGAAGATGAAGCCAAGCTACTTCGTGAAGTCATGCGTCTTGTAGTATGCACCTTTATCATGTCTCACACCCTTACCATTGCCGAGGAGACTAAGCTGGACTCGCTGTCGAAGATGCAATCGTACCAGGGACCCGCATCGTATGTTGAGAATTTCACATCGCCGCGAATGACGAACCGACAGCTAAAATACTTCTTCAACCGGATCCAACGCACTATTTTGACCACGGTGTTGAACAAACTGCAGCAGATTTTCAAATCCTCCAAGGGATGTGACAAATGGCTCGCTGCCTTTATAGCAGTGGTAGGAATGTGCATGGCACACGAGGACCAACAAAAGACAATACATTTGGTCATGGAGACCAAGGCTGCGACCGAGAACCTGGACCCAAGGGAGACCCAGGGCAAAGCGGACATTGCCTGTAGAGAGATTGATGAAAGGATGACATTCATCGCCCAGATCTTCAGGTGGAAGTACAACCGCAAGTGCAATCCGTTGCGCGACTCGGAACGCGACTGGGCAAAGGAGAGCGGATTTAGCGACCCCAACGCGGTGACTTTCATTCGGGCCGTCGCCCAGTTGGTGAAGGAAAACAGTAAGCCCAATTCTGAGAAGATACTGAACAAGAAGCCATGCTGACTGTCATCCAGTTGATTTCCTGCAAGTAAGGCAGAACGTCAGCATCTCCAGCACCAACCAAACACAGTATACATCTCGTCTCGTAGGCCAATTCCTTCTCTCCTTCTGGCTGCCACAGATGTGAGAAGTATACGTTGAGTGGTTGAACCTCTTTCTTTTTGCCCTATGAAGCGGTTTGAAGCTTTGTGTCGTTTGTCTCACTTCTCTTTGCTCTTGTAATTCCGGCTGGTTTTTGTTTCGATCCCGTCTTTGAGGCTTGCCGTGGGAGCAAGGACCTTGGACGCATGCACGCACGCATATTTTATGTTATACGTGAAACGCTTAAAGCAATCTATGAATGACGGTGCAAGAAAAAAAGGGGGGAGGGATTTTATATTATCACATGGGTAGAGCGGTCAAGGAACGGAAAGTGGAACTTTTGCTTCACGATCTCGCGACGCATAGCTCTTTCGACTCTCTTTCTCTCACGATGACGACCATTTTTTACTTCTTTTTCTGTTTCATTTCATGAGCGAACAGACATCTATAGTTTTAATCAGCGCGGATCGGTGTACTCCTTTGTTCTCCCGTAGCCAGTTTCTTTGCCCGCTTGCAAAGATCGCGCCATTTTCTCGCGGCCATGTCACGAGGTTTAGCAGTACCGATAAAAGGGGCGGCAAAAACGTAACAGGAGTGGCAGTGTCATGAATTTCTTTGAATTTGAATCCAAATCTAGCGTAACTAGTGTGAGGACAGCGTAACGCAGCGTAGCATTCTACTACTTCTTCATGTTCTTGCTCTCTATATTGCTCATCTAATGAACTGGGGATTCCCTCTTAAAATATCGTGAAAGACCAAACAGTCTCTAGATATCACATTCGTATCACTGTCTATTTGAAAGAAGAAGAAAAAAAAGAAGAAAAACGATCTTCTTCGTTGTGTACCTTTTCCCACAGTTCCGCTTGCTCACTCAGACATCGGGATTGGTAGGCGACCATCCCGACCGGTGAAACGAGTGCGGAATCGCGTACGGACGTGCCTGCATGCATGCACGCACGCACCTTGAAGTGGGTGAGCGCTGAGGAGTGCGTACGGTTTCCGTGGGAGTGAGGCCGGAGGGAAGAGAGCAGTGAGAGCCACAGTGTGGGTGTTCAAATAGTCGTACGAGGGGTACAAGAGGGGACCGAGTCTTGTCTTGTGGGGTGTGACAAGACGGGGCTGGGGTGATGTAGTAGAAAGGACTCTGGTAAGTGTGGTGTGACTTGGGCTGGGTCGGTGGGTTTCGTAGATACTCGAAAATGTTGGTCGAACATGATGGAGACGTAATCGAGCTTGATGCATCTCCTTCCTCTCCTCATCTGTGTGTGTATGCTTCACTCTGTATGAGCTGCTCTCCACTTGGTTGGAGATCTTCGTTTTTTCACGACAAACGAACTCCCGTAATGTGCATGATAGCCAGGCAGGCAGGTAGGCAGGCAGACTTCCCCTATCAGTGACGTGGTTCCTGTCAACCCCCAGTATAGAACGAATGGTTCATTTACCTGCACACATCACAGACAGAGAGCTCGTGAGTAGGCGGGTAGGTGTCCCGATCCAATATCTCATCCACCATCCTCTTCAACCCCAAACCCAACTCGAACCCAAAGACTACAGCCCACACATCCCACAACGACCTCATTGCCCGCTCCACTCTGCACGGCATCCTCCAGTTCCTCCTCTTTGATCCTGAATCCCCTATCTTCGCCGCACCTGCACGCCCGAACCCACTCCAGCTCTTCCTCATCCCCTCCATTGCTGGCGATGACCTCCTCGAAGTCTTCACCGAGATCAAGGACCTCCAGCCCGAGGATGAAATCGTCTCTTTTCTTGTCGTTGCCCTCGACACCACCGCCGCCGGTCGTTGCCCCGTTCGTGGTCAACGAGTTGGAAGCAGAGGATAGATATCGGTCGTACTCGTCCCTAGACGCCTTGACGCTCAACACGCGGTACGCCTCGAGGACGTCGTCGACCGTGTAGCCCGCTCCCTGTTTCGTCGGGGCCGTAGGCCTGGAAACACCATCGCTGCCCTTGTGTCCGCCCACGTTCTGCGCGTCTTCGCGATTCTTGTCCGGATGGGCCCGTAGAAGGGCATTGCGGTAGGCGATCTTAATGTCTGCGTCCGAGGGCCGCTGCGTGCGAGAGGAGTGAACAGCGAGGAATGGAGGATCGAGTCCGAGCGTCTGATAGTAGAGTGTTGAAGGGAACGCGGTCGGCATGATGTCTATAGCTTTGGCTTCTTCCTCCTCTTGGCGTGGTGCGATTTCAAGAGGCAGGTACTATGCAGGTCGATGTGTGAGGTACTGGTGGTGAGGAAAGAGCGACTATGCGTTACGAGAACCAAAAACAGTTCAAGGGTCTAGAGCGATCAGTGGTCCTATCCCAGACATCTCCCCAGTATGTGCCTGTCAGCAGCACTCCATGGGGTGAGAGCAAAGTTGTTCAGTCGTTACAACACCTCTGGTAAGTGAGCTTGACTACAAAAAAAAGTTGAGGTGCGGATTTAGTGCGCCCCGCGGGGTGTAAATTCCTCGGGTGGCGGGGCTGCGATTTGGCTCGTTCACTAGCAGTTGGGGTAACATAGGTGTACATACATGTACATACAACCAACCAACGTTAACGAGACTGCGCATCTGAGACATGTCTTGCTTTTTCTTGAAACTCGACTCTTTTCGAATTCATGGTACCTCACACGGTGATTGTCATTTCATGTTGCGCACAAATAGTTTCAATAGGACTGAATTGGTAGGGTGTCTTTGGAGTAATCTAGAGAGCAGCACTACATATTTGGACAATACTGGTCAACCGTAGCCTGAGAGCCATTTCCAAAGACGCATAATCATTGGTCTGTCTCGTACGATTACTGCCTAAGAGACATACATCCCGCCAGTTCGCCAAAAGGGGGGTTGTTCGTAGATATGGGAGCAAAAAGAAAAACATGTGGGGAAATCAGGGGGATCGCATTCGAGAATTCAAGCACCTGCCCACCACCCAAACGCATTACGAGTGCCGGCTTCCGTGATGAAAGACAACCACTCGTACGGTCCGAGTTAAACCAATCCACCAGGGGGGTAAACGTCAAGGGGACAGTGCTGAGCGTGAGAGGAATTCAGAAACAGACATGAGTCGTGGAGAATTTGGGAGATCCGAGCCGCTTGCTGCTAAAGCCAATTTTCGAAATCACATAGACACACAACTCCGGGAGACACTCGCTACCGTGAAGTTCGCCTTCATCCGTCCCTTGTGGATGGACGAGAACGACCGGACCGCGAGGACATGGTCAACGAGATGAAAATGTCTAAGCGGCAGCGGGGGCTGCAGGAGGCTGCTGCGGCTCCTCAGCGGGGGCGGCTGCTGGAGCCTCAGCGGGCTTCTCCTCTGTCTTGGTCTCCTCCTTAGCGGGGGCCTCGGCGGACTGCTCAGCCTCAGCACCGTCCGATGATGTCCAGAGGGTAAGGTTGTCGCGGAGGAGCTGCATGATGAGGGTGCTGTCCCGGTAGGACTCCTCAGAGAGAGAGTCGAGCTCAGCAATAGCATCGTCGAAAGCCTGCTTGGCGAGGTGGCAAGCACGGTCGGGCGAGTTGAGGATCTCGTAGTAGAAGACGGAGAAGTTCAAGGCAAGACCGAGACGGATGGGGTGAGTGGGAGTGAGCTCAGTCTGGGCGACATCGGTTGCGGTCTATTATGTGATGATCAGTCAGGGTGTTTTGTGGTTGGTGGTGGTGATGGAATATGTGATTGCGTCATACCTTGTACGCCTCGTGTGCGGCAGTCGCAGCGACCTTGCGCTTCTCGCCAGAAGCGAACTCGGCGAGATAACGGTGGTAGTCACCCTTCCTGTAATGTGCCAGATGATTAGAATTGTGCAAAACGCTTATCGCGAGACGGATGGCGGCTCAGGAGGACGTACATCTTGTGGTAGAAGACCTTGGACTCGCCAGACTCGGCCTTGGGGATGAGCGACTCATCAAGGACGTTGAGAACATCCTGGCAGACCTGCTCGAGCTCGGTCTCGATCTTCTGACGGTAATCGCGGATGGTGCCAACGTGCTTCTCAGAGCCCTTGGACTCCTCCTTCTGCTCGATGGATGAGATGATGCGCCATGAGGCACGTCGCGTGCCGACGACGTTCTTGTAGGCGACGGACAACAAGTTGCGCTCATCGACGGTCAATTCGCCACCGATCTGTACTTGGTGTTAGGTCAAGTTTGTGGGGGGAGGGGGGAGGTTCCCGTCGCAGGCGGACGCGGGCGGGAGGTTGAGGCAATGTTGACGTACCTTGGCGACTTCCTAAAATACGGTGAGCACGTAAGTCCAGCCAAAACTGCAAAAGTTAGAGGGCTCGACTGACCTTCATGTAGGTGACCATCTCTGTAAAGACATGTTGATTAGCACTGGCGCAATAGAGGTGGTAGGGGAGCAAGGAAGATGTAAACAGAGAACATACCATCGTAACGCTCAGCCTGTTCGCACAGCCGGGCGAGGAAGGTCTTGCTGTAGCGAGAAGTCAATCATAACTGCGTCGGAAGTTAGGGTATAGGATGCGAAGGGAAGCGTACCTCTCGCGCTGTAGAGAAGAATCAAGTTAGCCAAGAGTAAACGGTTATCGCATCGTGAATATACGCGGACGGGGACAGGCAGCAAAGCAGAGCGAAGGTAGCGGTAGAGGAGCCCGAGGGGTCATGGTAGGTAGGGTAGGCGACGGAAGGCGAGGGGTAGGTGGGATAGGAAGATGATGATGAGAAGACAGGACGTACCTCGTTGGCCATTTTGGAAATGTTTTTGTGGTTGTGAAGTGGTAGATGAGAGAGAGAGAGAGAGAGAGAGAGATAGTAAGTGGGTGGTGAGAGAGGATGGAGACGGGGGAGAGGAAGAGTGGGAAGAGTGAAGTAGGAGTAGGGTTGTTGGGTTGAGAAAAGTGGTTGAAGGTTTGAAGGTTGGAGTGCAGGTAGAGGGAGTTAGTAGAGTGAGTGAGTGAGTAAGTAAGGTAAGAGGTAAGAGAAGTGACAGAGAGGTAGCAGGGCAGGGGAGGATCAGGTGGGCCGTGGGGAGAGAAGAGAGAAGAGAGAAGAGAGTAGAAGGGGAGGGAGGGAGGAGGGGAGGGGGTGTTTGTTTTGAGAGGGAGCGTGTGCGTGTGCTTGTGTGTGTGGGTGCGGCTGCGGCTGGTTCTACTGCTGCTTGTCTTGTCTGCTTGCCTGCCTGCTTTGCTTGCTTGCTGTTATGCCGTTATGCTGCTGTACTGTGCTTTACTGCCATGTACTCTAATATACTATGGAGAGAATGGATAGGATAGACATTTCCATGCCCTGCCGCAGTGCCGCTGCCTGGTCTTACTTGTAGACGAGACGACACGAGACAAGGCGAGACGACGATACTATGTATCATATTGATGAGACGAGACAGGATCTATCATTGGTACTGGTATTATTGATAATTACCTCCACCGTGTACCAGTATCAGTGGCTACCAACCAGTTACCTACCTACCTACCCAGCTAAACCCTAACCAAGACCACGACAACATCGACAATAACAACACAACAGCCACTCATCATTGGAACCCGCCATCGTCTCTACTCTCTGCCCCCCCCCCAGGCCTCTCCCATAACCTTCGGAGACAACGCACAGCGCATACTACTACACGATAATACAGACCTTACCAGATCGTACTACACTATTCCGGACTTGACAGCACCAGTCCGCTTTGCTGAGCAGGCAATACTTCAGGTATCCAGCAGAAAACCACGGAACAACGCTGCTTACTGCTTTGCTACACAGTACATACCTTACCGGAACATACAGTCAGTGTCTGTACGCCTGGCAGGTGGCCTACCCAGCACCTAGGTCAGATAATTAGGACATGTCTGCCTCACTATCCTGCGCCCTTCTTGTGAAAGCTGGAAGGGGGAGAGAGAGAAAACCTTTCATCCATCCCACCTACACAGTAGTATGATTGCACAACGCATCCATACCGTACCTAAACACCTAATCCTATACTAATCAGACCATACTATACCATTTTATGATGCTCGCCACCTTTCCTCATTCTTCACCTCAGTCGCCTCACGGCAACTACTGCGAACCTCGTGTCAGGTCTAGGCCATGACCCTTTTTTTTTTCTCAGCAGTAGTAGCCCTCTCTCTTCAGTTCAGTCCGTCCAAATGTCAGACTTGGCGGCGCGGGTGAGGAGGAGAAGGTGGGCAGCGGGAGCGGGAGGGGAGTTTGACACGTGAGCGGAAAATACACATTTCCACATGATACAATTATCGACATGGCTACTCCGTACTGAAGGAAGTCATCGATACTTTCTGTATCATTGTGATTTTTGTGAATTCACTATTATGATTGATTTGCATGACAGAAAACAGCACTGAGCAAACCCACAGGTCTGTGTCTCGTCTTGCGCTCTTACAAGTTACGACTTACCTAGGAGTAGAGTATTACATGGACACTCCACTTCCCTCCATAGCCTCATTTCCCCACTTTGAAACTCCGTATCGTCCAGGCTGCCGTACCACGAGTCCACCACCGCTAATTCTCTCCGACTCCCAGGTACTCCGTATATACAACCAATACAATACTCTACATACACAGTAATACAATAATAATGATACACACATGTTCCCTTCTCGGCGTCTACTAATTCCTGCCACCTTTCCTATCACAACCCGGACTATTCTTTCTCGTCACACCAGGAGTAACTAAAAACCCCTCTCCAAGCCCGGCTCGACAACAGGTCGCTGCCCCCATTATTGAACCTGAACCATGTCCGTCCCAGAACGGGGCTGTGGGTTGCCAATCACACACATGCAAACACACCTTAGACAGACTCTGCCTTGTTTGGATTCTGGAAGCACCTAGAAGGAAAGGAAAAAAAACAGAGCGTCGTTGTCGACGGGGGGAAATATTGACAAGGGAAAACAACAATACAATGGACGGCAAAGAGAAAACCTTTGTTCCACCAATTTCGTCAAACTCCCCCTTCTCATTCGCCCGTTTATTCTTTCCCTTGGTTTCGAAGGTCTACGGAGTACTTGTAGTTAGGTACCTACTGGTATCTCTTCCAACTCGCACGCGCAATACTCTGACCAGACAGTCCATCGAATATCGCAACAAATCTTACATAACTTGCTCTTTGGACCGACTATAATTAAATCAAAACAAAGTCTATTTTTTCAGGCGGTCAGAGTTGGCCTGATTAATTTCAAGTCGAGGCACGGGAAAAAGGCTGACGTACCAACACCGATATACAGACCCCATCATCATCGTCACGTTTCAGTTCAGACCAGACTGTGTGTCCATGCCCACTGCCCGCCGCTCGCCCACCAACGCCATTGTCGTACTCGCCCCTTGTCCTATCCTGTCCTGTCCTGCCAGAAGCTGTGCAAGTAACTAATGACTGCGCCCTTGCCCTTCCACTGCTCGTACCGTGGTTATCGTCAACGAGCCGCTGTCTCAGATCTACGCTTCTGCCTCTGATTCTCGATTGTTGGCACATGGTTCAAGCCAGATCTTCGTTCCCCGACGTCTCTCGCTCGCGCGCGGCAAAGCAGGGCAGGACCCATTCCTCATGGGACTGTCGTTACTTGTATCTATCTACGGAGTACTCTGTACAGACTATGTGAGTGGGCGAGAAGGAAAATCAGTCACACTGGGAAGTACTCTAGAGTGGTGTTGTAATCATAATTCATTCTTTCACTACCAAGTATTCGCAACCTTCCGCCATTATTCCCGTTCTTATTATCATCACCTTTATCAGTATCATTGCATCATACACTCTCTTTGACCATTAATACTACAACGCAAGTATTGCCGCCCCCTCTTCCACGGCTTTTTCCTCGCGTATGTACCTTGTACCTTGTACCATATTCACACCATCCATGTCACTACATTACCCAATCTGCATATGTCGAATCGACTGTCATCCACTCTCCTCTTCCTACCTCGTCGCGTATGTACGGCGGACGCCTATCAAACCCCCAATCACAAACCCAACAATGCCTGAATTTCTCCCTCATTCCATCCCTCTTACCTACCCCTCCCCCTCCCTCAACACCCTCCAATGACGACATCAGATGTGTTCAATTTCTCAGCCCCCACCCTGCCAGCGCAACCAAAAATCAAGATCAAACTCCTCCCTTGCCGATACTTGTGGATGTATTCACATGATAACAAAGTCAATAATGACAATATAACAATAATGACTCACATCCATGGACCATTTTTGATTGATCACTTTGCTATTTCTAGCGTTATGGACATTATCCACGTCTTCTCGACCTTGACGAAAAAGGAGCACTTGCATGGGTGATAATCTTCTGTCGCTTTTATATTTCGAGGTCACGATGAACCACCGTTAAAAGCCTAGGTACATATAGCAGAGGGACAACGAGAAAAATATTTGGAAAAAAAAATACGTACTATCTTGCAATGTCATATGGTCGAGCACCATTCATATACTAATTAGTAATATTGTGTTGACTCATCGTCGACCCTGTTGCTATTGTTGACAGAAGGCACATCCGATTGTTTGTGTGATCATACAGGTATACAAATTCTTCTGTCATTGCTGCTAAATTGTTGCTAGCCATGTATGGAAAATACTACAATACTTGTGTACATACAGTCTCCTCTAGAACGCCGGTACTATGAATGACTGGAGAGAAGACATCGCTAAGTGGAGATACCTTGAATCATGTAGTATGAGTATGAATAGATATACACGCATATACATAATATATGCAAACGGTCCCAAGCCAGAATGGAGATGGTCAAGATTTGTGGGCTCGGTCATTCAATGCCCTTTCCTTCCGTGAGAAATGGATCATCTCGCTCCGAGTAGGCCATGCAACTTGAACACTATAACAACCAGATACTCTCTCTCACACTGGTCCCATTACCCTGTCTTATCCAGAAATCATATCGACTTGTCTGTCTTCATACGAACGAAAGCAGGTCTACATGAGTAGACGCCACACACCCAACATGAGTGCGGCCGTACCGGTACAAACACCCCTGAAGAAGTAACCGCGTTAGCAAAAGGGCATCTCATTTGGGGAACTTCCCCTCTCTAATGGCCATGATGACCAAGACGATGTCCAAGGGAAAAGAACTTACATCAACCACTGCAGCGTCGAAAACTTGACCTGCTCGAGCCTCTCCCTCAGCTGCGCAGTCTCCTGCTCGATCCTCGTCTCCGTCTCCTTGATCTTGAGCTCCTGCACGTTGGCCTCCTCCCGTATCCTGCCCTTCTCCAGGTTCAGGTCCAGCCGCACAGACGCCTGCGTCCGCTGGATCTCGTCTCGGAGCCGCGAGTTGAGCTTCGCGAGCTCGTTGGTGAGCCGCTCGTGCGACGTCCGCGTCAGCGACGACTCCGTCGAGTCGGCCGTCATCAGCTCCGAGCGCAGCTTTGCGAAGTCAACTTTCTGCGTGTAGGTCGCGCGCTCTTGGTCTTCGCGGAGGACCATCGTGCGGGTGAGGTTTTGTATGCTGTGCAGACTGTGTGATTAGCCCACTGTACTTCCAGAAATATGACACAGAGGGTTGGGATGGAACGCATACCTCTCCTCAATCACGTCCGTGAGAACTCTCATCATCGCCTCGGCTTGCTCCTCCGTGAACCCCTCGCCCTTGAGCCGCTGGACGAACTTCAGCGTGTCAAAGTGATGGTCCTTAGCTTGCGCTGGAGTAGCGCTGAAGCTTCGATGCAAGGCGAGGGCCGCGGTCGTGCTTGCCACAGCAGGCGGGTATCTCTGCTGCCATCCCAATTGCGCCGAAGGTCGAAATGTTGGTCTCAGATTATTCGCAGACGTCGTCGTGGCCCTTGGAGCAGCCGGAATCGGAGAGGATGAATGGAAGCGTCGACCTTCGGACAGTCCGCCAGACAGTGCTGGTCGCGCAGCTCTCGCACTCCACGTCAGCTGCGGGAGGAGAAATCGCGGTATCACCATCGATTGTAAGGGGGCTGCCGACGCCATTGTGCCCTGTGGTGCAGGTATAATCAAAAGTTCTGGTGGGAAAGTTCAGAGACGCCCGCGTGCGCTTTAATGCGGGATGAGGTCCTCGGACGGCAAGACTTTACCCAATCGGGCCAGCTACCATTCAGCTCGTTCGGAACTATGAGGAAGCTGCAAGCTGCACTTCGGAAATGCAAAAGAACGAAACGATGCGCATAGTCAAAGGGAAACAATGATAATTTCAAGGGTATGGAAGTAAATACTATGGTCATCTATCATGGCGATACCAGTTCGTCAACAACAAAATCCATCAATCGGTATTGTATCGCTCCACATATAAACGCAAATCAAATCAAATATTCATTCCGCTTGCTATGCACGACAGACAAACGATCATAAAACACCCCCCAGCATGAATTACATCAAAGCACAACAAGGCCAAAGCCTGCTCAATCACCGGCCGTAATCCAAGCTCGGTACAATGACAGGGCCATACTTCATGGGTGCACTGAAAGCTCCCTCGTTCTGCACCATGAAATCTACCGCAAGACTCAACTTGCCACTTCCATGTCCCGGCACGGCCTGGCCGAAAGTGCCATTGACAATCTCCGGATCGTAGACCACACAGGCAATGTAGTTCCTGCGACCCATCAATCGCTTGTACTCCCGGGCCGCGCCGTTGACATCTTGAGTGAAGATCTCCATCATGTCTTCCTTGGTGTCTGATGGTAGATGCGTACTCTTATGTCCATTCTGGGGGACATAAAGAGCTCGGTTGTTGTGAAGCAGACGCAACACATAGTTGCTCGGCGGACCATTCACCACTGATGCTGAAATGATTTGGTACATGGTCTTGTGGTCCTGAGGTTTGGCAGGGTCATGGACAAGACCTGCTCCACAGCAATCGACGGCACCCGAGAAGAACGTCATGCGCAACGACTTGTTGTGAGAGATGCCTTGTAGCGTTCTAATCAGGTATGTGCGCTCGAGGTCCTAGAAGAAGTCAGTTAAAAGCTACAATTAGAATGCTAAGACACATACCTTCGAATCGTGCGTCCACAGATCTCTCAGCTCATCGAGCAGATCAATCTCACCGAATGGACTGAGAACACCGCTCATCAAGCCAGATTTGCCAACGGCTTTCTTCACGGAATTGAAACCTTCGCCAACCACCGATTTGGCTCCCACGACACCGGCAACGGAACTTGTGACCTTGCCCAGCATATTGAAAGTACCCGTGACGGCCTTCTTTCCGGTAGCCATCGAGTTAGCAAGATGCTCGACCGACTCCAAGCGAGGGTAGATGATGGGAACCGGGATCATCCAGATGCAGTGCTGGACGCTAGGTGGCAACGTAACAATCTTGGGGAAAAGACCTTGATAAGTTGGACCGGCCATCACCTGGTGAGGGTTTCGTTCCGAGCGACAATCAGGTGCAACTACTGTAACGCAAGGACCGAGATATTTGATGAAATGCCAACCCGTTCCAGTGATGGTAAACAGGTCCACATCATTGCTGACGTTTCGGAGAATCTCAACTGTCGTGTGATGTTGGAACAAAAGGTACATCTCGATACCAATGCGCCCAATGTTCTTGAACATGTTGGAGAACTGCATATGTTCCGGATACGAGCCAAATCCATCGAAACTAATGCTTTGTCAGAATAGTGCTCCTCTGTACGATGAGGGGAACTTACATGTCATGGTCGTCAAGCGCCAGGATGTGAGGAATCTGAGCGAAAGCCTCTCGCAGATGCGGCTGGTCAAAGTGGCTGGTGTAGTAGTGGAAGTACGCATGGCAGACTTCCTCCTCATGCTTCGCCGTCCAAGGAGCATTCTTACGGTTCTCCTTCCCACTAGTGGCAGTCCATTGCTTGAGGAGTGGGATCTCCTTCCATAATCGATCGGCATATATCTGGCCGCCCATTCCAAGCTGCACGTGAAACCCGCCACACTCGTTGTTCTTCTGCAGTATGTCTTTCCACATATATCCAATACCGCCAAGTTTGGCCCTCTCTGCCGCATTCACATTGAGCGCAAAGTCATTGCCAGAGTGCGCAATGAATCGCCAGCTCGTCTCATGGCGCCCTGCAACAAGGAATTCGAATCGAGTACAGCCCAAATGCGAAGTAATGGCGTACGTCCACTTAGATGCATGGTCTTCCTCCATCTTTAGATCTATATCGTACCGATAGAATATCCAATTTTGATGAGAGTAGATTGGGTTTGCCTTTAGTTGACGAGGACTGGGAGATAAGTCGACGCTCTGGTGGATGTGGATTGTTGGAGGGTGAGGTGTGTTGGTGACTAGAAGGATCGAACCAAGCCACAGGCCTCGCTCAAGGTCCATATTCGTATATCTCAAGTAAGGACCAAAGTAGACGCTATTTGTAGGATTGACCTTGTACTGATCCACGCCAGCAACAGGAGGTGGCCCCGTGAAGCCAGCAGCTGTTGGTGTCGCAATGGGATCCATACTCATCATGCTTCCGGGGTAGGTGGCCATCTGTGCGGCAGGGAAGCTCGGAGATGCCAATGGAGTCTTTCCATATCCTGGAGATGCCAGCGGATTCGTGAAATTGCTCACGGGAGACATTGGCTCATTGAGATTCAAAGGTGTAGGACCTTTAGGGAACTCCCATTGTGTGGACTGCGTCGGCAAGTGGATATAGTAATATTGCCCCGAGCCGGGATCAAGGTGCGCAATCCAGCCTTCGGGAAGCGGCGGCGGAGACGCAGGGCCAGGACCGGGTGCGGGGCTTGGAGTCGAGGTAGGCTGCGCTTGACTGCTGAAGGAGCTCCCAGTGGGTGTCGGCGAGATCACGCCTGCCATATTGGAGGGACCTGGCTGCGCGATCGGCTGCTGAGGCGGTTGTGCCTGTTGCGGTGGAGGCTGGACGGGTTGATTTGGCTGTTGAGGTTGCTGGGACTGGATGTTGTTCGCGAAAGCAGGGTGTCCTTGAAGGTTAGGATCGCTCATAACACCACCTTGGGGAGCTGGTGCTGAGGCACTCTGGTTTCGTTTCTCATTTGGAAAGCCTTGTGCAGTGGTAGCCCCCCCTGCAGCGCTGGGATGGGGAATGCTTGAATACGCAGGCGGTGGCTCCTCCGTCAAGTTCATACGGTTCATATCCTGGCTCAATTGATGCCCAGCAGGACCATTTCCAGGGGGAACATTGTTCGTAGGGGGACCATTCGCCGCTGGTGGAGGATATTGGACATTGGTAGGGGGTGGAGAAAACTGGTTGTTGACACCAGGTGGCATGTATGACGTCTGAGCTTGAGATGCTTGTGGAGGGCTTCCGCCGTGTCCCACCTCATTCATGCCCTGATAAACAGCGGTTGGACCGTGAGGTTGGCTTCCCGGCTGCTCAGTAGGAGTCCATGGCCGGCGCGGAGGTTGCTGTTGCTGCTGCTGGGGCGGTGGCGAACTGACAGGGGGAGAAGCCATGTTCTGTCGAGGTGGCTGATTGGCATAAACCTGGTTTCTTTGCGCGGCGGCTGCATTCTGGGCGGTTTGCGCTTGCAAGTTTGTCAAAGTTGAAGTTCCAGCGATACCTGCGGCTGCAAATCGAGCTTCAATCCCTCCGCTTGGAGGTGGAATGATTGGGGTTTCCGGCGGAGGTGGCGAGCCTCTCTGCGCTCTCGTTGTTGATGTTGAAGCGGTCGAGCTCAGGCGGTTGACGCCACGAGGGTTGGGAATATTCAGCGTAGAAGGTTCTTCTTGCTTAGAAGCTCCAGCGCCATTGGGAGGAGGCCAATACTGTTGGTGATAGTCGGGATAGGGGTTGGGATCAGTACTGCCTTTGCGCTGCGGAGGAACCTGGAAGAGTCCCTCTTTATCGGGAGTCTCTGGCCCTGGAGAGTCTGGAAGTGGTTTCGGAGCCGTTCCCCTACGCTCAGCCAACCTAGAAGGCTGTATGGAACCATCCGCGGTCCTTCCTGGCGCGCCATACCCAGATATCGTGGGCCTGTTAGGGTCGTTGGCATCGAATCGCGGCCTGGGGCTACTTGAACCCGCCGTGTGAGCCGTCGAGCTCGAGCCTCGCCTTCTCCCTTCTGTCTCTGGAGGTGTGGAGTTCTTGGAAGCTCGTTCAGCCTCGCTGAGGGGTGTATATCTTCGCGCTGGTCGGTCGTCTGGGTAGGGCAAGGGCACAGTCGGAGGACTTGTAGGCGGCGCAGGATACGACGGCATAGGAGGAGGACGGGAGAATAAGGGAGCCTTTGAGCTGCCTGCTGAATCTGTGCGCGGTGGAGGACTCTTGGAGTCAGAGTCCCTTTTTGCGATTCTCAAAGGACCAACCGTGGGAGTATCTGGAGTGTCGGAGGGCCGCAGGAAGAGCTCCTCCTCGGGCCGTCCTTGTCTGCGACCATCCATGGCCAGAGATCTGTTGTTAGATAAATGTATAATTTTTTGGGCTCGAAAGGATCTTCGGCGATGACAGGTACACACTTATTTTTGGAGACGGGTGCAGGTCAAGTGTTGTTGGGAGACGGGCGGTGGGCGTGGGTGGATAAAGTGGTGGTGGGATTGCTGGGCTGCGCTGTTGCTCGCGGGGTAGATCAATATGACGACGCTTACACGAGCGAAACAGGGCAATGCTGCGACGATGATTGCGCAGGCAGCTGCAGCTGGAAAGAGCTCGTATATGAACAGTTAGGACCGAGGTCTGCCACCAGCTGGCTATGTAGTAGTTAAGATACTTTGAGAGAAGGAAACAGAAGAAGGAAGAGGCGGGGGGAATAGTGAGAGAAAGAGAGGCGGCAAATGAGGTGAATTATCGCCCTGCTGTAGGTACGTATGTATAGGTATTGAGTAGATATAAGCATAGGCATGTATGGGATGGGTATAGGGCCACAGGGCCACAGGGCAATAGGTACTCGTACCTCATCTCTGTCTTAGTTGCCGTCCGAGGCGAAGTTATGCCTACTTGGGTGCACATAGAGTAGCCATTCACCCATCTTCTCACCTTTCAACACCCGGAATACCCTTTTCCAGATGCGCGCCACCCCTCTGCCCCCCTCTTCTTCCCATTTTCATTTCCAAGCGATCCATAAGAGTCCAAGACCAAGACTCGAACGTAGACATCTTTTCGAGTATTGGGCCGTCGTGGGTCTCTTCTGCGCGACCACTCGACCCATTGCACGTTCTCGATGCGCCCCAGCGGTCGTATGGCACTTGTGATTGGATCTTGACCCTTCATTACGCGCGCTGCAGGCCGGATTGCTGGCCGCCCATCATCCTATCACACTTGGCGGCGCGTCTGGCTGTTTCTTCAATGCGCATGGCCGGCAAGTTGACGTGGGTCTGGGCAGATGGGGGTGGCCGTGGAACTCATGCAAACTGTGGTTCCATGGAGAGAAAGAGAATGGGAGAAGCCTACTTGTAGTCTCATGAGCCGTACCTTGGTTGACGGTTCATGGTCGGATGTTGATCTTCCTTTGTGTGAGGGAGGGAGCGAGGCATCGAATTCGACGGCGCTGGAGCGGCCCGGCCAGTTCGTTTGTGCAGCGGCCCCTGACCCAATTCTTTGCGGCGTCAAGGGCTTCTTTTGAAAGGAAAGATGGCAACAGTACCTAGCAGGTAGGCAGGTAGGTATGTATACTTCGTACTCCGTACATGTGCAACCCTTCTTTTGTTCAGGACCTGACTAGGCTGGAATTCCTCGACTTGAAGGCATTCCAGGCTCCCTCTAACAAATACGATGATGATCGTTAGCAAGATTGCCCCATTGGGCTGACTAACGGGAGTTTAAGAAAAAAAAGGCTCTAGTCCACATGCGGATAATTATATTTTTATCCCTCTCGAACTCTAGATATGCCAGCGCCCTGTCACCGGTAGACTTGGCAAGCCTGTAAACCATACCACATGATCTGCGTACTCTCCTATATACACATTCATCCTCGTATTGACCATGCAGCTCTCCTCCAATCCATCAATGACATTATTGGCGCACAACACTGAATAGGCTCCGAAACACAGGCCCTGGAGTCGGACATGGGAGAGCCAGCGAAATATCGCTTCTGTACTCCAGAACGAGTAAGGTATGCAAGCCACCGAGGTACGGCTGAGATGTACAGCCCTGCGGTCCGAATGAGTGTAATTCGCCTTTAAACCTCTGGCAGAGTACCTGATCTTCTTGTCTCTCTACCTATTTGGCGTTCGTTCTTGTAATCCACATTTCGAAATGCTTGGTACTCTTATATTCAAACTGTGACTCTGTGCTTGTCCACCTCAGAATCATATCTTTACGTATAGCGAAAGCTGCAAGAGATAGTCCAATTTTACCACAATGTCAATGGCACAGCAACCTCAAGGTCCAGCTGGGCCTTATGCTGTCAATTCACCCCCGCCTCCACCTCCATATTCAACAGTCGGGCCACAACAGCTTCCAACCCCCACACCCCCTCCACAACAACAACAGAATGCCTTTGCACCTCAGAATCAATTGCAACAGAGCGCTTTCCCTCCAGCACAAACTCAAATTCCTCAGACATATCAAGGACAGCAATCCCAATTTCCCCAGCCGCAGCAGCAGCCTCAATATGTCCAGTCACCCCAGTCAATCCCCTCACAGCCATCCGTGTCGCCGCTGTCACCTCCTCTGCAACAAAATACGCAATATCCGCCCAACATGACTCCCCAGCAACAGCAGCAGGTCGAACAGATGATACAGAATCTACCTCCGGAGAAGTTGAAAATGCTGCAGCAACAGGCGCAGCAGTTGATGCCTCAACAGCAGCAGTATCCTCAGCAGCAGCAACAGCAACAACAGCAGCAACCCGGCATGATCCAACAGTCTCCGATGCAGCCCAACGTGCAACAGCCGTTCTCTCCCCAGCAGCAGCAACAACAGCCTCTGTCGTACACCACCACTGCTCCAACAGGTCTCTTCAAACGAAAGGACTCGGCAAGCAGTCAATCGGGCCCCCAAGACGAGAGAAAATCAGGGACGGTGCAACGGTTCCTGGGAGATACATTGTTCGGACGGGTAGCCCGGGCGTCCGTCCAGACCGCAACATCCGCCATGAAGATGCCAGCCTCGCTATCCCCATGGGGAGACAACAACCCCGTCACCCTGCCCAACGTACGCTACAGAGACGCTGTGCTCTTCACCACCTTCGCCTTCGTCGGAACCCCACTGGTGGAGGGCGTCAGCGACGGCGTGACGGGAATCTTCGGTGCAGAAAGCTTCGTATCGGAACTGGTAAACTCGACTGCGGGGGCACTCCTCGTCTCGACGGCACTCAAGTACTCCTTCTTCCAGATCGTCGAGCAGGCCATCGACAAGGGGGCGATCGAGCACATGCTGCCGGAGGAGGAGAAGATGCTCGAGACCACCAACGTCAAGAGCCTGCAGGTCGGCATCAAGCACAAGCTCATGGGCGTGGACGCCGACCTCAGGTTCGCAGGCATCTACCCGACGAGGGACTCCCAAGGCTGCGAGAAGGGATGGTTCTGTCCTTATCTGTTCGCCAGCGCGAGGACGCCTCAGATTCCCAGGGCCAATGACTTCGCCATATGCCAGTTCTTCGGCCCCTTCTTGGGTGGTACGTCCCATCTCTTTCTTCTTTCTCACCTATCCCATATCAAATCCCAATATCCGTTCGATATGATATCATTCCCATCCCATTCCATCCAAAGCCTCTCCAAACGTCAAAACTAACGTGAAATTCAACAGGCGACTACGCCCTCTCCCACCACCTCCTCTCCTCCTCCGCCAACACCCTCTCCCTCTGCGACCCGAACCCCACCACCGACATCGGCACGAACCGCATGGTAATTCTCTTCACGGGCATCTCCCCCTACCGAGCGAACATGTGGTCGACGTCTCGCCGGCCCGGGTGCGGCACAATCGTGTTCCACGTCTTCGACGGGTGTCCCGCGCTCGTGATCCCCGTGACGGCGCGCGCCCCCATCTGCGCCTGGTCCCCCTGGACGTACGCCCAGATGCGCGTCTCGCAGTTCGCGACGGGCCCGCAGCCCGCCGGCATGGGCAGCTACAGCGCGGAGTGGCAGCACGAGCAGATTTGTGAGTGGCTTGATACTATCATCAGCGTGCAGCATGTCAATCCTGCCGTGAGGGATAAGTATGTGGCGGTTTTGGGCAGGTGCGTCAGTCTGATTATCAATGGCGCGTTGGCGTTGGAGAGGTGTCAGCCTTTGCTGGGGAAGATGGATCCGGAGAGGGCGGGGATCGTCATGTTTAGGTATTGAGGGATGAGGAAGAGAGAGAGAGAAGGTGTATGGAGATGTAGATGACGAGATGAGGATGAACGAACGAATAGTTAGATACCCATTTATGAAAACAAAGCAAAAAGAAAGAAAAACAATCAATATATTGAATATCATCAACTTCAATCAAGGGAGAACCCTACGACACACTTGCCTACCACGAACACCTCACTCTCCCTAGATCAATGTGATTTACTCCGTACCCAAGTTCAAATGAGAAGGGGAACGAGAGAGAGAAAGTCCATGAAGAAAGGGGCCAGTGTGATGTGAGTGATAGAGTCATAGTCATATAAGCCATGAGTGAGTGGCACACTATGTTGCCATATTTCACACGTACATGCACAAAATGATCTTGATAGCCACCACACGCCGAATGTGTACTACTGATTTGTTGATTCCAGGGGCCAATGTCAACAATAGACTCGTGTTTCTTCACACCTTACAAGTTTCCTCCTCCTCGGTCTCTCTTACTCCCATCCGCGTATATGCGTATTCGCGTAAGCGATGGTGTTTGATCGAATGTGGGCTGTGTCAATGCTGGACTAAGCATGACTATCGGGACTATAATATTGGCGATACTGTGCGGCATGGATCGTGCGGTGTCGGCTGGGAACCACGCGGTGTCGGCGTCTTATCTCGGTGGTGGACAGAGTCGTGGCGGTGCAGGTAGATGCGTATCGAACGGGTGCTAGATAGGGACAATCACGTTGTACTTCACTTCATGTAGCAGACGAGTTTGTTCAAAGGGATTTGTTGGAAGGAGAGTCGGGCACAGTTCCGAGTTGGAAGACTCGAATGGTTCTGGCCTCAAGAAAGATATTGATATTGGTTTTTTTGTCAAAAACAGAAACTTGAGCCCGCCTCCCTTCGACTCTCTCGAAGGAGAGGAACGAAGATATGGTTTTGTACTCAGAAAGTCTGGAATAGCTTGTACGTGTTTCCTTATCCTCTCTGTCTCATATACAATAACAAACTTTGTCTCTCCAGTCACTGAAGACAGGATATCATGGTATGAACGTGTAATGAAAGTGGTCGAAGAGAACAAAAACCCCGACAAGTCGGAACCCAGTGGTAATGAAAGCAAGCCAAAAAGTGAAACCATTAAACACTCCCCGCACTCCATGCATGCAGATGCAATGTGATTCCCAAGATACCTAACCGACAATGCGCCTAACGAAAAGAAAAGGAGACCGGTTATCGATAAAAGGAGAAATGGACAAATCCAGTCCAAAGGAGGATATGTACATTAAATGAGCAACAAAAGACATGGTTATTTTTTTGCCTCTGATAAGGGATATCAAGAATGTTTTAGCCGCGACGGCAAGAAAAGAGTCTAACGTCATAGCATGGCCCCAACCGCAGGGAATGATGGAGGAAGAGGCGTCCTACGTTTCAAAGGGAACCACGGTCTAAGGATCCTTCCGTTTGGAAGCTGATCAAGGTAGATGATCGCTTTGAGACGAGGGTGCGACGCCAAGGAATGATGGTCTGATTGGTTTCGTGGGGGGAAGAATGCGGAGGGTGATGCGGAGAATGAAGACAAGATGGTCGATCATAGACATGCCAGTGAATGCACAAGCGGAGCCGATGAGTAGAAGGTGGACAGGCAGTATTTGAAGTGTCGAATAAACGGATCGTGAAACAGTCTTGTCTGGTCGGTCTATGCAAGCGATGTCGAGAGAGGTTGCGGGAAGTCGAAATCTTGAGAACACTGAACAGCTTTCGGAAGAATAACAACGACAAGGACAACTGCGGCCTTGCAACTGAGGAACGGGAATGGAGACTGTGAATATAGAGCGTGTCTAACTGTTGGGGATGGGCTTGCTCTGGCCAGGGCTAGACCAGACGCCACCACCGACGGCTCGAGAGATGCCCACACCCAAACCAACAGCAGCCGCAATGACGAACAATGCGATGACAATCTTGGCCCAAAGTCTCTGCTTGCTGTTGAGGTTCCTGAAGAGATTGCAGCCACGGGCGCGACGGCTCATCTTCTTCTTCTCCATCATGGCCTGTCGTGACGGCCACATGGTGCACTCCTTGACACGTCCATCGACCGAAACCTTGGGTTGTTGGGTAGTGGCGGCAGAGAGAGGCACTCCCGACTCCAAGTCGCGCTCAGCGACGTTGATGTCGAGGTGCATCTTGTTGTTCGAGTTTCCGTCCATGGATCGTCGTGCGTCTGGGTGCTTGTAGAAGGCAGAGAAGGGATTCGCAGTATCGATGGGGGTTTCTTTCTCGGTAGGAGGGCAGGTAGAAGCTGAAGTCAAGGCGGACTCGTGGGAGGGAGCCGATCGAAGGGCAGGAGCGGCCGTGTTTGCGGGAGCTTCAATGGTGGCACCGAAGGTGACAGGCTTTTCGACGTTTGCTGCCATGAGGAGGGGGAAGAGGGTAGCTAAATGCTGTGCAGATAGAATGTGTTTGGTAGATAAATTGGAATTGGGTCGTGTCGCAGACGAAGACGGCGATTGGAGCAGTGAAGAGTGGTGTTAAAGCTGACTCCTTTTCTAGCAGGCGATGAGCAGAGAAGTGTCGCTGGTGACGTCCGTGTTCGACTTAAGAGCGGTCGGATTGGGGGACTTTTATGGCGATTCGAAGGGGGTAGCTCAAAGAGGTTCGGAGCCAACAGGGGGGTTAACGAAATGGGCCAATGTCTTGAGATCAATGCTCTACCAGATTTGTTTGCGATCGATGTCTTGGGGCGAAGGTGGTTCAAGAGCGTTTGAGGGAAGAGAAAGCGAGAGAGCAGAGCTTTCGATCCAGCGCAGCTACTGCCTGGGGTTGCACAAGTGAAATATGCCTAGACGAGGCAAGCACGAGCACAAGGAAGGAGGAGGAGAAAAGGGTATATCGATCGAGAGACACCGCGTCGGCTGAAGGTGACGAGTGAAGTAGGGGGGTGAGGGTGATATGAGGGTGGTACGATATAAACACAGTACGACGATGACCACGGCGTACGAATGAACAACGAGAGGGAGAATGACAAGAGAGAGAGAGGACTGAGGGGGATTGAATAAAATGATCGGAAGAGGGACAAGCGTTGAATATGAGTAGAGAGTGAATGATGAGAAGAGAAGCGAAGGAAAGGCTGGATTGTTGGTTGAGGGTATAGTAGTATAGTAGGTTGGCTGGTAGTGGTAGTGTTGAGCCCAGCCAGAATCGACGACCTCTTCACTACGACTACGACTACTGGAGATTGGAACCAGATCCATGTCCATCTCAATCCCCCCTCCACCCATGTTCATCACCCATGTCCCATGTCTCCCCTCTCATCAATCCCTCCAGTTATCCTTTCTCTCTCTTTTCCTCTCCTCTCTTCCTGCTCTCTCTCTCATTCTCTCTCGGTCTCTCCTCGTAGCCTCGTCGTTTTACCCTTGGATGAATGGGAGGCGTAGCCGGAAGGGGAAAGGTGGGAAACTTGTGTGGAACGCATGGAGCACATGCTGGTTCTGTTCTCGGCGCATGGACTGTGCTTTCCTTGCCAAGATGGTGCTAAGGGTACTAAGAGGACTAAGGGGAAGGTGCAGGACCCAACAGGGGGGAGAGGGGGGGAAGAAAGGAAGGAGCGACTGTGCATCAAGTTACGAAAGAGAGCGAAAGAGAGAAAGTTTGTGCTGAATACATCATCGCGAAGTTACAGAGAATGGTAGGAGGAATAAGAGGAAGACAAGAAGGAGGAGGAGTGCAGATGCTCACATCCTCTGCACCAAGGAAACGAAGAATGAGAACCATCAACAACAAACAGTACGGAGAAACGATCCCACAATCCTATCCAACCAACTATGGTCATGCAGCATGCTCAATCATCTATCTTCAATGCTTCCTTCCTACATACTAGGTATACTTTACGCCTAACGGACAATCTTCCCATTCCTACTCGTACTTTGACGGTATCCACAATGCTCTCTTCCACGAAACCAAAGACCCTCTTCTCCTCTCTAAGAGAGTCTTGACTTGTCACTGGCCTGCAGTGTAGGTTAGTTAGGTAGGTATACGCTGGCCGCATTATCGTCCTGCGGTTGGTAGACGATTACGAGCATGCCCTGTCCAGTGCTGTCCAGCCCTGCCCTGTGGTCCAACCGTCTCGGTACGTCCATCCTGTCCTGGAATATAGTATTATGCCTCAAGTTTCGTTGTGTTCGCCAGCCCGCTCGCCAGCCCGCCCGCCCGTCGTCACGCCGTGCGCGGAGATGACATGTTTGCATGCTCTCTTTCTTGATTGCTTGATTGATTGCTTGCTTGCGTGACTGAGCGACATAGTGACATAGTAACCCTTCCACATCACGAGTGTCACACCAATTATTGCCAACAAAACCAAATGGCACAAAACCAGTTGGCTGACCAGTAAATTGAAGGGAGGATGATGGCAAACAATGGTTCAACGATGGATGAGGACGCAACCGAGGCGAACAATGACACGGTACCCTACCCTACCTACCGTACCGTACCCGTATCTCTCTTCCATGTCAGCGGAGAAAGCGTATCTGGTCTTGTCTTCGTCAACTACCGGATCACTGTTACGAGGAACGGCTTGGTGTACGATGGAGGGAAGTGACAAGCTTGGAGGCGGCGCGACAAGCCGTGCACAACGCATCCATACCTAGGTTCAGTAGATGAGATGAGCCTGAAGGCTGAGATGGGAGGGAGACGAGAGACGGAGAGGGAGAGAGATAGGAAGCGATAACCCTAATTAGCCACTGGCGCCTCTCCAGGAACAGGATAAGCTAAGTCAAACTAAGCCAAACTAGTCCAGGCTAGTCCGGTTAGCCCAGCAAGTCGGAGCTAACCCCCGCTGCATCCAAACGGGTTAGACACGCGGCTGGAGGTCTAGAATTCACTCCCATTTCACTCATACTGTGTAGACAGAGACTGACAGACTAAACGAGAGAGAGAGGAAAGAGAATTCAAAGAAGGACAATGATACGGGAAAGTACTGGTCAGTCTGGTACAGCACAGCATTGTACAGTATGTATGAGACGGCAGAGTAGAGTATTCCTTAGAGTGCGCGCATTAAAACCTCAAGATGATTATCATCATTAACTATGGATATTGCACAAACCAAAGGAGAGATCCCCCAACACCAACCACAACCGCGAGTAATGAACGAAGGCTTTACTATGGGAGCTTAGCTTAGCTTAGCACTTCCCCCTTCTACAGCAATTGGTGGCAAAAGGACTTGGCTTCTTTTTCTCTTGTCTGTCTCTCTCATTCTCTCTCGTGAGTCTCGTCTCTTGCGCATTAACGTAACTATTGTTCTTCGTTGAATCTTTTCGTCAATAATCCAGTCCAGTCCGGCCCAGCCCAGCCCAGTCTGTTCTTCGCAACTCACACATATGCACACACATACGCGCACACGATGCACACGCATACATAGCATAGCACACAACGCCAGCGCCAGCGCCAACGCCAACAACCACAGTCCGAACCAAACCAAACGAATCGAAACGAACCATCAGCCGCGCACAAATAATCAAGGAAAGGAAGGTTACCCTTTCCTACGAGGTACCCTTCCTTCCCTTCGGCCCCTCCCATCCCCTCCTCCTCACCCTCCTCCCTCTGCGTTGCCTTGTTCTTTTCTTATCCGACGACATGACCATGCAACCAATCCCACCACCACCCCGCTGGCTCGTCTCGTCCCGCTTCCCATTCCATTCCTGTGTTCTCTTCCTCTGTTCCTTCCTTCCTATCAGGTATCCATCCATCTATCATCGATTACCACTTTCAGCAACACCCTCATGCAAGTAATCAATCCATCTCTGTTCCCCCCCAAACACGGCCCAGGTGTTCCACCACCGGGTACCCCGATCAACCATATATATCTCTACGTCGTGATTGGGGGGATAACAGCACCCATCTACCTAGGTCTTTACCCAGGCTAGGTAGTTACTTACTAAGTACCTAGATACGAGGTAGTCCATTGGTCCACTCGTGCTCGTGCTACTGGTGTGCCGCCACAGGTACTGCGTGAACGTCCAAAACCATTTGTCTGTTGGTATCCTTCGTGATCAATATTCAGTCTTCTTTCTGCTGTGATGTACTTCTATTATTATATGCATATGTGCCGTTTTGATCTTTTCATCTTCTTCTTTCTTTGGCTTCTCGGTCGCTGGTCCCTCCCAAAGATGGGGGCAGACTAAGTGACCTAAGCCCCCCAAGACCACACGTACCTCAGTAGGGTACTTACGACAGCAGCCACCTCATACGAGTATATGTACAGTAATGTGGCAAAGTACCACGCGGTCCCCTAACAAGTGACCATGACTATGACCATGACCATGACCATGCAGTAATGAAAAAACATAAAGGAAAATATGATGACGTCGGAGAGCTCAAATGCCGTCGCTGAAAGGATCAGAAAAGAAACGAAAAAAGAGAAACAGCAGCGCTGCTTGAAACAGAGATCCGATGGAAGTATACCCCTCGCCCTCATCCTCCTTCCTTCCTCCCGCTCCTCCTGCTCCTGCTCCCTCGTTATTTGAGCATTAACGGACTCCTTCCCGGACTTTTTATTTTTCCTTGAATTTCCCACCCAGAATGAAGAAGAAAAAAGAACGCCTGCAGATGAAGGAATAGAGGATTCGCCCAACCCAACCCAACCCTAACTCTTTACAATATATCCCCGCATCGTATGCCTGCACTGAACCTAACCCGCCCCCCAGTGTATGCATTCGTAACAACCAAGCTCATCCACGTCTCTTTCTCTGTTTGTATGGGGCGGCCCTCTCCTCCGGCTACGTCTAAAAGAAGTCGTCCCTCCGGATCCCGCTTCGGTCGCACATGCCGCGGAAAATACCACCAGCATCGTACAGTCGGAGTGGCGTGTCGAGCTCCGCGATGCGGCCGGCATCCATCACGCAAATGCGGTCATAGCGTATAATCGTCTTGAGACGATGGGCGATGCAGAGTAGCGTCTTTCCCTTGAAGCCCTCCACAATCGTCTGCTGGATCTTCTGGTCCGTCTCGAAATCCACAGACGACGTCGCCTCGTCGCACACAATGATTTGAGAGCCCCGCACCAGTGCGCGTGCCAGTGCCATCAATTGACGCTGTCCGAGCGAGAAGTTCAGCCCTTCCTCCTCAACCACCGAATCCAGATGGATGCGTCCCGACTTATCGTCCATGGTGGCGTCGTTGGACACGAGGTCGGCCTGCCGAAGCGCAGACCACAGCTCCAGATCCGTGTGCTCGTTGAATGGGTCAATGTTGGACCTAATCGTACCCTTGAACAACGTGGGGTCCTGCGGGATAATGGCGAGCTTCGACCGTAAGTCGTGCAATCCAATCGTGCTGATGTCGACACCGTCAATCGTAATCGATCCACTCGAAAGCTCCACCAGCCTGAACAGCGCGCTCATGATACTCGACTTTCCTGCGCCAGTACGTCCGACCACACCAATCCTCTCGCCGGCCGCAACGTGCATGTCGAGCCCCTTCAGCACCAATGGCAACCCGTCGCGGTATCGCATCTCGACATCCTTGAAGATGATCTCGCCATGTTCTGGCCAAGTCTTGCGCACCTCCCCCATGTGGAGCGGCGCCTCTTCCTCCAACATCGTCCCGTAGTGATGAATCCGCTCGGTCGCGTTCATGTTGTTCTCCACCTCCGCAAGTTGTCGCACCGTGAATTGAATCATCTGTACAATAGTGAGAATATATGAGAGCACGAGTCCAGCAATACTCGGGTTGACCGAGAAACGTGATGTCACGACCAGGATACCCGTGGTGAAAACAAGTAGAATGCCGATGACATCTAGTCGGACACTGAGCCAGCGCTGGTTCGCAAACGTCAGGTAGTAGGCGCTGTTCATGTCGTCTATCGAAGCACGAACCGACTTGGAGAACTGGTCCTGAAGCCCATAGGCACGAATCGTCGGAGTGCCCGTGACTGCCTCGCTGAAGCGTGCAAAGACAGTGCTGCGAAGGACAGACTCGTGTCGCTTGACCTCGCGAGCTGACGCTCGGTAGTAAGCTGCAGAAAACATGAATAGGAGGAACAGCGGGCCGAGCGCAATGGCGTAGTAGTAATAGTATGCGATGATGAGGATGAAGACAGATATGATCATGGCGAGCGTCATGAAGTACATACGGATCGCATCGGTGAGTGTGTTATCCATGACATCGATATCTTTGGAGAAGCGATTGGTAATTCGTCCAAGCGGCGTTGTATCGAAGAAGGACATTGGCGCCCGGAGCACTCGGTGAATGGCTCGATGAAGCATCTTTTTGCCAGCTTCTGTTCCGTAAACCGACACTGCAATGGAGAAACCAAACATGAAGATGGCCTGTGAAGCACCGAGAGCAGAATATACACCGATCTATAGCATGGTTAGTGAACGGCCCCGATATAGGAGTATGGAGAATCTTACATATGTGCCTTCAGAGAACCCAAATTTGTTAGATGTCCACCATGAGAGCCACAGACTCGTCGCGATATTGGCGCCTTGGGAGAGGATGAGGAGTACAAGCACAAGCGGCGCAACCCAAATACCACCACCAGCCTTGATATATGCCACCCAAACACTCCATGACACACTTTTGACTGCCCTATCCTCCTCTTGCATCAAGGCAGCAGCAGGCTTCTTGCCCTTCTTCTTCTTCACGACCTTCTTTTCCTCTTCTCCTTCATCCTCGTCGTCAGCGTGCTCCTTCTCTTCCTTCTTCTCTTCGTCTGCCGTCATGGTCATGAGCTGTTGGAAGCCTGCGTGATGTGCCATCAGATTGTCGAAAGTATCCACCGCCTGTATGCGCCCCTCATCCACCCAGATGATCCTATCGCATCGGCTCAATACGTGAAGTTGGTGAGTGGCCAAGATTCGGCACTTGTCTTTTAGTAGACCGCAAATCGCGTTATCCATAATGTGACGTCCGACGTGGGCATCGACGGCAGAAAGGGGGTCGTCCATGAGAATGATGTCAGCGTCGAAGTATATGGCGCGGGCAATGTTCATTCGCTGCTTCTGGCCACCGGAAACCGTGATACCGCGCTCGCCGATCTCAGTCTTGTCGCCATTGGGCAGCATATCCAGATCAGGTCGAAGGGCGCAAGCATCGATGACCTGATTGTACCAAGAGCTCCTGTATGGCTTTCCGAAGACGATGTTGTCCCTGACGGTTGCGTTCTGGATCCAGGCATACTGGGGGCAGAAAGCGCGGGAGGCTCCAATGGTAACGTCACCATTTGTCTTCCTCATATCTCCAGCCAATGCTGCTAATAGCGAACTCTTACCCGAACCTACACCTCCGATGACCGCTACCAGCTCATTTCGCCCAATTGTAATATCCATGTCTTTGATCTGGAATGGCTCCTCCTCGACTGCAGTAGCGGCCGATGAGTCTGGTGGACTGACACCGGAATCGCTCTTCTGAGATGTAATGCTTGCTCTCTTGCCCTTCTTCATCTTGTCTTTGCTAGGCTTCTTCTTTGGGCCAGGACCACCCTCACCTTCCGTCGTGGGGTGGCGTTCCCAGGTGAAGCTGGCGTTCTGCAATGCAATAGCATCCTTTGCCTCGTAATCCCACTTAGCATCCTCCTCCGCCTCCTCCGCCAACAGAAACTCCTGGATACGCTTAACCGATGCGTTGGCGTCGATGACCTGACCGATGACTAGGGGTAGAAAGTTCAAAGGGAGACGCAGGGAGTTGAACAAAGCCAAAGACGAGAAGATGGGAGCCGGATTGAGACCGTGGTCCGTCAGCGAGTAAGTAATAAAGGAAAGCATAGATGCGAAGACAGGCATGGACAATCCGACAGCCAAGATACCGTTTCGGATCGCGAGCAGGACCTGGACGCCGTGGATTTCCCTCTTTCGGATCGTGTCGACGCGCTCGAGGAAACTTGTTTCCCAGCCAAAGTACTTCACGAACCTGACGGCTTGGATGATTTCCTGGGTCAGACTCACACGCTGGTCAGTGATCTTGTTGATTGCCATTCTCCTATTGAACAATGCCCTGACGGCACGGCCGAGCAAGGGCATAACAATCAACAAGAGCCCAAGACCAGAGAGGGCACTGTAGGTCAAATTGACGATGAGCAGGGCCACAGTAACGAGAATCGCAATGGGAGAGCACCAAATCATATGGAAGAAACCACTGGCTTGATCAACGCGGTACGTATCGGTGGACATCAAATTGATGATTCTGCCATTGCCCCAGCCCTGTCCGTCGCCCGACACACCCTCCTCTACCTTTGGCGCATCCTTCGTCTTCTTTTTTAGAATCCTTTGGTACCATTTCTTCTCCTCTTCTGACCCAGGTTTGACATCTGGAGGTGGCGCTTCTATGATGGCCTTCCCGCCGGCTTTAGCTCTGCCTGACAGTTTCATGGCCTTGTCGAAAATGATTGCAATGAGTACTGCTCTGGCCTGTCCGCCAACCATCATTCCACGGTACATGAAATGATTGGTTGCCACGCTCTGGAAGAATTGCATTGCTGTGATTCCGATGACAAGGCCAATTCCTTCTCCAATATTGGGTTCCGGTTGGTCGCTATGTTGCGCAATGTAGGCCTTCAAGGCAAAGTTGATGAGAAAGCGGAGTACGAATGGAGCGATCGCCTGGATGACACTGGCAGTCAATTGGCAAAGACCGCCAATGATGAATTCCCACTTAAAGGTGTCGAACATAGCTCCGAGCAACGGTCGTTTGCCGCCAGCTTCTCTCCTCCTCTTAAAGGAAGCCTGCAATTTTGCTACCATTACGTCTGCGCTTCGGTCTGGGTTGACGGTGTATAGATCATTTCGTTCGAGAGGGCGTTTATATCCGACCTAAGTCCCAATATGTCAGTTTTTATAGCCCATAGTTAAACGAATTGAATTCCAACGTACTGTCATGAGAGGTGCCATCCATTGAAAAGTCATCATCGCAAACCACGAAGCATTGTATTCAGGGCAGACGACCCGTTCCTTTGGAACAGGCGGTTTAGGACCCCATTTGAGGGGGTTTACTCGCTTGTACCACCTCTTCTTGCCAATTGTCGAACTCCGGGTGTCAGAGACGCTCTCTGTATAATCAGAGCGCACGCTGGTAGCGCTTTGCAATCTCGACAATCGTCCAGACACGTTGTGTTGATCGACATTGGATTCAAGGTCCTTTTCTGCGTCGCCTTGTAGTGGTTCGGTTACGATGGGTTCATATTGTTTCGTATTATGTACTGCGGCCTGGGGATCCTGCATACCAAGCTCCTTCTCCTTCTCATCGAGCGAAGAGCTCGACATTGTCTGTCGTGGCAGATTGTTAGAAGGCGGAGTTATTCCGAACGCCACCGAGTAATTGGTGGAGGGACGCAGGAATAAACAAACCGGAGTAGAAGAGCAAAACCAAGAAGATCTTGCTTCCGATTAGAACCCCAAAATCGAATGTGAAAGTAGCGAGGAAAGAATAAAAAGTCTCAATCAAAATTCTTCAAGGATGGACATGAAGTCGATTTGTAAGGCAACACGGGACGCACATATTCGACGCGCATGAGCGAAGGAGGTCACCCGGGATAGATATAGCTCCGAGGCCTCTGATGGCAACTCTCGATAAATGGTGAGGTCAAGAGTCAGACTAAAGCTCGGTTACAAGTGCGGACTTAAGGACGGCCAATAAACAGAAGTCCCTTTACGGTGCCTCGTAGGGGCATTAATGGGGGGGTTGCCTAAGCAAAGAAGAATGTTCTAACTCTGCGTTGTTTGGGCGGAGGTTCGTCTCGCCCGATCCCCGACGGGTCATTACGAAAAGGATATACGAAGTCTCCACGCCTTCATTTCACATACAAGATACAGGTCAGATCCATCATCCGCCCTTGCTATCGTGGTGTGAAGGGCGCTTGATCACTCCATCTGAGGGAAAGTCGAAATGGGGCAGAAACATTTCAAGGCTCCAGTCTGCATCCTAGCACACATCTTTCTTTTTTTTGTGAACTGCATCGACTACTCGTGTTGTACGACACAGGCAGATAGAAGGTACGCTCGGAAAGTGGTTGTGCAATCTAAATGTCGATTGCTCGTAAACCCGTATAGCATCGTGACCGTAACATCGGTAACAACGTCCCGAAGCGCTAAGTCGTTTTCTTATCAAAGGATACCTCTGCTAGCATTGAAAGCAAAGTTCTGCATCTCTGCACAGTGGGCCTTGGGTCTCGGAAAGTCGAGTAAACTTATTATTACTCGAATGTTGTGAACGCCACTGAGCAAAGCCGGCACCGAGTCGCATAGGTATCACTCTAGTATTCTGGAAGTTGGTGGCATTTTCTTCCATGCAAGATCGAGTTTAACATGCGATCCTTGCTTTACCATGTTGCCCATCTCCCGGCTTGGTAGAGTCGTATACGTCCCGGTCCAATCAGAAAGACGCGACAATGTTGTTCTTCAGTAGAGTAGACTGTGGATTTTGCTGTATGCATGCATCGAAACTGTTTGATTTTCTTTTAGCCACATCTTCCGAGTTACCGATCGCTCCTGTGCCCACATTCCGAACGTCTGAACGATCCATGGTCGTCTGGTCCTCTCTTCCCGTTGCCCATATGCTATCGTTAGGCTCCTGGCTGCCTGTCACTAGGCAGCCAAGCACGTACCGAATGCTTCTGCGAACTGTAAGCGCTTTTTCGGTCGCTACCCGATTTTCTCTGGACGGAAGTTCTGAATTTCCTCAATAGGCAGCGCGCTGACGTGGACTATTGGTTGGTGGAGAGAGCAATTGTAAGGTAGAAAGTAATCACTACCAGGAACCAGTCATGCGTGGGTAGTGTCGAACGAAAGCGGCGGACGAGTTCCTGAGCTGTCGGAGGTTATAAACCTCCGAGCTTTTGATACCTCGACTGGTCATCCTGCCTTGTAGCTTCGCACTCCAGGCGCGGAATAGAAGTGTGCTTAGTATGATCATCGAGTACAGACGGTCGCCGAGCTGTATGTGACTCACGTCAACTACAGTCAAAGAGAATGCAACGTGTAGTATGGTGTGGGGTATCGGAACTGCAAGAGGCACATACGTAGAGGCAATTTCAAAGCCATGTATTTCCACACAATGATGACATATTCGGAGTTCACGTTGATCTACGAAACAGAATGTTGGAAGTAGGGTTAACAGAAATCGAATAAGGCACAGATTGGAGAGACAGGGCTTCCATTAAGTACACTATGCCAGCCATCCCTTATGCTCCTACCATTCTGGAGGTCTCACGGACAGAAACGCTCAAGATAGGCAAGTGCGAACATTTATCTGTAAGCGAACAATTGCACAACTGGTCATCCATCTGTCGTCAACGCTACTTCCCTTATCACAAGTCACTGATTCACATGTCGACGAGCGAGGAAAGTGTCAGACGATACAAAGTGCTTCTATGTTATCGTTTTAGCGATTGCGTCTACCTTGTCTTCAAGATATCTAGGTAATCATGCTATTTTGGAACGGTGGCAGCAACGAACAACAAATGCGCACACGTAGCCGGTAGGTATCAATGGAATCCGGTATGTCCGGCGCATCATATGATTACCTCAAGCCCCGAAACGCCAATACTATCGTAAAGTAAGACCTGATCATGAGAAACATATTCGAAGAGGAAATGTTCAGTTATCCACACCAATGTGGACGTTCTTCTCGCCGGCTGGCAACACTTCCTCCTCCCTTTTACCCTTGAGGCTGGGTAGTTCCTCGATAGCCTCCTTGATGATCGAGAGAGCTGATTCGATTTGCTCGTCGGTAATGACCAGTGGAGGTGCCAGACGAATGATGTTCTGGTGGGTTGGTTTTGCCTACACAATTAGATCAGTCGACGTCGACAAGGTAGATTTTATCTTAAAGGCTATTCTTACCAGTAAACCCTTCTCCTTGAAGAGCATGCAGAGATCCCAAGCACTATGACCATTGGTAAGGCTTTCGTCAATGACGATGGCGTTCAAAAGGCCCTTGCCGCGGATCGTTTGGATCATTGGATTGTTGATCTTCTTCAGTCCATCGCGGAAGAGTTGACCGGCCTTCTCGGCACGTTCAACCATATTCTCCTCCTGGATGAGTTCCAATGCCCGAATGGCCACTGCAGAGCCCAGCGGGTTGCCACCGTAGGTCGAGCCATGGGTACCGGGTTCAATGGTAAGCATGACCTCCTTCGCACCGAGAACGCAAGAGACTGGGTACATTCCGCCCGAGATAGCCTTTCCGAGGAGAACGAGGTCTGGCTTGATCCCGCTCCATTCGTGGCAGAGCATCTTACCGGTACGCGCGATTCCGGTCTGGATCTCGTCACAGATGAGAAGGACGTTGTGCTTCTCGCACAATGCCTTGACTTCACGGAGGTAGCTATCGTCGGGCACGACAATACCAGCCTCGCCCTGGATTGGCTCCACGAGGAAAGCAGCGGTATTCTTGCCGTGCTGTTCAAGCAACTCACGCACGTCATCGACGTTGTTGTACCTGATCTCCTTACCAGTGGATGGGTTTACACTTCCGATGTTGGGGAGGTACGGGCCATAGTTGTCACGGGACTCTGGGTCAGTCGACATGGTAATGGCGGCGAACTGTTGGTTGATCTTGCGTTAGCCGGGGTTCGGGAGATAAGTACGACTTGGAACATGTGCTTACTGTTCGTCCGTGGAAGTTCTCTTGCACAGAGAAAACTAGAGCTTCGTTGTGCGGAATTCCCTTCACCTTGTATCCCCATTTCCGCGCAATCTTCACGGCAGTCTCGACAGCTTCAGCTCCCGTATTCATGGGCAAGACCATGTCGAAGCCGAGAGTCTCGGTGACATACTTGGCGAAGCGTGGGAAGACATCGTTGTAGAATGCGCGACTGCTGAGAGTCAATCGCGATGCCTGCTCAGTCAATGCCTTGACTAGCTCGGGGTGGCAATGGCCTTGGTTCACAGCGCTGTATGCGGAGAGGAAATCGAGGTAGTGTTTGCCTTCGGGATCCCACACTGAGACTCCGCTTGCTCGAGAGAATACTAGAAGATATTAGCTTTGGTAGCGGGCAAGCACCGAAACATGTGAACGTACCAATGGGCAGTGGGTGGTAGTTGTGTGCGGCGTAGTGGTGCTCATCGGTGTAGGCTTCTTGCGACGATGTGGCATGATACTTGGAGGCGTCTGGAGTGCCTGTTGGGTGGAAAGCGCGCGCCGTGGGCTTCAATGCAGTGCCATTGTTGGCGGCCGCAGCGCCGTTCTGAATTGCACCTGGTGCCATTGTTGTTGTTGCTTCCGGTATATCGAAGGTCAAGATACAGGTACAGCTATCGGTGTAAGTACAGGACGGTACTTGAACGATAGAAGCGCGGGGAAACTTGTGGGGTCAAGAATTGTTCTTTATGAATTGGAAGATCTGAAGGATTGTGAAAAAGGCCACGTTCGAGTGTAGCGAAGGGTTTTTATTCTTCTTTTTTTGCGAGGGCCGAAGATAGCCTCAAGCTGCGCATAGGGGAAATCTTGAGTTTCTATTATGAAGTGTCGCCTCATCCTGCCATTAGGGTACAGATAGAGGGCGGGTTTCTGACTAGGAGCCACGGAGCCACTGGTGACGGGCTGACGTTCCACAATCGCTGGACTTCCATTGGTTCGTTGGTGGGCGGGAGAGGGCCCTCGTGACCGTCGTAGGCAGGAACGCCGAGGGGTTGGTTGAGTACGAGCAGGAGTTCGTTTATCACACAGTTCAGAAGGGGGGAGAGTAAGAAGTGAGGTTTAGTATTGGAGGAGTAGGACAAGTAGTTGGTGATATATAATAGGTAGTGGAAGAGAAAGTATGGGGTAGAGGACGTGTCGCCTGGAGTTCCGACGGCCAAATGATAAAATCGCGCGACACGAGTTGTACTTATGGCCGCCGGCACGCGGTTGAGGGCCGGCAATAGTTGTATGTACACAGTATGGCGATTTCCGCTGTCTATCCTGAACTTGCCCTCCGTCCTCATGTCTAAATTCCCCATACGGTTATTATACTCGGAATTGTCCTCCATGTCTCTCCGTATCTACATTTCTTACCCCGCAGCTTGTGCTCATCCTCATCTGCGTTCCTGTAAGTTGGTGTATGCACATGCATACAGAGTATCTGGGTACCTACCTACCTAGCTATCATGAATGTATGTGAGACTACCCTATACATGTATACCTAGATGGAACATGGTACGAGCACTTAAGGCCCGAAACTCATCCAACAAGAGTCGATATTCCTCTCCCCACTACTCTGTACTGGGGGTTTTGTACAATGTCTGGGATTGGTACAACGGCCAGCACTCGCTAATCCGTCCCACCACGTCCTTGGTTGGCATTGAGGAGCGCATCGCATGAATTAATGCCAATCCTGCCTTCCTTCTTTTTTTTCCATCTTGTTCCTACTGGGTGCTCCGTAGATATTGTAAAATTTCCTATTCTGCTTCATGCCTACCTTGCGTGCTTACTTGATCGACTCCGAGATATCAATATGATCCTTCCTAAACAGGCAGCTGCCATATCAGGCATCCCCATGTCGCCTCGATGACGTATCATATTGTTTCAAACTGCATAAAGATATCGATCGGCCAATCATATCTCTCCTCATGGTATATTGGCTTCAAGTAGGAGGAGGCTGGGGGAGGGGCTTTGGGGTCTACACGTGCTCCCTTCTTGGTATCTTCGATGTTAATAAATCAACAGGCGACCTCCGTTTCTACCTAAGTATGTAAACATCGTGGCAGTCGATCTCTCGCCCCTTTCTCACCGGATATCATAGCATAAGTGCATTCTCGGATTGCTTCCCGTCATGGCCTCATGCGATGACTTCACCTTTATTGAGACCGACCAGCCAAGTGCTCAAGGCAGCAAACCCGAATCTCTCTTCAGTGACTTCTACAAGTTCACATCTGGCAAATCCACCGACCTAGACGTACAGATCGTCACCGCCCTCCGTGCTAAACACCCTGAATTGATTGTGACTACTGTGCCTGGCTCGAATTGCAACCTTCTCCAATTCGCCGCTGCCGGATTCGCCCAAGCAGATCTCGACGAGGATTCCGAGCCCGTCCTGCGCTGGCGTGGCTTCGTTGGCCCCGCGCACAGAGGAGGCCAAGGTTTTCTGGCGGAGAACATCTTCTTCGCCCGCTATAACTACACCTGGAACAGTGAGAATTTCATCTTGTATACTGTCGTCGTGGGCTATGGCACCCTGCAGTACATTTTGAAAGAGCCGAGGGGTAACGAGAATCCATACTCTAACTCCTCGGTCGTCAGCGCCCTCCTGGCCACCATCGGTGCATGGCTCATCAAGGAGGAACCTGCTATCTACGTATATGATGGGTACTGGCAGAGGAGCACGAAGCTGTGGGAGCAAGTCAAGAAGGCGAAGTGGGATGATGTGATACTAGATCCGAAAATGAAGAAAGCCGTCAAGGAGGTAGCCAATAAATTCTTCGATAGCGAGGAAATCTACAAAGAATACGGCGTGCCATGGTAAGTGAAAGCCCAAATTCCTTACACAGTTCAGTGAAGAGGCGAATAGATAGAGCTGATGGATCGATAGGAAACGTGGCCTAAGTAAGTTTTCTGGCGCCAGAATAATGGGATTGCATGAATTGATGACTTTTTTAGTTTTCCACGGCCCAGTCGGAAATGGAAAGACCATTTCACTGAAGGCTCTGATGCATACGTTGAATGATCGAAAGCCTCCGGTGGTGACTCTGTATGTCAAATCTGCGCCGTACAACTACAACATCCGACAGGTCTTTGAGATGGCAAGATCCATGACGCCCTGCATGCTGGTCTTGGAAGACATCGACACCATCGTAACGCCAGGTACTCGAAGTTACTTCTTCAACGAAGTTGACGGGTTGGAAAGTAATGACGGTACGTGCTTGTGTCAATTGCTGCCTGTTCCATTCAAAGGGCGTGTCTGCTAATAATTGAAAAACAGGAATCTTGATGATTGCAACAACAAACCATTGTGAGGCGAACAACAGCTGTACGGCTACTTCTGTTGACTAATTCGAAATGTAGTGGATCAGCTCGACCCAGGTCTGTCTCAAAGGCCGAGTCGCTTCGACCGGAAGTACCTGTTCCCAATGCCTGATAAGGTGAGTGTGTCAGCTTCCAAGATGTTGCGTATTCGTGTATGCTAATCCGAAGTGTAGGCGGAGCGCTCTCTCTATGGTAATCGACTCCTGCAGAAACGTGTCTGCGTCGAAGTGAGGCTAACTAGCTACCAGCTCAATATTGGCGGAACAAGTTGAAGAACAAGAAAAACATCGAGTTCCCGGCAAAATTGTGTGACGCCATGGCCGGCATCACTGACGACTTCAGTTTTGCGTATCTGAAGGAGGCATTTGTAGCGACTCTACTAGACCTTGCAAGGAATTCCGACGACGATAGCGATGACGAAGGTGAGGATGTTATTGATGGGTCTGACGACGATGAATCCGACCCGTTCGCTAAGTACAAGATCTGGCGGGTGTTCAAAGCGCAGGTCAAGATTCTACGTCGCGAAATGGGTGGGGAAGAGGACAGCCAGCGGGTCGACCCAAGAATAAGGGCCGACAGGCAGGTCGGCGGTGGTGCGGCTCATGAGGGAATTTATCACGGTTCCCAGCCGTGCGTACAGGGGCTTGAAGGTGAGGCTGGAGGATTGCATCGTGGCAAGGCTCCTTTGCCCTTGGGGTGGAGCAGGGAATCGCAGGGCATAGCAAGCGCAAGGGACATCACTCATCAGAGTGGCTCGGTTCTCAGCCCTATCCACTCGTTCGCTCCCCTCCCTAGTACCAAGTTGTCGAAGTTAAACGAAGGTGTATGGGAATGGGGCTCCCCCTAGCCGAGGTATATGTAATATTCTTGAGTTTGGCCCGTATATACTCCGTACATGCATCATTACTATTCCTAGTCATTTCGGCCATGCTATTCTTGTGGCAGTACAAAGTAGTGATGCCAGCATATTGCCAGCCTTCCGACGTGCATCGAATACGAGAAACACGGGCTTGAATGATTTGCTTCATTCAGGTGGGGAACAATATAGCGGTACGTCTGGTTGGCATCCGCCTGGGCAAGACATGTGAAAAAGAGAGAGGGATGGAGAGAAGGGTGAGGGAGAGAATGAAGGAGAAACTGCATTTGCCAATTGCGGCAATAGACGGGCGTTGCCACTTGGATGAGCCTGACGGGGCGGGGGCATTATCCGTTGGTTGCCATGTCGAAATTGATGGACTGAAGACTTATTACATCATGTTTGGAGAGTATACTGCTCCTCGGTGGATACGACCACGAGGTAGGTGGAGAGGAGTGAACGATAATCGATCAGGTGGTACGAGTTTCTATCTATTTGTCCCGTTGCAAAGGTGTTTGGTAGGCTACTTCCCGTCAACCGCTGCCAATTCCAATCTTTCAATTCTTCTAGAAGGCTTCTAGTGTGAGTATGCCTGCAGATCGCAGTCAGCATCTTACTCTCCTCCTATCCCCATGATCCCAGTAGAACTCGCTGCGGATTGAAGCCGCCTGTTCCCCCGTCGGCTATTCGAGGACGACACACGCAGATCGTTGTATGACTGCTTGAGCACCAACGACAACGGAGACGCAACACCGCAACGATGCAGCGGACGCAAGGATGCCAATTCTTAGCAAGACGCCAACCGAGTAAGAGGAGTGTATGGCGTGTATGGGTAAGTCGGCAGGCAATGTAGTCATGCCAAAGGTAGGTGTGTTGTTGGTCGTTTAGTCGTTAGTGGCATCCGCCGGTCAAGGCATACTTGGACTGGGGGAGCTCAAGCGCTGCCCGATTTAGAGACCCGGTGAGCGAAAGGTCATGGTCAAGCATCAACCGCCGTCAACCGTCAACTGTCAAGCGTCTTTTCTCCAGCGTCAAGCGAACTGCCAGCTGCCAGATGACCATGGGACATGAATCCATACTGGCCTCTGCATATCCGCATCCCAGCCCGTCGTCCCCGGCCAAACTCCAATGCGCCCAATCCACGCCCTTTCCCCTCCATCCTAAACATTCACCTCCACTGCTCCGTACTCCATAGTCCCTAAGTCCATACACTCTGACTGCAATCATCATCCCCCCTCTCCCCCCAACCCCCATAATGCTTGTCTCCATTACTACACAGCATTCTGTCATTGACCTGTGAGAAGTCGAAACGTGATAGAGCCATACGATGTGATTTGTCCATTTTCCTTTCTCTTCATCATCCTACGAGGTACGGCCACTGCCATCTGCCCGCTGGCCGCTGGCCGCTGGCCACTTGGTTGCTACTCGTACGTGCAGGCAACGACTAAACTCGCGCCTTACATTTCATCAGCCGCAGGCCATTTCCATTTCGCACTCCGCCGAATGGAAGGTTAAAACGTGCAACTTTCTCAACCACCATCCTTTTTTCTTCTTTCGCTCTTCCTTTGACGACGGTTTCTCTCTCCTACTTTCATATCAGTCAATTCAAGTTGTACTTCTTCTTCGTCATTTAATCCAATCAACATCCATTGTTGTCTGGCTTCCACGGTTGGATACCTCGCTTTGTTAGGTACCAACATACGCGGATAATGCAACTCCAGCCGCGGTGACACCGCCACATCGCCTACTCACCGTCATCCCAAAGCAAACACTCAGCAGCGTCCTTTTACTGCATCATTGCACTGCACAAATGGCACAAAGGCAACCGGTTGTCTCTGCACTTGGCCGTGTTTTGGCATCCGATGAGACTTGGGCAGATCTCGTCTCCTGGAACGATGTCGAGGAGATCGTAGACCCTCTGTTCCAAGGCGGTGCTCCAGCCATCACCACCACCACTGCAGAAGATGGGTTTGGTTCGGATTATCCAATTGCTTCTTTCGAACAGTCCTTCCCATCTGCGCCGGCATCTATAGTCGACGAACCAACGTTCCTTGACTACACTGTGTCTGGTGCGCCATCTATCATCGATGGACCTTCCTCGCCTGGACGATCATTTTCCTGGCTCAGCACTTCCCCATCCTTCTCCACAACTGCTACCTCGCCAGCCGTGGGAAGAAACAGCAGCAGGCCATATGCCAATTCTCTAAATGCACTTGACGACCGCCCCTTCTCCCTTCGATGTGTCCAGGACTCTCCATTGCTAGAGACTGAGGAGCAATTTCTTAATCACAGCTTCCATTCAGACATCGCCTACGATGCACCCTTCAATCCATTCCTACATGGGACTTCGCATACGTTCAATTCCTTGGACGTCAGCTCTTCTCAGGCTTTCTCGAACCTCGGCGACTGGGCCGATCAGTCGCAGACTATTGAGCCTATTCCTGAACTTGACCATGCAAGAGCAATTCCCATTCCCCATTCGTCCTTTTCACACAGCCAGGGCATGCAGTCGGCGCCGAGATCCAGTGAGCAATACTACTCATCCGTCAATGAGATGCCAGCGGGCATTGCAATTCCCAGACATAGGCGGGCCGCACCGCATGGCATGAACGAACACTCCCCTTCTTGGAGTCAGCATGTTCCGCCTCTGTTATCAGTCTCCCCCGAAACGAGAAGGCGTCCTCGCAGTACTACGATGTCGAGGACCAGTTCCCGCACAGAGCCACGACGCTCCCGTAACAGCCTTACAACTCCCTCCCCAACTTCCAATACGTTCGGATGGGTTTCCTATCGCCCGAACCAGTTGACCAACAGACTGGTTGCATCGGCGGCTGAGGGGAGCGCGGGCCGCCGACAGCGTGGCCGCACCAAGGCACTCACTGTTGAGCAACGCCAGAATGCTGCCATCATGAGAAAGATCGGTGCTTGCTCAAACTGTCAAAAGAGGAAAGAAAAGTGCGATCGGGGGACTCCGTGCAAATCATGCCTGGAACATTACAAGGGAGATCTCATCAACTTCCCATGCCGCGGACGGCGCTTGTCCAACCTATCCCAAGCATTTCTCTCAGAGCGTTTAGGCTGGCACCCTACAGGTCGAACATTGGAGTCATTCGTCGCGCCACAGGGTTTTGACGTTGTGTCGGGGATCCAATACAACATTCCTGTCAACTTTGGATTCGGACCTGCTTTACATGTTCCAGTGCATGCTTTGCAGATAACAGACGAGTCCAAGCTCTATCACCAGCATGTCGTCTACTCATGGCCTCCCTCCAACTCGCAAAGTGGCATTCACTCTCATGCAATCTTGCCAGCGGTAATCGCTTCAGGTGCACTGCCATCTATCACGGAAGTACTGGACAACCACCTTTCCCTCCTTGTCACCCAGCACTTCCGCATGTTTCCTCTCTTTTGCTCCCCTCTACGAATCCTCAAAGGTGTTTACATCTTCTTTAGATCTCTGACTCCAGACAACGCACACTCTCACCTCCTTCGCCAGGCGCTTAAACTCCTAGTCTTGGTTCACATTGGTGGGGATATCACGCTTCCATCGATTGCATCAGATGCTGTGCTCATGCAACTCGCTCGGTCGTCACTGCCGCCTTCCGCCTACTCGACTGAGGTGGACGCCCCGGCGCCAACACCATGCTTCATTCGTGCGCAGTTTGGTGCTGCTATGCCCGCCCTCGCGTCCGCCCTCATGACGGATGTGCTGTCTGCACTTGAAGTGATCCTTTTGAACCGTGCGAACGAGGATTGGCCCGTCGCAATCGCGGTTTTGATCACTCTTCTCATGACGGTCGAGAGCATCCATTATCACGATGCAAGATTGCCCTATCACGCTTATCACGACTCTGCGCACGATCAGCCAAATCAAAGCAGCGGGGCTGAGGCTCGAGCAGTCGACGACCAAAGTGTCGAATACCTTCTCGAATACTACTCGGCATGCTTCTCGGGCTGTCATTCCCGTCTGCGCCCAGACTGGGACGGTGATGCAGTCCAAGATAAGTTCATCCAGGGCGTAAGAGATGCCATCAGTGATGCTGGGGGATATCTCGAGGCAAAAGCTACTGGAGAGAGAACCAACGAAGATATGGGATTCTTCTTTGATCGACTCGTCGCAAGGCTTCTCATCTTAAAGATTTAGGAATGATTCATCATGCTTCCTTTCATGTTGATTTCTACCAGCTTGCTTTACATCTCCTAGGGATATATTTAATATCCCACATTTCCTTCCTCATTATATTTCCTTTCATCTACAAATTTCTTTGCTATTTATACGCGCCTTCTTCTTTTTTTTTTCTTTCTTGCTCTTTTTCTAACTTCACATGCTTTCTTCACGAGACCTATGACCATCCTCATGATCAACGACTGAAGAAGAATTTTTCCTTTTCAACGGCATCTTTACGACTGGGGCGTTTGCGTGGCTTCAACATACCCTTCTTTTCTCATCCTGGTACAAAATTGCTCCATTTTTTTGTACATTATTCCACGCCTGTAACCGGTAGAGATACCAATGTCCATATCTCAGGCGCTTTGCGGTAGGCTCCTCTTTTGTGTTCATTGTTGTAACGATAGCGGGTCACGGGCGCATTTGTTCTCATTTAGTTTGGTCACGATATTGGTAGAATAGTTACTAGATTGGAAGGAAGGTCACGGAATTGTTTTTAGATAGGACGTTCTTGAGTTGAATTTTTATATATGACTATTACGTTCAGATCTTCTTGTCTTGCGCCATGTATGTGACTGCATGTATTCCATGACTGGCTGCATCACATCGTCCGTTCGTTGGCTCGTTCGGTCATGTTGGGGAAACATGCGGGGCCCAGAATGACCCGGCTATTGCTTCCTTCTCCTTCTACATCCCTCAACTCTCTAGTCCATTGTATCTACAAGAAGGACCCAAACACCTCTCCTAATTCGTACAACGCGTGATATCAATATAAGCAATGCAAAATGATCGACCCAATCAAACGCCCGAGAAAAGAAAATTCGACTGGACACGACAACGCCGATTTGCTCCGAACAAGGACGGGGAAAATGATTATAAAAAAAAAGGAGTAGAGCCAAAAAAGTGGAGGAAGCCACCTAGTAAACGAATAGAAACGGGGGTATGGATGAAGGTATATTAACAATCGGGAAAGGGGGATATGGGATATGCAAATATGTGAATTATGCATCAAGTCCTCCGCTTGTCTTAGAGAACAGGACAATGAATGAGGGTTTCTTTTCTTTTTCCTATCATTTTTCTCGCTTCTTTAAGTTTAGAAGTTTCGAGACGCGGGGACGGGCTCGGTGGGCTTTGTCATGTTGGCATTGGGTGCCGGGTACCCTGGATGCATACCGTTTCCGTTCACGTTTCCGTTCGTGTATCCATTGGCAGTGCCGGCCTCGGTGGCAGCAGCGCCGCGGAAGTATCTCGCGCCGTCGTGGGCGGCGTCGCCGTTGGGCTCGGAGGTGGCCATGTTCATCTTGGACTCGTTGGAGTAGTGGTGCTTGGAGCTGGCGGCGGGCATGAAGTCGATGAAGAAGCTGAGGACGTAGAAGAAGAAGACGAAGGCGATAACCCACTCGAGAACGGCCGCGACGTTATAGCGGTCTGTCTTTTGCGTGACGCCGAAGGCGATGGCGAGGGCGACCTCGATGAGGATGAAGGACAGCTTGATCCAGAAGGAGTAGCGGAGGACGGAGTGCTCGCGGAAGTGGATGCCGAGACGCTGGTACTCCCAGCAGATGAAGATGGCGCTGACGATGTAGCCTGCGATGAAGACTCCGAGGAAGATGTTGTGCAGGCGGTTGTGGCGGAGCGCGTCGAAGATGCTGAGGAGGATGAGGCCTGCTGCGCCCACGATGGCCGCGACGATGGACAGACCCGAGTAGATCTTCTGCCAGATGGATGTGTTGGGTGTCAGGCGCCCGGTGTGTCGTAACCAGCGCTCGAGGATGAAGGCGATGTCGAAGGTCACGACGGTAACGGTGGACATGGCGATGAAGAGGGGTTTGAGGCCTTGTGCGCCGATGTCTGCGTCATCTCTTGTTAGAATTGACTTCTCTAAGGTACGCCGCGGGGGAGAATGGTTGGTAGGGAAGTGGCTTCATACCTGATATGTAGGCTATCGTTTGTTTTGGGTCCATTGAAGAGTAGTGTGGGCTTCCTTCCGATGACCACACTGCCAGCATGGTGATCAACATCGCCAGCCAGACGAAGGCTGAGAATACGGGTACGAATGTTGTTAGACCCCACATCTTGGATGGTATTGATTCCTGTGGACCCAGTATGCAAGAGAAATGGTGTACTTGTATAGATTTAAGCTGTGTCGCAGAGATCTCGGAGACTTTTGTGTGTATGGGAATTGGTAGTCAGAGGCAGGCAAGTTGCACGCGACCTATGTGGTGTGAGGATGGAAAATAAGAAACCTGGAAGGAGGACAAAAAAGACCCTGTCTAACACAGACAAAGATAAATTGAGGAGAGTAGAGAGTCCGGCAGAATGCAATTATTTGATTGTTTCAAGATTTTCCCCTTCTTGCGCGCGAGAGAAGAGCCAGGACTCAGAAGTACCAAGGACAGGAGACGGTGATACTATTAATCAGGAGTTTTTCTTCTGGAAGACGCGAAGTTGATGATGTCATTACGCTAAGGGCCAATCCACGGCCACATCAGGACAAGCAAACTAGACAGTAATCATGACACCAAGCGTCCCGCGCGCATCCGTCCATACTCAGCAGACTGCACCAAATAGCATGCCAACACCAATTTTGCTAAGCATCTACGTAGTTAAGTGACGACAAATGTCATGCTCAGCCTCGCTTTTGGCACCAAAGACCTCGCGAAGGGCAGATCGTCGGTCCGGAATGGACGAATTCGAACGCATGGCGCGACGGCTGCCGACTTTGTGCTTTGAAAATTCAACAACATTTCTCGGGACTCATTCTTCCTTAACTCCCCCGCCTTCGGAAACATTGAGCGGGAGATCAGAGGGTGATGTGCTGCAAGGCTTAGATGTTGGTCTACGTGCTGGCACTGGTGTGGGCGACAGGGTGGCTATTCCGTGGGCCACGACTACTTACATGTGCACTGTGCAGTGACTACCTACCTACATTTCTATGTACATGTACATACAAACATGCATCCCTCGGGCCCCAGGAGATAGTTGTGTCTCTCTTTTACTGTTGTGCTCGGGTACTCCACCGAAGAACACGATCCAGCAACCTCTACCTCGATCTTGTACCACTTCCGCAACGCAATCATTGATGTCGAGAGACACGCCAAAGTGGAAAGACCCGACATTGCCTGTCGCAATGCTCTCAGCTCGTGTATCCATATGACAGTCATCTCGCTCCAGGACAGCCATCAACTAACCTTGCCATCAAAGCCATGTCTTATTAATGAATTGTCTGAGCCTTTTCTCCCGCCTTGCCGTCACCACTTTGAGACGTAGAGTGCGCACAGAAGCGACAGCAAACAACAAACTCCTGGCGCTTGCGACTAAGGAAAAGGTGCTCGGCAAGTGGGAAATACCGTCACCGGCTCTTGCGCGCATGAACTCCGTTCTTGGATAATAGTTGTGAGGATGCAAGGATCCCGACTTGAATGTTCCTGGACTTCACAATCTCGCTTGATCCATGTTGTTCGTATGGGGAATTCAGCCATGTACATGTACGCTCTCACCTCATGTTCTGCTGCAGGTGATGTGATAATTACGACTACTCCTACGTGTTATTATGAAGCCGGACGTGCACGCATCACGAGCTTTCGAGTTGCAGCAAAGTGTGATAATCTATCTGGTGCTGGCTGTGGGTCGTTGGTGCAACACTTCTTCAGAACGATCGATGCAGGGTTTGAAGAGGCTCCCGGCTGGTGGATAGCGGAACGGCCTGAAGAGTGGGTGTGCAACACGACAGAGCGTGCAGTGCGTTGAGCAAACTTCTGCACGTTGGGATGCCGTGACGACATGAAGAACAAGATAAGACCTCTCAGAGAGACCGCAGGCATGTCCGATCCGATAGGTAGCTCAACGACGTGGAGCTGGAGTCTTGGACCGGTGGGGAGACTCCGCACTATGCAGCAGAGACCAAGTAACGACAATCCTTGCTCTATACCCTATGGCTGGCCTCTCTGGGCCGACTGTGCAACGTGTACAAAGTACTCGATCGGATGGCATTCATGCGATCGAGGAATCGAGAGCCATGGCAAAGATGAAATGTCCGCTGGTTGGCTGTCAAAGCGCGTCTGGAGTCTCTGGACTGAGATGAAGGCCCTCGCTCGCTTCTAAGTCGACGAGCAATCAGACAAATAGACGAGCGCGAGGTTGCATGATACAGTGGATCATCTGTCGCAGAGCTGGATATAGCCAGATCCTCTTCATGGATCAGGCCCGACGCCGCGCATGCATCCATCGATCCTATCTTGATTGGCTGCCAATGGCTGCCTCTTCGGATCATGATTGGCAGGCATTCTTCTGCAATCCTTAATGCATGCCAACCGTGCCAGTCTGCATGGCTGGGGGTTTCATCTGGGAGAGCTCTTCCAAGTTTGTTGTTTACCTTCCTGCATCCCTCATCAACTGCCTAGATGTGAACTCGTAATCCTTCCTTGCTCTACTGACCGTCTCATCCGAGGCCTTTTAACCTTCTGTGCACCTTGATTGAGGAACGATCCCGACTTATCCACTGCGGAAGTTTTATATAACGGTCTGTATCGCTTTCGACCGCTAAGGTTCATCGCAAACTAGCCGTTGGAGCTACCCCCCCGCACGCATATTCGGCAGCGTAGTCTTACCTCAGGCACGATATAGGGTAGGTTATTTGACATTTCTACACCTCCCCTCTTTGCTGCTATTAATTACCAGCCATTCTTTAGTTCCTGCCTCAGATGTTCGAATCGTGAACAGGCCATAGGCCTTGTTGCTACCCCAACAACGTACCCCCTTCAACACAATATGGGTAACGCCAGTAGTTCGCCGACCACCGGCCATCATAATCGTCTTTCCAAACCGAAAACGAACACCAACTCTCCACATGGCACTCCCAAGGTCAATGTCCCTGTCTCGGTCTACTCGAACAGTGCAGACTCAAGTGTTCGGGACAAACAGCAATTCAAGACCCTCCTCACATCGCCTGTTGTAACAGACTTTGATTCAGATGCTTCCCCAGATGGCGACGATACTTTGGGAGATCTTGCAAACCATGTCCAACGGCGCTTATCAACACTTTCGGGATCAAACTCCATCACCTCGCATCGGGGAGGCGGTAGAAATTCTCTCGGGAGGATCATTAGTCCGCATGGGTCCAAATTGTCTTTGGCTTCGAACTCCCAGTCTGTGGACCTGGACACTGCATTGAAGATCTTGCAGGAGGTCAGGAAGACGGCCTCGCCGGAGGATCTTGTAGCTCTACGTGAGTTTTCATTCGCTGCCAGAACTAGAGCAATTTCTCATACAATTCGCTCTTTCAAAGGTGCTTAATGGCTAATAAGTTTTTATCAGACCAGGCTCTTCAAGAGACTGTACCTCCATCCTCAGTTTCGCCCACCCCAGATAATAGCTTACGTGGGCGAACATCCACAGTGAACCGCTCCTCATCTTCACTCATACGACGACGCTCTTTGATTGCAACGCCAGGCCTGGCTACGAGAGGTTCGCCCACAGATACCAGTCGGAGAACGTGGAACTCGTGGAAGGGTACAGATATGGAACAATCAGAAGATCCAAAATGGAAGGTCGGCATGATGGGCAACTCGCCGCTCACTCGCATTGCTGCATTGGATTTGGCCGAAGATGGTCGAGAATCACCAGTCCCGAGGGCGCAGACACCTGGAGATATGGAATACTCTCATTTAGGGTCCCTACAACTAGGCTCCCTCATTGTGACTAATGGAGCTGCGTCGCCTGCCGGTAGTGCTAGATACGTTTCGCGTCGTAAATCTGCCATTGACGTAACTCATGGAGAGGATTATTTCGCATCCACCAGTGGGAACGCAAGCACCGAGCCGAAAACCCGTGATCGCTCACATTCTAGGAGCAAGTCCTCCGTCTTGCCACCTACGTTCCAGCTACACCCAGATCAATACATCGCCAGACCAAAGGCAAACACTAAAGCAAGTCGGAGGGTTGAGAACTCATTGCAGCCAGGCACTGTGGGGCCGCGAACCCGATCTGACCACAGTGGATTAAAAGCTATCCAGATTCCGACTCAGAGCGCGGATCTCCTTGCAAAAGATTATATGTTGAATATTCCTGCCAGTCCGTTCGAGAATCCCCGGGATGACACACCAGATGAAGGCTTTGCTGATGGCCCATTGGAAAATGCATCTCAACCCATTCAAAATCTCGCTCCTGCCTCAGACGCAAAGAGTCCAAGAGATTCGATAAAATCACAGATTACACGTAAACCCTCTGCCCGAGATCGAGCCAATTACGCAATGCTCAATTGTATGGGAGGGCAACAAGTCAATGCAGAAATCGATGGACCCGATGCAGCAAAATTGACGACCAAAGGCTCGAACCAAGAGGCACGCATTGAAGTTCCTCCAGCTGAAAGAAGGAGAAGCAGAAGACCTGTTCCCAGGAAAGCCGACTCCGGATATTCGTCGGGTGGTAGCCTGCGAACAAATCGAACCTCCTCAGACAAAGGTGATCGTGGTCACGCTCCCGAGAAGCCCTCAACTTCTGTTGTGGAAGCCCGAACCGAAAATGGTACCGAAAGTGATACTGTCAGTTTGTATACGTTCGAGCAGATGCTAGCACTCACCCAGAAGCCTCTACCGCCACTGCCGAGTATCGACAATAGCAACGAAAAGCAAGGCCATTACGACGAATCGACGGTCTTTTGGTACGACGAAGGCAAGATATTGCCGACTCAGGAGGTAAAAGAAGTTACATTTGGTCGTAATTCAGTTGAACCCTCACCCATCTCGCCCCGGACTATACAGTCAGCTGCTTCGTTTTGCACCACTGATAGTTCGGCCTCGAGGCGACTGCAGAAGCGGAGACCTTCGTTGCAAGAACTCCCTGTAGTCCAGTCATGCTCACCTATAGTTGAAGGAAGCATTCCTCGCGTGCCTTCGCCCGTTCGAGCCCAATTTGTTCGACGCCTTTCAGAGGCACCTGAAATGGAGTGTCTCACCAGGACATATCTGTCGAAGGAACATGTGAACTCTGCTGAAATTGTCGTTGACTCGCCCACAGCTCTGGCATTCGAACGGTCTCATTTCCAGTTTGCACAGCAAGAAGAGGTATCTGGAAGTCAGGCTGATCGTGCTCCCACCCCGCCACTTCACGGTGTTCGCCGCAGCCTTTCTATATTCCGAGGGAAGACTGACTCTGAGCGAAAGAGTCTTGATAAAGCCGCACCTACAATTCTTGACTTGGGTACCATAGCCCAGGGGCTTGGTGGTTCGCCCTATGATGTTGCAATGGCCACAGTGCCCAGACAGAGAGTCACATCACCGACGCATCCGCATCAGCTTGGTAATTCATTGCCGCGTTGCAAGTCCTTGGTCAGCATGGACGCCGAGACGGCCGCTGAAATAGCTCGGGTACGAAGTAAAGACCGCTCTGCTGCTGCCATTCGTCCTGAAATGCCTCGACGACCTCGCAGCTATCATGATGGGCATAAGAATTCGGCAGTGCAGCAGCAGGAGCAACACTCGTCTTCTGAGGCACATAAAGGCCGGTATTACGCTAGAAAACAGCAGGAAGCAACTCCACACCCTCACGGATCAAATGTCGCGGTGTCTCAGGGAGCTTCCCCTCATTCAACTCAACACCACAGCGAAAATGCCGCGTTGAACGCGCCGACAGAGGACATACACGCACCCGGAAATAGTGTGAACCCAACCATCCGGGCTCGTTCCACCGGTCGTGGTCCTGTAGTTTCCAACTTGATCGTGAAGTATGATCAGCATGGTCAGAAAACCACTCAGGGAACGCCAGACTGGGACGCGCATGCTCGTTTGTGGCAGCAGCGCCGCAAATCGATAGGCGAGGGCCTTCGGCAACGAGCTGATGCACATTCTGCCGACCCATCCAGGAAGTATCAGAGAGCATCTACTGAGCCGCCTGAAGAGAAAATCGTACACGACCGTTACGGTGGCGGTCTTGAGTACGGGTATGAGCGTGGCTACGGCGTCGGTGGCAGTGCAGGCACCAGGCAGCTGCACAGCGCTGCCAGCCGCAAGAGCATGCAGTATCGGCACAAGTTTGGGGTGGACTTGTCCGACGTGCCCATCTTCATCCAAAGGACGTAAGGTTGGGACTCGGGAGATGAACTTATGAATCTCTATGTTTGTTTGTTTGTTTACACGCATATATACCAGCGCCAATGTCGCACCATTGTATTCTTTAAATTTTCCATTCTACCGTAGGACGGCGCATTTTGCACTTGGGCATTTCAATGCATCTGGACTAGGGCACACGCATAGTATTTCATGTCTAAGCATAGGATAACAGGCTGGTGTTGTTGGTCATTGGGCTGCATCTTTCGCAATGTGATGTATTATGGTAGTCTCAAGATTCCACTGCGTACTTAGGGAAATATAATACCTCACAGACCCATCCATTCAAGAAAGCGGCACAAGTTGGAAATCAGCGCATACATATTCGAAAAGAAAATCACGCAATGAACGGGAGAACAAAGTTTCTGTGCCAACAGTAATGCCAACGACATGTGTACGTATTATCTACGCAGTATGTACTCCGTATATTACAGTGTGTACATATCAAGTGCAGGGATGTACTCGGGCAGGTGTGGATTACAGGAACTAGCGGTCAAAGATATGCCTTGGATATTAGTTCACTGTTGAGAAGGATGACGCACACTCCAGCGTGTTTGTATCAAGCTGCCTTTAGTGTTGTTCATGGGGATAGATAGTATGGGGCTGAGTGGGCCTTGGTGAGGCTGACAGTATGTATTACAGTAACTATGTACTTATTATTGGAGTCCTACCTGGACAATGTGTAGGCTCTCATAGAGAATGAATGGTGGGTGGGTGGTTTTTGGAAGCAGATGGAGGTGTAACGGTCAAGTTCGTCCAGTCCAGTCCCATTTGCAACATGTCTGCATGTGTGAATGTGCATGTGCCTTTCCGCTCCCCCCGGTCGATGCGTTCTATTAATTAGCATGCGCCCATTGTTTATTGCAAAAGTGTCGAATGGGAGCGTCTAGCATCAGCCCGTTGGTTGAGGTCTGGGGCAGAGCCGGGCGCCCGTAGCTCGTTTAGTTTTTTACAGTGTGATGTCAGGCATAAAATCCGATGCGAGCGAATTGCCGCCAACCCAACCAAAGACCCAAACCATAATTGGCAAAGGAAAAAAATAGGAACGAGGAAGAAGAATGGGGGAAAGGGGAATAGGAACAGGCATGGGAACGCTTTTATTACTTAATAAGTAGATGATTTCCAGGAGTTACCTAGATGCCTAGTAACTATCGAGGACACACACACACACACACACACACACAACCACCCTAAACCCAGCAACGGTTCGCAAAAATCAACCACCCCTCCACCTCCATCTTTCCTTCTACTCCCCCCTTCCACCTCTCCATCTCTTCACCCTCTCCACATCTCTAAAGCAACTCACCTCGTTGCTTTCCTCCCATCTTTTGGTTCATCTGAATATCCCGCAACCTCCTCCTTCTCCGATCCAACCGGAGCTCTAATTGCCAAAACTTGTCACCGGTCGGCCCTCTCGTTTCGACCTCGCAAGAAATCCCTCACCGACTTGCCTTTGGTCACTGCAAAGGCCCCAATAACAATACGGCTTCGGCCTTGATCCCTCTCGACCTTCAAATTGTATCTGTTCGCCCTTCACCGCACATCCTCAACGCCAAACCGCCTCCCTGAATACAACACCAACAAACTTCTCCTCGAGCGTGCGTTGTTTCCCCTAGACGCAAACCCAACTCCCGGCACACCACCTTTTCAGCTGCCGCATAGGACGCTCTCTGTGGTTCTTCCTCTCGGAGAGGAAGAGTCGAGGAGGCCTCGCCCACAACCAAGTCTCGATTTCGAGCCCTTCAAACCTCCCTAAGACCTGCTTTACCAACAAGCCAAACTACACTCAACCATAAAACACCTGGAAACCAATACCCAGGGAATGGCACCTTCTGCTCTCACGCCTATTGAGGATTATCAGTTCAATTATGAGAATCTGAAATCCATTGATCATAGTCTCAAGACTACAATCGATAATGGAGCTAGCAAGACAAAGCAATTGATTGGGAGTGCCCTGAAGGCACACGTCGACAACGTTGATCCGGATACCTGCGATGCCGGTGAGGAGGATCCGTTCTTCGTTGCTGACTTGGGCGAGGTCTATCGTCAACATCTCCGATGGAAGAAGAACCTGCCGCGCGTGACACCGCACTATGGTAAGTCTTTGCAAAGAAGGCACTTATCCCAGGCATAGTTACTTAGAACTAACTTGTTTGTCTAGCGGTCAAGTGCAACCCTGACAAGCGCGTTCTATCCCTCCTCGCCAACTTGGGCGTGGGTTTCGATTGCGCCTCCAAAGCCGAGATCGACATGGCACTCAATATTGGCGTCCAGCCCGAGCGCATCATCTACGCACAGCCATGCAAGACCAAGTCGTATGTTCGTTATGCCGCCCAGCGTAACGTGAAGCAGATGACTTTCGATAATGCCGACGAGTTGCACAAGGTCAAGCAGCTGTTTCCCGATGCCGAGCTGTTCTTGCGCATCTTGACCGATGATTCTGGCAGCCTCTGCCGTCTCAGTCAGAAATTTGGCGCTTCCTTGGACTCCACTGCCGAACTTTTGGTGCTGGCCAAGCAGCTTGAACTCAATGTTGTTGGTGTCGCTTTCCACGTCGGATCCGGTGCTTCTGATCCGAAGGCATTCATCAAGGCCGTCCAAGACGCGCGTTTCGTCTTCGACCAAGCAGCGGCCCTCGGCTTCCAGATGCACACCTTGGACGTTGGTGGCGGCTTCAACTGCGATGACGACTTCGAGACCATGGCCACCGTTTTGTCCGCCTCGCTCGACGAGTACTTCCCGGATGAAATCCGCATCATTGCGGAGCCTGGTCGCTACTATGTCTCCACGGCATTCACCATTGCCTGCCATGTCATTGCTCGCCGCACTATCGCAGATGCTAGCCTGGGAACTACTTCTTACATGCTCTACTTGAATGACGGAGCTTATGGCAACTTCTCGAGCATCATCTTCGATCACCAGAATCCCGAGCCTCGACTCCTCAAGTGCGGTGGAAAGAACTTGTTCGATGTTCGCCGCCCAGGATATGAGACTCCTTCGGGATACGAGTACTCCATCTGGGGACCGACTTGCGACGGCATTGACAATATCTCCAAGTGCTGCACCTTTGCCGAGGTCATCAACGTTGGCGACTGGCTCTACTTTGAGAACATGGGTGGTAAGTCATGCTAAATCCAAGACCATGTTTGTTCGTCATGCTAATTTGTTATCTCTCCAGCTTATACCAAGTGCTCTGCCACTCGCTTCAATGGCTTCACCGACACTCATGATGTGGAGTATGTCTGCAGTGAGGAGGATGCTCTCCCCTTCATTGGGGCGTAAATATGTAATTAGTACATAAGATATACAGATCGGGACCATTGTAGATGGATTAAAGGAGGGTGGAGGTCAGGGGAGGATACGTGCACTAGAAGAAAAGTTCCATAGATTTCTTTACGCAAATGTTTATATTGTCTTTTCGCTCTGACCATTTTCCACCGTGACTCCATTACATCATCGCGTTTATGTTGAGAACCACAACTGATTTGTATCAAAGAAGAAGAGCTGTATGCATAATGATAGAATTCAAATGTTTTAAGTCAAGCAACTAAACGAAATGACATTTCTATGTCTAGATCGCTGGCTGACATGCCATGAACAAGTAGATGGGTAAATGGCACCAAGAGATCTGTCCGAACAATAACCATGTAAACGCCACGCTATGCCAATGAAACCCTTTTTGGAACATACTCTCCGCAACATCCTTCTCTCTACGATGGCGTCTTGATCATGAAAATCTGCGTAGGAAAGCAATTAGTATGAGGTGGATCGAGGCTATATAACGAAAAAATGGAAGGAGTGTTCTTACCTCTCTCAAAGCCTGCGGGTCCATACCCGCCATCTTCTTCTGCCGAATGTACTTCGCCCTGGCAGCGTGTCTGCCGCCCGCCGCGAACGTGAGTCCAACTGGCGTCGAAGTGCCCGTCGTTGGGGCGGAGGATGTGGTGGGTGTCGCGGTGGTGCTCGTCTCCGCATCGTCGTCTGAAGACGAGTCTGATGCGTCCTCCTTGTTGGCACGGGCAGCTTGCTTGGCGGCCTTCTTAAGAGCCTTCTTGAGCTTCTTCTCCTCCTTGCGGGCGCGCTTCTCGGCTTTCCGTCTGGCCTTGTCCGAGAGAGGTGCTTCTTCTGAGGCAGATGAGGCCGCTCCTATGTCTTGTTCGGATGCGGATGAAGATTTCGTCGACTTCTTCTTGTCTTTCTTTTCCTTTTTGGATTTGGATGCTGCTGCTGCTGCGGCGGCGTCTTCTGCGGCTGCGGCTTCGCGGAGGTTCATGCTCTTCTTCTTCCTCTTCAGTTTGGGCTCGTCGTCTTCGTTCTCTTCCTCCTTGATCTTCTCTAACTCGTCGTCGTCATCCTTCGACCTCTTCCTCTTCTTCGACTTGTCCTTCTTCTCCTCCGCATCGCTCTCCTCTTCCTCTTTCTTGATCACACTGTTAAACTCCGCCTCGACCTCCTTGCGGCTCTTCTTCTCAATCTTGTCGCCGACCAGGAACCCGCCGCTAACGAAGTTCATGAACCCATACCTCCTAGTCACATACCCCTTCCTCTCGACCTCGACCCTCCTCTCTTCCTCCTTCTTCACCTCCGTCTCCTTGCCATTCAAGCGGCCGAGCACGTTCGCCAGGCCCGCGAGGCCGAAATTCTCCGGCCGCTCGCTGCCACGCTTCGCTCCCAGGCCAAGAGTGTCGTCCTTAAGGAGCACGCGGATATGCGAGTGCGAGGCGGCGGTGTAGTGGGACGAGTGCGCGGCATCGACGGCTCCGAGGGAGGCACCGGGCGTCCAGCCGTGAGAGGTCAGGACGCGGTGACCGAAGCGGGAGGTGTTGTTCGCCCAGGTGGTGTTTTGCGGGTCATTGGAGATGCGAATCCGGCTGTGGAGAGGGGCTCGGGCGTTAGTCGTCTTTCTTTACTCCTTTGCGCCTTGTGAAGAGGCGTGGGAAAATTTATGCCCGTTGAGCACTTGAGATACTCACTTCTTAGGTGCCGCGAGACCCATTGTGAATGATGAGTCTGTATGAATAGAACCGTGGAGGGCGGACAAAAGGGAACAGACGAATGGAGAATGGACAGGGTTGACTCGGGGTGCTGTCGTTCTTGTTCCCTTTTCCTCTTCTCTGCGGACGGGGAAAAATAATTGCGATAAGAGTCGTTGGAAATTTTGGGTGGCATTCGGTCGCCGCACAGACCTTTTTTGTCTTTTTGGTACTGGCCAGTCGAAATCTTGGCTCGCTCGGTCTCAAGGGACCCTGGCACTCGCTAGTCTCATTTCGTTCTTCGCGGGGAAGGTGCGAGTCCTATTGAGTCGTGACTATAAAACGTCTCATATCTCTCTCTAATCTCCTACACCTTGACACACACAATAATTTGATGCGTTTACGTTGCCGTGAAGACGACAAAGTCAACAGCATCAGACATCGTTACACAAAAATTCAATAAAGTCAATTGCACAATCGGCAATTCATTCCAATCCGATACTGACCCCACATTAAACTGATCACCTAAGTAAACCAGCAGCAAAACAGCAACAATGCCACCACCAACCTCAAAGAAGCTCAAGTCTGGACTTCACCAAACCCAGCAACATCAGCAGAAGAACCAGCAAAGTACTATTCAGTCTCATCACCGCAAACATGTTGACCCACTTCGCTCTACCAAACCAAACACCAGAATCTCTACTCAAGAGTCGGCCATGCTCCCATCTAACCCATCAGCATCCCACTCATCTTACGATGATGACGAGGAAGTAGCATCCAAGAACCCTGTAAATCACGATGCCGCAACTAAAGCAAGAGGTCATTCTCGAAGCAAGGCGAAAGCTCGCACGTTCGGACGCGCAAAGCAGCCTCCACTCGCCAACATTGTTGAGGATATGGTCGATGCTGTGTGTCATCTCATCCCCATCCCCATCCCAATACCCTCCTCCATATCGCAAGTTACAACGCACAACTTCCAATCTACCCTTACTGATATGACTCTCTCAATCGCTTCACATCCTTAAGACTTAACCTTCCTCCTTCTGTTCCACCACAGACGCATTGACGAGATGTACTAATCCCATTACAAGCACCGCAAACGCCACAAAGTGTCCAAATCTAAGGTGCGCAACTCCTACGCCGAGACCGCGTCCGCGGTCAGGGAATCGATCGTCTCCTTCTTCGCGGAGCATCAGCGGCAAACGTAAGCTTTGAGCTCTGGCCCTGATCTCTTCTATGCATCTCTGTCGTTCTGAACATTATACTCTTCTCATCCTCCTCCTCTTCCGCTTTGGCTCTTCACTGAACACACGGAGAGCACGTAATGTTAACAAAAGGGTGGCCCCTTCACAGTGATGACCTCCACCGCACCCAGATGTCCCGGCTGCAGAAGCTGATGGACGAGAAAGCAAAGGTCGAGCGGGAGATGCGCAGGCTCGTCGAGGAGCAGAGGGCGAGGTACGCGAACTATGCCGACGACCTGGAGGCTGTGGTCAGTGAGCGGGCGAGGCAGCTGAGTTGAGAGATGTGGTTTGCTCGAACAGTGAGACGAGTATGTTCGACAATCGATGATCTGACTGTTGTGAATGGGGTGGAGTGGGTTTGTTGTTGTTGAGATGGTTTGAAGAATCCGCATCAGGCCCATGTGACGAAGTCCGTTTGCTTTAGTCGCCGCTGTCTGAAGTCGGTATTATGACACTACGAAAGCATATAGTTCCACGGTTGAAGGGAGGATTTACCAGTCAAAGCCTTTCTTACGCAAACACATGGAGCACGAAAAGAAGCCTTCTTTCTTCAAAGCATGATTCAAGGTTGTTATGATTCTTCGCTTTGACATAAACAAAGCGCTTTGTCTACCGCTACTACTCGTGCTACTGCTACATGTTCCACTGTTCTCTGACTGTCTTCATCCTCCTCTAGCCTGCCTGACTACACCATGGCCAATGTCAAGCATCACTTTTCAGCACATTTGATCCATGGGTTGAGATGAACGGAAGAAAAGGAACCCAATTCGTCTTTGATACAAGTCATCCAAGAAAAGAATCGCTTAATCATGTCACATTGCTCATTTCTCTCCACGAGATCTTTCGGGCTTCGTTTTCGCCCTTTCCCAAACGTAGACATGGGACATATGAGTTGGTTTAGAAAATGAAACAGTATGTTTACAAGAGACCCCGAAACATGAGAGAAGAAAAATGTTCCGCCTTCAGATGATCGTCACCCAACAAAGCAAAGGTATCAAGGGTAAAAAAAAATTAATAAGTCGTAGCACCGTGAAGATTAAGGGTCAGTGTCATCGTTGATACACGGGCAGTGTCTCGCTAGGTGAACCATTGCCATTAGTCCTTGCGGGGCGCATGGCTCCAACGAGGCCTTCGTCTTCCTCGTTCAACACAGGGGCAGAGGCCGCGACCGACTGGTTTTCTGTCCCAGTCACCGGCGGCGCAGATGATGTAGCTTCTCCTTCTCTATCATCGGGCGGTGCGCTCCGCTCTAATTCCAGTCGCCGTCTTTGTAACTCTTGTTTATCATCCGTTGGATGCACGCGCGAGGACGAAGAGGCACTGTATTCTGGTGCAGGACTGTGTGGCTGGAGAGATGGGGTCGCCCTAGCACCGTTCGTTTCCCCGCCCTCTATACTCGCGGCTGCCGGTAGAGAATCCACCTGGTGTGCGTTGATGGTTCTTGTAGAACCGTTGGTCACTGTCCGTGACTCATCATCTGTGACTCGTCTTTGAATTATCGGTATCGAAGTAGTATGTAGTGGAAATTGTGATGATGTTGGAGTTGGGGTATAAGGCGAAGAAGGTGAGGCCGGCCCGAATTGTGATGGCTGCATCGATGATGACGATGCTTCAGGGGGGAAATAGGGAGGCTGTTGCTCGTCCTCCTCTGGCAGCACAGGCGCAGAAGGTCCAATCCCAGTGGGTACGTTGGATGGTGAAGAAGGGCCTGCAATGACTGGGGGTTGCGACGGTAGGAGCCGAGCTTCGGCTCGCCTCAACCGTTCTTTTTCTGACAAACCTGATTCAAATCCCTCGCCGTTCGGAGGCATCGGAGGTGGAGGGGCCGGCTGGTAAGGTAATAGGCCCGGGTCGGCCCCTGGATACATGGCGTTGTCGTAGTAGCCCAAAGGATAGTTTTGATCGTAACCGTAAGAATCATAGTACTGCCCATCCTGATCATACCCGTAGTAGCCCTGACCGTCGGTACCGTCAGCTGCTCCCGCATTTCCGTTGGGGTCGCTTGGGAAGTCGCGAACATCTGGCTGGACATCGAAACTCGCGTCGGGTTGTTGTCTCCGCTTGCCGTTGCGTTCGCTATCCTTAGTGCCGATGATGACTTCAAATATGCATGAAACTACACTCTTCTCACGCCGTATCGCATCAGTATCGACAAAATTACCACCCCAAGTTGAGAAAATGCCACCTTTTGCTTCTTCCGCAACCTGTCCACCAACGGTGGGTGCAGGACCGCCGAGACCCGCAGAGATCATGCGATCAAGACCCGTAAGCTTTCCCTGGATGTCGACTACGACCTCGATGAAATATTTGAAGCTGATCATGGCACCTGGAACATTTGATATGGTAGGAAAGGCTTCCTCGGGAACGCGGACAGAGCATTTGACTTCGGCAGTCAGGGTCCTCGGATCAACGAAAAGCGGAGCGAAAGACTGCGAAAGATCTTTGCGAAATAGATGACTGGATCCGGCCGATGAAAGGGACAAACCGCCGAGGCCTGTCCTTGACTTGGGATAATAGTCCTCGGATTTCTGTTTGTCGCCCTTGCTATTAGCTAGGACGGGTAGAGCAGGGTGCATGTCAACTCTTGCTTGTCGATATAATGTGATGATGATACCCTTTAAACTTCGGACATGCTTAGTATGGTTAACTGATATCGTGATTGGTATTTGATCTCCGCGAAGGAACCCTCCTTTGAGGACGTCGATGGTCGCCGTAATGATCTTCCCCTTGAATGTAGACCGACTCCCACTTTGTGAACTACCTCCGTCGACCGTAGTATTGACCGAGCGGATGCCGTACTCGGTTCCGGATGCGTTACCACTGCTAAACTGGCTTTCGAAACTCGTGTCACTCGGCGCGGGGCTACCAGGGCCGTCGCTCTCCTCCGGGACGCCATTGAGTTCAGAAACTCTTCCGTTACGACCCGAATCGGAAGTACCCGGGGCCTGCTGTGAGCTCTCTGTGATTGTGGCTGGACGTTTGCGAGCACTTGGTTTCTTGCGAGCCCTTCGACTGATAGGCTCTAACGAAATAACACGTGGTTTCGGTTCGGGAATAGGCGCTATATCGATCGAATCCATGAGATACACTTTCGAGTCGCATGAAGTCGTCGGCGATATCGTAGTCGGACGCGTTAGAGTAGATGTCAACATGTAGGATATCGTTCCGCGCTCAAAATCAATGCTGCTTGGCAGCCCCTTGGTGGGGAATTCCAACTCAAAATTGAAGTGGTAGAGGCCCTCCTGTAGCCTACCCTCTCCACAAAGAACTGCCTCATCTTCAAACAACGATGCAAAGCCGTTTCCAAAATAGCTTCCACCCTTCTTTCCCTTTCCCGAACCGACAGTGGTACTGTAGTTCCGATATGCGTCGCCCGGAGAGTTCGGATTTTTAAAAACCTGAGCGTATCCATGGAGGGAGATGACTAGATGCGTGATGCGCAATGGTTTAAGGACTTTTATAATTACAGCGCCACTGATTATGTCTCCGGGAGCGTATTGGCGGTGTGGATCGTCGGGCTGTATGTAGAAATCGGCGAAATTACGCGTCTTCGATTGTAAGGGGGATTTCAGTCTGGCCAGCAGTGACCTGCCCGATAACGAACCGGACGAGGTAGAGCTACCGCGTGCCGGGCTTGAAGTCATGACCTTTGCGCCACGCACATTATGCGGCTATCCGCCTTGCTCTGGTGTGATGTTTGGATACCACGCACAGTGCCGTATAGCGGGACTCCACTGTCCTTCTTTCCAACTCTTTCGAAAGTTTAATGTATGCTCCAGGCACAGGCGAATGGCTAGGAGAGCGCGATACGTCCGCGGAGCAGCAGCAGGCCAGAAGGACGGATAAGGATGTTATATAGGACGATACTTGATGCGACGTTCAAGTAGGTAGACGTTCGGCGCGCGTGCGAGAGCGGGGAGAGGTGTAGTAGTAGTAGTAGTAGGTGCGAGGTTGAGAGATTGCTGTATTCTGGGAAGGAGCGCGAGGGGTCGATAGACGAAGGCGCGCGAGTGTATCAAGTCTACCGGGGCAGGATCCGAGACGAGAACGCAAACACAGGCGGTCAGTAGAATCTAAAAGCCGTGAAGAGGTTGTCAGCATTGCGGATGATGCGATAGCAAAGTGGTGGCGATCGAACGGTCCACACGGAAGGGTAGCGATAGTGGATGTGGCTATGCTGGGTGGTGGAGTCGATCAAGGGCAATGGCGACAACGTCGACGAGCGACAGGGACAGCAACGCAAGGTCGGGTTGGCGGAGAGGGAAGCTTGGTAGTGTTCGCGAGACGCACAGTCCAGTGCCATCAAAATGAACAAAATAATACGAGGTATAGGATACAATAGCACTTGAAGTTCCGGATTGCGCGGTGTTGACGTCGAAGGAAGCACTCACGGCTTGGCTTTGCCAAGGAGGCCAAAGGATCTCAAGATACGGCGGAGGGGAGAACCGTGATACTAGCGGCAATGAAAAGGTTTGGAGAGTAATTACCTAATATGCTGGGTGCTGGTCCGAATTGTTCGAATTATCAAGTCGATATGTACCCAGGTAGCGATATAGGACATGCGTAGGGAGAGGGAGTGAGGGAAGGAGAGTGATCGAACTCTAGGTTGATTGCATGCAATGAATGAAGAGGAGGATCGAAGAAGTTGAAAGTAGGAAAGGGAAGATTTGAAGGAGCGTCTGCGAGGGAAATAATGGGATGGGATGGAAGGGAAGGAGAGCCGTAGGGTACCTCGTAGCCTGTAGGGTAGGTTAGGATAGGATAGGATGGGATGGGATGGGATAGGGTACGAGTAGGGGTGTCTCGTAGTTAGTTCCGTACACAGTAGGCAAGTAGGCAAGTATCTACTCCGTACCTGTAAAGTAATCAGGTAAGTATACAATAGTGGACAAAGATGGCTAGTTATGAGGGACCGTAAGATTATTGTGTCTCTGATGGATTATAGTCCCTCTAGAGTCTCTCCATGGCTACTACCCCTACCGTCCACACCGTCTGATCGTATCCTGTCGTATCATAACTCGTGGTCTGGTCTACTCCATACACGATAGCTACCTAACTAGACTCTGTGTACGTCCATACGTCTGTATTATCATTATTGTAGCGTGGTAGCGTGGAACCCATGGTCCCGAAAGGGGGATCTAGGGACCTTCATGCCCGATCCCATGCGGATCCGTCTCATTCTAGCAGAGTGTTGCCAGCCAGTCAGCCTACAATCTTGCTTTGATGCATCTCCGAAGCACCTCCTAGTCGCTGTCGTCGTCGTCCTTGTTCTCCTCGTGGTCGTTGTCCCTCCAGCTGGTAGTGCAGCCACCGAGTACGTACTTACATACCTAGGCACCTAGGTAGTTACCGGCGACCGCAAGTACTCGTAAGTTGGTGAATTGCAAATACCTTTCCACGGCGGCACAAAGGACTCCATCCACCCAGCTGCAGATCAGTCGCAGCCATTCCTCATCCTCATTATTATTGCAATAATAATGCTCGCTATACTAGCGAATGGCGTCCTTTTCTTCCTTTGTTTGGCTTTATGATACTCGTAGCGCGATATCCGTTTCAGAAGGCATAACAGGCGATTCGTGTGATACTCATCACCGGGCTTTGGGCGGTGGCTTTCCTCTCCCTGTCCGTCTACTCGTCCCCTCCCCTGCCCTGCGTACACCGGATGATGTTCAAGCCTTCAAGGGGGGGTGACTTTCATCAGGGATGGCTGCAGTAACCATCCGCACATCCCGTCGCGCAGAGAGAAAGAGGAAGAGAACTTTTCTTGCGAATGCTTATTCTTGTAACCCGCACAGCCGTACACCCGTAGACGCACATGCGCGAAAACATGGGACAGGAGCCCAACAAACCAAAAAATAAACTAAAACCATGATAATAAAAGCTCGCCTACGCCAGCAGGCAATAAAGTCAACCCGGGAGTAGAATCCGCGCCATTGTGTGTGTTATGCGTGGCCCGCATTCCCACCAGAGTTCGTCATGCATGGTCGTTGCACCAGTCACCCACATTAGTTATTGAGTGGACTCAGTAATAGTGGAGGGAGGGAGGGGGACCAGGAAGAAGGAAGCGGGAAAGGGTCTCGAACTCGCCGTCCATTTTTTGTTTGCTCTTCCTTGCCTTTGTCTGCCCTTCTTTACCTGTCACTGCTTGCTTGCTTCGACTTGGCTTTTGTGGCAAGCTTTTCCATCAAAAGGCTTGTCTCTGACTACCTGGTCAATGCCAAACTCTCTTCTGAGGTGGTATTAACTAGTTAGTATTTCTTGCAGTTACACACTGCTGTCAGCCCAAACGATCCCCCTACCAATCAATCCTTTCAATCCCTTTACCCCCCTCTCCACTCCCTCGCGTGCTCAAGTCATCAATCATCATATGACATCCTTTATCGTGTCACCCACGAATAATATTCAATAAAGGTGGATGGCCCAACCTTGTATTATTTACGGGGTACGGAGCACATAGGAAGTAATTATAACATGTATCTACGGAGTACTCCGTAACCGGGTACAGTTCAAGTATGCAGTATATTTTTATCCTCGCTTGCGTACTACTTTACCCATGCAGCGTCTATATATTGAGTGCACGATTATCTTATGTGGCAACAATGTAGCATGCAAACTCCACTCATTCCAAACATGATTGTGTCACCAAATAATACATGCAAGATCGACAGTGTAAATTGCAAAACGGAGTGGTGACGGCCCGAACAGATCATGTCTGACTGGTGTCGGCTAACTTGCCCGTTTTCTTCACTAACCTAGCATAGCACTCCCTACTGTGTAGATTAGGGTGGTAGCTTACGACACAAAATTGATGTCTATCACATAGCACTTGGTCATTGGATTTGGAATTTTAATAGAGATCAGGAATCGATTTTATTGTCGATTTTTTTTAGTTATCTTCAAATTAAACTAAAGATTGCTGAATCGAAATGGCGATACAGAAAAGTTTATATAGGTTTTAAAGTTGAAAGTTTTCAAAACTTCAAATAAGGGAATGCAGGTAAAAGATCCAAGACACCAATTTCTCCTCGCTCATGCATGCAATTTCAGATTTCATAACTCGTCAACAAGCAACTTTGAAAACCCCAGCGCTCGATTTTCCACATTGAATGGTTTTACTTTGGTCTTTCTTTTTTACTCGATGCTGATCTTGCGCGGCTTGGGGGCTTGGGCCTTGGGAACCACGATGCTGAGGATGCCGTTCTTGAGGCTTGCCTTGACAGCATCTTGATCGATGCGGGCCGGGAAGTTAAAGGAGCGGTGGAACTCGCCGACCGAGCGCTCGCTCACCCAGTACTTGGGTTCGTTTGCATCCGTCTTCGCAACCTCTTGCTCTGGCTTCTTGGCTACACGTGTCTCGGTGTCGGAGGCGGTCTTGGTGGTTTCGGCTCCTTCCTCTTCAACGGTTGGCTTGTGGTAATGCTCTGTCTGTTTGTCGGATCCCTCGAGCAGGTTCTCGGTTTGTGGGCGGGTGCCCTCCTCACGAACCGTCTCATGGCGACCGGAAATGGTCAAGGTGTTGGCGTCGGTCCATTCGATATTGATGTCCTTCTGCTCGATGCCGGGGAATTCTCCGTGGAGTTCGTAGGAATCCTTCAGCTCCTTCACATCAAATTTGGGAGAGAAGGAGCGGATGGACTGGTCAGCATTGCGGAACGCATGGCGTTCATACTCGTCCATTAGGCGGAAGAGAGGAGAGAACTCCTGAGTGAAGCGTGGGAAGAGAGACATGGCTGCTTTGGTATTGGTGTAAGGTCGAGTTGTAGTAGTCGATTTCGTGATTCGATTGAGCTGTGTTGGGACTCGTCGAAGAGTTGTGCGCAGTGATTGCATAGAAGATGGTAAGCTTTGATTGTTGTTGTTGCTGTTGTTCTGATGAGCAGACTTGAGAGGGAGAATCAACGTCCTTATATACAGCGAAGATGACAGCATAGAAGCTACATGATGTTTCTGGTCATCGTCCTTTTGACCAGGCTCGAAAGTGGGCGAAATGTGAAGAAGTTCGGAGAAACCTCGGCAATGTTCTAGAAGATGCTAGATATCACGTCATGTGACGTCAAACAAATACCATGTCAAGACCACAACATTGAGAAGGAATGCATGGAAGATGTCGATTACAATATGTTTTCCTGATCTTCCGCGATTCTTCACCAGTACCCAATGATCATCGGAGCCAAAGCCTTGGACCCCAATCGTGGATGTTGCTAGAATTTTCGTTCCAGCGGACGATAGGCGCCAATGGCTGTTCACATTCTCTCTGAAAGATGGATCCCTTACTGTTCAATTAGGTGGTTTGGCATAATCTGACATCGGCCAGATTTTCGTCGAGGCCGCTAGACATCCAAACAGAGCCAACGTCTTTCGTGGCACTACCATCTGTTTGGTAGCTTTGCGAGGGCCAAATCGAAAGACAGAGTCCTCCAGAGACCATACAATTCATGGGAGTTGCAAGTGTCCTCATTCGCAGCCCGTTTGTTGAAGTTGCACGTCGGCCCCGTGTTTGGTGGTTACACGGCCCCAAAGCCATCAACTCTTTCCCCCCTCTCGAACCATGGGGTGGTTCAAATTAATGAATCGCAGGACTAACGATGTATGTCTCGGATGCCGGGGTCCTGGTAGGTCTCCAATTTCCTGTGACCGTTACGCAGCAGATATTCAATTGTTCCAAAGTCCTTCTTGTTGATGGCTGTGTTTTGTCGGAATTGGTCCCTGCATCAACCGATCAGACAGGATGTACATGTGCATGCAGCTTGTTTATTACACTACTTACCTTGCAAACTGGCGAAAATTTGCCCGCGTATCCTATGTACTTGTCAGCGGCGATTTGGTATGAGTGGCCATGTGTATTCCAACCAAAGGTTTCCCTCGTATAGCTCTGATACATTGTCTGTACAGAGACAAGACATCCTTCTGAAGTCCAGATAACTTTGCCATTGCACTTTGAACTGCCACCGACGTCGCTCGGGAGTAGAAGCCTTCCACCAAAGTCTTGTTGTGTCGAGACGTCAGGAGTCTCGGCGTTGTAGCTATTTTAGACCTCCGATTGGGGCCGAGCTTCCTTAGAGTTCATTCAACCGAGGAAGCTAGTGATGTTTGACATGGCAATCGTAACGTCAATCTCTAGATCCAAACACAGTGTTCGTTCACACCAACTGGCCTTCCGCATTATCAGGCAATATTTTCTGAAGAAGGAGATACCCCCCATGCAGATTGAAAGTTATACTGTTTGACGATCGTATACACCGATGTCGAGCGCCAGACTCCTCAACATTGCAACAGGGAGCATACATTATTGTGGGAAACGATCTTGCGGTGTCGCTACGCAATGTCGAGGAAGGTACGGAGTGTTGAGTAAAGAGCTGACCTCAGGGTGCTTTTCTTATTTCCGATAATCGATGAGCACTCGTTTGATTGTGACTGTCCACATACCGTTCAGTCCTCTGGTTTTTCATCGCCCCCAGAAGGACCCCAAGCTCGGATGGTCGAACATTCCAATGGGATGGGCCACACATACACCAAGGCAGACTCTCGCTAGGTGGCTGCTACAACTCTCAATTACTGTCATGGAAATCTGCGAAATACCGATGAACGCGTCAGCATAGCGTCTATAGCCTGGATGGTGGTGGCACGCAAACTATCAAGGCGCACCTGTGGTGAGACACATGTTGATGCCGTCTAAGCGAAGTGCGTAGTCGTGAGCCATGGTCCACCAGTAGATGTTGTGGTTAGTTCGAGTCTATCAGAAAGGATTTACATGCTGATTTCTAGATCTGACGAACGACCTGGAGATGTTCTCATACACAAAACAATACATCGATATCTTACACATAGCTTCCCAGTTAAGTACATACATATGACTCAATAACCCCAACAAGGAAACTCAACCTACGGTATCATTGGCGTAGAGGAATAGCTATACTTGATTGACTTTGGCATCCAGATGGCAATGTTATGTGCAATCAATAGGCGACCGTCGGCAAGTTACCTCCATTAGGTATAAGAGCTATAGTCATAGCGTTGGGTGGGTTGAAGGATGATGGCGAGCCACACTTCCACCCTGGCATGGTGGGATGTCCGATCCCAACTTGCCCACGGTCACTGCCGAGCCGTGAAAAGTTTCTCAAAATTCCCGACAGCATTCTCTCCATGATCAGGATTGTAGGGATAGTAAGCCGAAAAAGGGTTCGGCGACGTCGGCTCCTTATATTCTTCGACCTCTCGCTCATCCGTGCCCTCAGAGGCCGGTGGGGGTGTGTGTCGTGGGGTGAAAACCGGGGTGGGAACCGAGAAGGATCGTCGCTCCCTACGTGTATCGATGTCTTCTTCGTCCTCGGTCACTTCAGTAACAGAGTATGTTGGGTGGCCGATCGCCGAATGATATTCTGATGACACAGTATATACTGTTAAGGAATCAGCAAAAGGTATCAAAAATGGGTAAGAATGGATGTGAAGGGGGTGAACATAGCAATCAAGGATGAGTTCTATATTCTCACCCTGATCCGAGAAACAACTTATTGGTAAGGCCAACATACCGGAATTCCCACTCTGAGGTTGTCGATCCCTTCGCTCTAGATAGCGTCGAACATCTTCATGCCTCAGATATGGCTCGGAATTGAGGCGCATACTGGGGTGATTGTGCGATGTTGTCGGGTTGGGCGTTGATCTAATGCGAGCCGGGCCACATGGACGATCTGGAAGTTGATGGCACTGAGCTTGTTTGGGCAATGTCGATGTGCGGCGTAGAGGCGACCGTTCCCCGTCTTCATCCTCGCTAAGATCAATCAGGGGCGGATAAGTCTCTTTTGTGTCACGAAACAGGCCCCCAAATCCAGCGATATCATTCCACCGGAATGCTTCATTCAGCCCCGGCGACAGAGGAACCTCTGTAGATTGCGAGGCGGAACGGTCTACGTTCTTGTACACATAGCGATGCGAATTCTCTGGCCGTGTACTCATGCCGTTGGTATTGCAGGCTGTTCAAGTTTATGATACTGAGCTTGCCGTCTTTTTGAAGGAATGACTGTGGTCTGTCCTGATTCGTGGAAACGAAACGAGAGAGTATAAATCTGGGGAAATGGTCGTGAAGTTAAACGACGTGGCTGGCACCTCGCCTGGGAAAGAGAAGGAATACCAACAGCAGTATGCAAATGAATGCACAACCGAATGTGCTGCTGGACGACAGTCTTATATGCCGAATGGGAAGTAAGTGGTGAGTGCAAAACATGTAAAAGACAAGTAAAAGGGGCGGCAACCGAGATGTAGATGTGCTCGCACCATGACGGATGGGTTGGGGTACGTTATCAGAACCTTAATCCGACCCGCAACGTTCGTCCATGCGCGTCTGCGCATAGGCTCAAGGCATCAAGGCGACTACTTGATTAGGACCTAGGTATTGTGATCCCTGCGGCTACTCGAGAAATCATGTACGTGTGCAACCAGGTGCTGCAAGTCAGACAAGGAACCCGCGTGGCCTTGTGCTATGGGTTGCATGCACTGAACTCGGCCGCTACAGACAGTCGGATTCAGCAACGAATTCAAGATGTTGTTCTCGGCGAGAGTTTCTGGGGCTTCTCAGTGTATCTGAGGAAGTCAATTCGTTGCTTAAGCCCTGCCTCTTGGAAACTGACTGCTTAACTGTAGTGAGCGACGGGCAGGGTATGCGGCGGGCTCCTGCTACCAAAGTAGATGACCGAATCCATAGCCCAGTGACCATTGTCCAATAGTGACAGCATGTCCGACCTCACGCGTGCGGTAGTCCATGACCAATTAGCACAGCAATGCCTTAGCCGGATCTACGGTACATTACAGGCTTGTTGGGGGCCGGGGCTCATGGTCTTCAAGCCACAGGACAACACAATGGACCGCGTTGCAGAGTGAGAGCACCTATGATACCACAAGACGTAGTGGTCTCAAAGGAAGCTAAAAAGGGGTGTGCACAAGTTCGCTGGCGCAGGGCAAGTCATCGGCTTGTAGCACCAGGAGGGCGTCGTCCAACAACGGTCTACATCTGTGGCGCAGTTATGCAGGTCGAGGACACTAATATACCGACTGCAGAGAACGCTGTAAATCCACTAATCAACCGAGATCTCCAGAGTCCCGACAACCACGGTTTCGGGCTGTGAGAAATCGCTGCCATTGCACTAGACTAGCAGTGCGGTTCATTTGGACGTAGGACAAGGCTGAACATCGGAAGGCTCACAGACGAGACGCGGCACAGAGCTAGAATCGATTCAAGATAGTGCACAAGAGGCGAAGAGCGGCCCGCAGGCGCCGGGGTATGGTTATGTGGACAATGTGGACAATGTGGACAATGTGGATGCCTTTTCTCTGATGCCGGTTGGGGTGAACGTACGATATGGAATTGATCGAGCGCTATGAATCACGGCCCCGGTCTGACCAATGAAGGCTACAATCGTTGGAAAGGCTTGAAATGGGAAAATCCGGTCAAGTCATTGCATTGGTCTGAAAGCTACTGGGCCGCACTCGACCAGATGAAACGTCGTCGCAGCATGCATGGAGGACTGGTAAGACTACCACACGGAATTCTTCAACGATGAAGTCAAGAAAGTAGTCAACGAATAGGAATGTAAAACTTGTATTGTATACATGTGCCAAGCAACATGGGTCGATTTGCTATCTTACCGGACCTGCAAGCCTACTGCGTAGCAGCGTAGGACAAGTCAAATATCCGAAAAGCGAGGGACCACAAACAGATTCTACCACAAACGGCAACTATCGATCCAACCTCTACCCAATGAGACCTCCACTATGTACAAGGACCCCCTTTTTGCGGCATGGCCATCTAAGTGTAGAGGTATGCCACACAGAGCTCAAGCCACAGCAAAAGCAAATGGTTCTGTACGAGTACCACTGCAGCTTTTGGACCGTCTGCAGCCTGCTCACATGAGCAACGGCATTATCACTTGCAACCACTCAGAGAGTGCAGTAACGCGAGGCCATTTTCCAGATTAAGAAGATTTGAAGATGCTCACAGCCAACGCAAGGTGATGGTACAGATGCATGCAATGTGCCAGCCTCTGCATTCCAAACGCCGCCTCCGAATGCAAAAGTGAGGAGAGTGAACGATTCAACCTCGGTATAAACATCAGTTATGACCAGAAAAGACTCATTTGGAGGTCAGCATCATTGCCGTTGGTGAGCACTGCAACGAATCCCAGCCGTAGAATGGATCAACATTTGGCAGTCCCTGGTTCCGTTGGATAAAATCTGACAGCTAGGCTGCATTGGTAGATTGTATGTCGAGGGAGGTATTGTCAGCCACAGTGGCAAAAGTTGGTGTGGCTGGTGACCATTTCTCTTATGGGGCTGCATATCTGCCTGGGACATGTGATACTTGTTCCCAACATTCCATCTGGGCCAATTAATATTACTTCAATGGATACAGAATAGTTTTGATGTGTAATCCTGTTGCCCTTGCCGAAGTCGTTGGTTGCACATTTCGGTTGCCTCGTTGTTCACATAAAGCAAAAAGCAAAGTAAGTGAAGCCAAAGAAAAGACTCATATTGGGTACTGCATTTTTTTAGGCTGACATATTGAAGCGTAAACACTAACGCATGCAACACAGCGAGCATCGGCCCTGGTCAAGCAGACGCAATTGAAGCAAGAAGATGCTAAGTAGAACCCCGGAGACGCCGAACCAAATCATTATGCCAATCCCACAAACCCTCAATTAATAACGCAAAGAATCAGTACTTTAGTGGGTACCGTTCACACCAAGGAGGCTTCTCCTCTTCTGAATGGCAGTTGCGAGCTCTTCGAGAGTTGTCTCGGTGTCTTCCCAGTTGATGCACGCATCAGTGATACTGACTCCGTACTTGAGGCCCTCCTTTCCTTCCTTGGGAACCTTCTGGTTGCCTGGAGATCTCATTAGCTTCTGCCCTGTGGACTCTGATCTCGTTTGGACTTACCCTCATTGATATTGCTCTCGATCATCACTCCCATGATGCCTGTCTCTCCCGCAGCGATTTGCTCGGCCAACTCGTGGGCGACCTTTGGCTGGTTCTTGTGGTTCTTCTCGGAGTTGCCGTGGCTGCAGTCCACCATGAGGCGAGCATTCAAGCCCTTTGACTCCAACTTCTGGCGTGCCTCGGTGATGCTCTTCGAGTCGTAGTTGGTTCCCTTCTTGCCGCCGCGCAGAATGGCGAAGCAGTCGTCATTTCCGAGAGTGCCAACAATCGCGACGTTACCGGGCTTGGTGACCGAAAGGAAGTGATGGGGGTGCTTCACTGCGCCAATAGCGTCGATCGCAACATCCAAGGAACCGTCGGTTCCGTTCTTGAAACCAACAGGGAAGGACAAACCGGATGCAAGCTCACGGTGCAATTGCGACTCGGTCGTTCGTGCACCAATGGCACCAACACTCAGCAGATCAGCCAGGAATTGTGGGGAAATCGTGTCAAGCATTTCGCTGGCGAGAGGCATGCCCTTCTCGGTCAAGTCAACGAAGAGTTGCCTAGATACTCGTAGTCCTTTGTTGATCTTGAAAGTGTTGTCGATGTCCGGGTCGTTGATCAATCCCTTCCATCCAACAGTTGTTCGGGGCTTCTCGAGGTATGACCTCATAACGATGAGCAAGTCATCTTTGTATTTCTCCTTCAACTTGAGCAAGCGGTCGCAGTAATCAAGCGCAGCCTGTGGATCGTGGATGGAGCAAGGTCCGATGACAACCAGCAATCTCCTCTGTGCATCGGTGCCCTGTACGATCTCGACGGCCTCATTGCGTCCATTGAGCACGGTGGTCTTGGACTTCTCCGATTGAGGGATCTCGTGCTGGAGGAGATCAGGAGGAGTGAGGGGATTGTATCCACGGATGCGCCAATCCTCGGAGTTTTTGGCGTCACCGACGCTCTTGTTCTCAATGTAGAACTAAGAGAGAGTGTTAGGAAGGAAAGCTAAGGTAGGTGGCGATGAGAATGAGATCGATGGGCTACTTACAGACATGTTTCTCCAATGATCGAATTGGGGTTTCAGGAAAGTAACAGGTCAATCAAGGTCGATCAAGGCCAAACAAGAACAATTGGACTGGTTTGTAGCTCGTAGGAAGGGTGAATTTTCGAGAGCAATGTCCAGCTATTTTTCTTTGCGCGGACGTGGGGTTCTTATGAGTCGACCGATTGTGATCACATCCGGGAGTCGGGGACGTTCTGATTGGTTGATGGCCAAGGCGGTGAAAACATATTCTGATTCTCCCCGTCTTTGTGGCGCCGCCTGGGCCTGACTCTTCTTCTCTCTATGTGCACAGTATGAGTAACTACTTTTTATCCATCAATTGCCTACCGGTTTGATCAACATGAATTACACCTCGTGTAGTTACTCTCTACACCAATAGGCTAAATCATATATGTACACATCTCCTCCCATCCAGGTATTGCCCTGTGATTTCGATGCCCAAAGTCGCCGCGGGGCTTATTTCTCGGGCATGTTGTGACCTCCGGTTTCGCCAGCTCAAGAAATGAAAATGATCGTCTTCGGTCTTGTTCTACATTCCCTTTCTTGACAGGAGACTAAAAGAAGCAATATTCTCTGAGAAGAAAATCTTTCCCCCCCTCAAAGCTCCTTCAAGATTGCATCGCAATTGACCTGGTAGTTTTCGAGTACGCTCCACCAAAGCAATAAGGTAGCTGTTTATAAACTACGTCATGGCGATGTTATGCTCCCCACTGTACCCGTATCATTGCATACACATCATGTCGTCAACTAATACTACGAAACTAACATATCCAAACTAATTTCCCATATTCGAAACTTCGCTCGTCAAATTATCTTGAAAAAAGCAAAGTTCTAATATTTTCGTTTCCCGTCAAGATTCCCCAATTGCAAGGACTGATCTCAAAGGTATGACACTAGACTTCGCCTCTCTGGGAGCCATCCCCATAAGTTACGCCAGCTGCTCCCTGGGTGCACCCTCGTCGCCCCCACCACTCCTCGACCGTCTCGATGCCATCTCTACTGCGGGCTTCACGGCAATCGAGCTCTCTTTCCCAGACATTCTTTCCTTCGGCGCCCAACATCTCGGCCACGAAATTGACCCGAAGGACTACAATGAGCTCTGCACCGTCGCCGCGAAGATTAAGGAGGAATGTGATAATCGCAAACTCGGAATCATGATGCTTCAACCTTTCTCTAATTTCGAGGGTTGGCCCGAAGGCAGTTCGGGCCGCGAGGATGCTTTCAAGCGCGCGAGAGGATGGATCAAGATCATGCAGGCGTGCGGGACAGACATCCTGCAGGTCGGCTCGACGGACACGCCCATCGAAAAATTAGACAGATCCAAGATCGTGGGAGATCTTAGGGATCTGGCGGATCTGCTTGCTGAGCATGGATTCAACCTCGCTTATGAGAATTGGTGCTGGTCTACTCATGCGCCTGATTGGAAGGATGTGTGGAGGATTGTGCAAGAGGTCGATAGGTCCAACATCGGCCTTTGCTTAGACACATTCCAGTCTGCAGGTGGAGAATGGGCAGATCCAACCACGAGCTCTGGGTTGATAGAGGGTGTCGGAAGACAAGAGTTGGAAGAGAGATTCGACAAGTCTATGGATGAATTGGCTGATTCGATACCAAAAGACAAGATCTACCTCCTCCAGATCAGTGACGCGTATAAGCCACCATCACCCCTAAGTTCAGAATTGGACAAGTCTGGGACTAGGCCTCGAGGCCGATGGAGCCATGATTTCAGGCCATTGCCGTATGATGGTGGATACTTGCCGGTGGTCGACGTCGCAAAGGCAGTCTTGAAGACTGGTTTCCGAGGTTGGTTCAGCTACGAAGTCTTTGACGGCGGGGCGGATGGGAAGGGACACGATGTAGATCTTATTGCCTACGCACAAACCGCTGCAAAAGTTCAAGGGAGACTTCTTGCAGAGTGTGCCGGCATATCAGGAGAGAAACCAGCTTCACAACTCCCAAAGCCTTAACTAGGCTTTCGATGATATTTACGAAAACTCTTTCATAATTTATGATGACCGCGTATGGTGGCATAAACATCACATTGTAACAATAGTTTACTAGTAACAATAATCAGGGCGGTGCCAGACTTGACATCTCCCACTCCCGTCTCTCTCAATTACCCCCCAATTCCAGACGCAATAATCGTGGTGATGGTCGAGAACGCAACCTCGCTGACTCCCATAACAACCAAAGTGCTTGTCGCAACGGCCATATACGTTTGATGGCCCTCGCGACTCTGGTATTCATTGTTCTCACTGCAAAGTTTATATCAGATTAGCATATTCTCCATTCAACACTTCTGGCCAGGGTATGGGCACCATCCAGTCTCGGCCCCCTTGTTCTTCCCTGATCCTTGCGTCTCGCTTGGTGGTTCAATTATAGAAGTAATGAAGGTCGTTCGAGGATGCATACAATGCTCTCCAGGGTAAGGATATGGGCAGTGTTTCCCCCGCGTAACGACTGTTGTGAAGCCAGCCACAGGAGCCACAGTGCTAGTAAAAATTGACGGTTGTGGAGTTGGTGTTGTGAAACCTACGAAGGAGGTGAAAACTGAAGGTCGAACTGTCACCGTTGATACGCGTTGTGTTGATGGTGCGACAGGTATGACAACAACAGCTGTTGAGTGCTGGGAGCGCTTCGAGCTTGAGGACTTGCGAGTGGTCTGGGAGGAACGAGTACTTTGTACCACGACGATGGTGCTGTGTCCGTCTTCACTCCGAGGGTAGAGACTGAGACTGCCTGAAATGTAAGGAAGAACATGTACGTCTCCGTCTTTAAACGGAGACAAGGTTTCGAAATGTCTTCGGCGAAGAGCAACAGCTGATGGTGTAGGTTGAGCGATTGATGATGACACTAACGTGACTGCTGGTCTCGATGCTCTAGCCGGATATGTGAAGCCTGGAATGAGTGGCACGCTCTGCGAAAAGGGCGGGATGAGGACGCTCATGGTGCTACTAGTCGGTGACGATGGATTTGGAGAAGCGGACACACCCTCTGTGAGATTACCTAGACTACTTGGGGAGGCTCTCGAAGATGTGCTCACGTTCGGATAAGAAGTAGAAGGCACAACCTCCCCAGAAGTTGGCCGGAGGGGAGCTTTCGGCGACTGTGTGGGAAGGACCGTTACGACTGCAAGTACACTGGAAGATCGACTCGGTACCAATCCCAAGGATGTCAGAGACTCATTGTGAAGCCCTGATGTTGCAAATCCACCCGGATTTGTAGGCACGGAAATGCTTTGGCTTGAGTTGCCCTGTCCGCAAGAAATACTCGCTCCATGACTCGAATTTCCACTTTTCGACGCCGTCGCTGGAAAAGGAGGTGCAGGAACAACGATTGTTTCCGTAACAATCTTTGTGGTCGTCTTTTTGATGCTTGCAGTTTGAGATGCAGATACTATACTAGACCCAACGGCTGGAGGCACTGTCACATAATCGGTCACTGTAATATACACAACCGAAGTTTTGGGTATTGTAGATGAAGGTATTCTTCCAGAACCGGATGCTCCTAGTTCTTCGTGGCCTTCATGGCGAGGCTGTACCGCACAGCTTGCGGCCTGCGCCATCAAGATAGCTATCAATGGGGTTTTGGTTCGCATGGTTTCTAGTATGGCAAATCGATTTTCGAGGATCGGGAATTCTATATTGATTTCCAGAAAGTCTAGAGCAATAGTTCAAGTAAGGCCGAAGGAGCATTCAACCAAAAATTCAAAGACCCTAGATTCACAATGTCCTTTGTCGTGCCACTTCAACTGTGAAGATTGTAGGCCGAACGAACGTTATTGTTCACTTAAAGATGGCAAGATGAAGGCAAACAAATCTAAGTGGAACTAATTTGAGACAACGAGGATTATCTTAAAATAGTAAATATTGTTGAGTAAATCTCACTTGTATTGCTAAGCCTTCATCGAGTCTGCATACACTAATCAACACAACAGACGTAGAAAGACATTGCTATTGATTGCGCCACTTGTAGCAAATCCATACACCGATGCTACACGCGACAGTATATATACATCTAATTGACCATGTATTGTGCAAACTTCAACACACCTTTTGTACCGAGGCTCGGCGAATATCTAGTTTTGTTAGCTCTGCCACCTCACTGCATGGATGTGATCCGATTTGATAGACTTCTTTCTCTCTTATACGAACTAGATTACGTCGCAAATTGGTCACTTACGCACTTGTGAATACTTCCACTCGGGCAGAGTCCACTACTAGGGTAGCATTTTGTGGCTACCTCTGAACAATACAGAAGTATCTCCGATGTCAAAGAAGCAGAATAAACCAGGATCATTCATGGTCCATACGAGGTGAGCCTACGTGGCACAGTAACCTCATCCTTTAGCCGTTGCCCTAGCTGAGCTGACAAAATGCATTACTGCGGCGTCGCGGCAAGGTAAAGTAATAACATAAAAGCTAGGTCCACATGATTGTATCACTCTCCTTGTGAAATATCTGAATTATCTCTTCTTCTTTTCAATTTGTCACACGGCCTATCATTCTTTCTCAAGTATGGTGACCAACACAGCCCTCATCTTCAAAAAGGTCCCCGAGTCCCTGCCAGTAGAAGGTGAACACATTGTCATAGAGCATCGTGATTTTGACCTCGATGCGCGGCCGCCAGAGGGAGGATTGACCGTGCAAAATTTCCTGCTCTCATTTGATCCCTATCAGCGCGGTTGTCTGCGTGAGCCAGATGAGGCAACATACGGTCCGTCGTTCCCGATCAACGAGCCCCTGTTATGCGGCGCAGTATCTAGGATCCTGAAATCGACGATCCCAGAATTCAACGAAGGAGATCTTGTATGGGGTCTGTTCGGAGCTGAGCAGTATACTGCTGTTCCTCCAGTTCTCGTACCGCAAGTCAGGAAGCTCGACAATCCACTGGGTTTAGATCCGATCGTATTCACTGGAGCTCTCGGTACGGCCGGTTTGAGTGCGTATGCATCTTTCTATGAGATTGGCAAACCCAAGCCGGGACAGACGATATATATTTCGGCTGCTTCAGGGGGTGTTGGGCAGATTGTAGGGCAACTCGCAAAGATGGAAGGCTTAACTGTGATTGGGAGTGTTGGAAGTGATGAAAAACTTGATCTGATTGTCAACGAACTTGGATTTGATGCTGGATTCAATTACAAGAAAGAGAGTCCTGCAGCTGCACTAAACCGCCTTGCCCCGCAAGGACTTGACATATACTATGACAATGTTGGCGGAGAGACTCTCTCGGCGGCACTAAATGCCATGAAAGACTTTGGGAGAGTAGGTACGTATATTGTGCAGCATTAGAATATCTATTGACATTGCTAATTTTTGCACTCAGTCAGTTGTGGCATGATCTCCCAGTACAATTTATCCCCAGAGGACCGGTACGGAGTGAAGAATCTGGGGCAACTCTTTCTCAAACGACTCACGGTGCAAGGATTTATCATCTCGGATCCTGAGATTATGCTGAAATACGTGATGGAGTTCTCTATTAAAATGAGCGCATATTTGAAAGAGGGAAAAGTCAAATCAATAGAGAGCTTAACTGTTGGTATTGAAAACGCAGCTCAGAGCTTCCTAAGCATGTATAGTGGTGCAAACTTTGGGAAGACAGTCCTCAAAATCGCAAATGTAGCTTGAGTTCAAGATGCGGGTTCTAGTGGGGTGTAAGGAGGGAAAACAACCTTTCTTCAAGCATATGCGAACACTGTCATATAGCCTTAGGATCACTTCAAAGCGCATGTATCCAGATAGGCACCCATGTATTGCTGAACTATGAACGCCTCAAGATGAAAAGAAAACTATGAACATTCAAACGACTAGGCACTGCTCGTGACACTATCCACAACTCTGCGGATATCATCCAGTAGTGTCTGCACTTCGTCACATGTCTCCGTAAGCCCCGTTCGAAAGCGAGGGTTTCTCTCCGACTCCTGGATCACATTGTCGTCACGAAGAGAATCCAGATCGATCGAGATGATAGTGACCTCCTTCTTTATCACCTCAGTGACGGCTTGCTGAAATTCCTCTCCGATTGCGAAGATTCGTTCCCTAAAATCCGTTCGATGGCCGTCAAATAAAGTTTCGGAACCAAATGCATCGTCGCAAATTATTGCCTTTTTACGAAGGTCACTACCGCCACCTATGAAACATTAGTGACCCAGACTATAATTATGACCAAATTTCATTAAGCATCTCCTACTGACCGCATTCCCTGATACTAGCTTTGTAGTATGGGACCATGCGCTGCCCAATGATCGATGACTGTATGCTAGAAACAAGGTCTACTCGAAGCTTTTGCATACGAGCTTGATGATCGTCTATGGCACATTCGATAGCGTAATTTAGGTAGAGCCGGCGGTGCTGGATAGTTCTCATCAGTGTCATCAGCGACCTTTTAGCCGCATCCGATATCCTAGCTGTACGATCCGTTAACGATTCACGAAGCGAATTTCAAATAGAACTTCCACACGCAACTAATCTATTGAAGCAATGAAAGGTGTCAATCTTGGGGATTGTGATCTTGAGATGGCAAAGAGCTGTGCTTGTATGGCTTACATGAGCGATGCGTGATTTCGATGACCACTCGTAGGTCATTTGTTATGTCGGCCTTCATCCTGTTGATGATTTGGTCCACGTCATTCTTGAAAACTCGCCACATTCGTAGAATATCGTTTGCCATTTGTTCGATGGCAATTTCATTCCAGCAGTGATATTCCATCTGGCGTGTTTGGTGGCTTCCATAGTTTCGGCACCAGGCTGCAAATGTGGTATGATACCACTACGAACAGATCAATACAATGTCACTCAAGGAGACACAACGCTACTCACACCCCTCCAATCTTTGGCCGCTTTCCTTGATGCGTGACTCCATTGACGAGTATGTGCTTCTAAATTGGATTTTAGTCAAGCCCAGAAAGCTATCAACTAGACATACCCATGTCCGACGAGATAGAGTCAGAAAATTGAGAGAAGATGGCCTCTGAGACGGTGTTTACATCGGAGAATGGGGCAGTCATCTGCATGTACTCATTCAGTATACTGTGTACTGCTAATGATGGATGTGCGGACCTCATCAAGCCGATCCTGTACCAAAGCGACTGCGTCTATAATAACCTTCTTGCGTTCAGCACTTGTACCACCTGAGCCTGCCTCAAGCCAGAGTTGCGTAGATCCAAGGAAGGCAGGAAAGTCATCATTCATGTATGCCAGAGCCGCACGTAAATGGCTTTCCGCTACTATCCCAACACAGTGTCGCCTCAAATTGATGATATTACTCATGTTGAGCCATGGAATAGCATCGGCAACAGCCTTTTGGCGATACTCCCGGTACACGGAGTTAGAAACGCAGAAAACAGTGAGGCCCGCTGAAGCAGGATGATCTCGATAGTTTCCCAATATTTCGTTTCTGATCTTTCTGTTCCGTAATCCCACGATAAAGTTTTCGATCTTGAATTTATCTTGTGCATATTTGGCCTTCATCTCTAGAAGCTCGTTGTGTACCTCCTTGATTTCCATGAACGCGTCGACGTCTCGAGGTCCTTGGTCATTCAGTATCTTGATCTCTTCTTCATGAGCCAATATGTCATTCCGCAGCTGCTGAAGCTCGTTTTTCATGGAATCGATGCGTGCGCGATTAGCAGGAAAGTCATTCCTTGCTTCCGAAATGTTTATTTCTTCAGATCTCGTACATACTATGCCGATATGGGAAATACCAACCTCAACAGCGAGATCGAGCGCTTCCTTAACACTAGTATTTGTACCCGCTCGCTTGGCCTCAACGACAATAAATATTTGGTTGCATTCTCGAATGTAGCGTTCTGAAACGTTCTGTCTCGCAGAATTGAGGTCACGAAGGCCTGGCAGATCTGCAAGTATCAGGCCCTTACTTAATATTACCGCATTGAGGTGGACACTATCGAAAACTGTGAGCATCATATGGAATTAAAAGCCAAACAAAGACTCTTACCGCAACTTCTTGACTAAGGGCCATAGGTTCGCTTCCGTCGTCCCTTCAATCTCTGAAGTCAGAGCATAGAGGCGATTCGAACATTGCTGTACATTAGCGAACGTCTCTCTTTGTCCTATCGCCTGATGTCTCGTGTAAGATGGTAGCAGTTCATCAGCCCAGCTCATTAATGTGTTAACAGGAACGGATAGCGGCTGCGAGCGGAGTATTTCAGGGTGTCTGCCGAGCTGCAGTTTGAACGCAGCCTGGAACGTGTTTACGGCAAGGGCACTCCTCTTCTCCAAGTCAATGACGTCCTCCTTTGGCATTCCACTAGGGCGGTCTTGGTAATCATAATGGCCTTGAAGGAGCTCTTCGAATTGAACCTTCAGATCTTCTCTGGTGAAATATTCCACTTCGAGTGCGAGAGATTCGCTACTATGGTAGTGATACTCCGTTACAACGCACGTGCAGCCTGCTCCATTGCTGCTCTATGATGCTTTAGTTGTGATCTTTATTGAGAACTGATGTGCCACTTACAGATCTTGCTAAGTCTTTTCGATCTAATAGTGAATTAATCAGACTGCTCTTCCCCGCACCGGAATCTCCTACCAGCCCGACGATGCGGGAAGAAGGTGGCTGAAAAGATGACAAGACCTCGGCTCGCGCATATAACTGCTGTATGGTCGAGCCCTGTTCCTGATGCAGGTTCGAGCTCCCCAAAGCTGTTCTCAAAGTCACAGCAGCATCCTTAGTTCTGTTCAAACTGCTCTGGATGCGCGGGTCATAGAGCAATGATTGGGGCGGGTCCTCATCTTCGACCTTGTGTACTTCAATCTCCCTCCTCGGCATGCTAGAGGAGCGCCGCGACCTTGGTGTGCGGCGTCCACCTTGCGGTACGGATTCTGTGCTGAGATTCCTAGTTGGAGTCTCAACATCTCTGTTCAAACTCAGCCCATGCAAATTCTCGGCAAGACTATCTGCTCTGCTGTGTTCAGTTGGAGTTCGTGGACTGGGTGATAGTTGAATAGATGGGGTTGAGGTAGTTCTGGGTATATCTGGTACGCTGCTAGCTGGTGTTGAATCATGTAGTCTGATTCCTCGAAGCTGCTGAGCCAGATTGTCATTCTCTGTGTTTCCTCGTTGTTCGAGGGACTCGCTGGATATGGACGGTGCGCTAGTCGACTGTACCGAAGTATCTCTCTCGATAGACTGAACAGGAACGTCCGGATCATCGCCTACCTCGGATGCGGCAATCGACGCGGTTGTGGAAGGGGTAAACAAGGGAACGCTCGATGCCGCACTGCTGGTAGTTTCCCTTGATCTAGACATATGACCTGCGGATGGTTGTAAAGTTTGACTTCTTTCACTACCCGGTGTTCGCACTGGTGTGTTCGATTCTCGGCTGAACGTGAACGAAGGGGATGTTGACCGCGGATGGCCAAAGGTAAAGGGTCCAGGCGATGAGATTTCAGTAGATGATGTTGGTGTCAAGCGCGATGTAGCAGACGCAATACTTCGGCATGAACCACTGGCAGTGCCTGTTTGCTGCTGCCCAAAGGTGAAATGTCCAGTCGATGATGTCGGCGTCAACGTAGGGGGCTCGTGACTGGCGGAAGTTTCTCTAGCAGAGCTTGATGCCGGACCTGCTGGCATTCTCTAACATCATGGTCAGCAAAGATTACCAATGATGCATTCCTTTTCAGCAAGTACCATAGTCACCATAATGTCGCTAGATCAAGCATGGGCACTTCCTCACAATCGAGGCAAAGGCAGGATCTATCAACAGTGAAAACTCAGAGATCAGGGACGAAATGAAGGCCACAAGTGGGATAGTATATCTTTCATAGCTATTTTAGAACCTCGTAATCATTGTCAAGTGGGCGGGGTACCTTCCTGTGTGCATTGTGTTAGGCGCCCGTCCCTCCCGTCCGGCTCCTGTAAGGTTGCGGCACAGCAACGAGTCAACCAATGAAGTTGAGCTCCAAGGGGCATGGTGCATATTGATAGTTATCTTGAGTGCTGCATCATACGAACATCGGACATACGATGTATTGGGTCTGGCGCCTACTGTACTTTCATGGGTCATATTCATGGTGCTGTTGTGGGGGCCATGTGTTCGGGAAATGGAAACGAAAGTGTGTTATTGTACACGAGGCTGTTTCATGAACATGAAATAACTACCTATTCTTTTAGCGCCCGATCAATATGTGCCTATACTAAGAGTTAGGCAACGTTTACAGAGCTAGAAGGCACGATTGCGGTTTGACTTTGATGCAAGGTGATGAGAACTTTTGTTGATTTCCTATGTAATCGCATTGAATAAGATCACTGCGAAGGGTCCGAAGGGTTCTATGAGATAGCGGATCCAGGGATTAAAAAAACATCGAAAGATACCTCCAGAAAACGCCAAATAGCCGTTTCGAAAACCTGAATCACATATCCGTGTGGTTCGGTAGTGGTATCCATTATTATTCCTTCATTTAGGTGAGAGGACCGGGTGACTAAGAAAAGTTGCAGTGGTCCAATCAAATACGATATGGACAGCGTTTTCGTAAAGATCGAGGGTAGACCGTGTCGGTTCCATCTTTCGTAGGCAAAGGGGATCACTGATATACAAAACAGAAAGGCTTTATGCTTGCACGATAGCGCAACGAGAGGAGCTTATGACTAATAAAGTAATTAGCAGCAGGTCGGAAAGGTTCAAGGTGAACATGCTTACCCTGTGAGCCTGATATCCGATCTACTCTTGACAGTAGCGCGCATATCCGGCATCCAGGACATGGGGATACTCAGCTGAAACCTCAACTCCAAGACGTCAACTGATTGATTGAGGTGTACATATGCTCTCTTAGCCGTTTTTGGCTGCTGCTGCGACTTGATTCTGAGCGGACACTGAACTGTCGGGGTAGGGGACGGAACGTTAGCAAGCTTACGAAATGCCTCTCTTTCTCCGATGAGTCTTGATCGTCCGAGGATGATTATGAGGAGGGATGAAACAAGCAAACGGAATAAGAGAAAAAGTGTGAACTAGGCTGAAGGTATCCGTTCATGGCGTTCCGAATCAGGGTGAAGACTTCTTGAAGCTTGCAAGATCTCGGAACGTATGCTAGACAAGCATTTTCGCGCGAGTGTTCTATGAGGTAAGGAGGCTCTAAGAGCTCTTGGGGAGGGGGAGAAGGGGGGAAGGGACATCTGGGGTAGATGCAACATACCCGTTGACTCCCCTGTCGAGAAGCATGTATTCGTGAGCTGCTTCTTTGCCACCGCGATCGAGAAGGTACTCCATGTAATATGAAGAAAGGTCCTTCAGAGCTTCGGGGCTGAGTTGCGCTTTGCTGCGCATTAAGTCGTGTACTGCTTTGATCCGAGTGTGAGCCTCGTCTTCACCTTGGAAAGGCTGGCTGATTTCGAATTTCAAGTAATTGATCCAGAAAGCCTGTGAGCTGACAAATTTCTCATAGTTGTCTTTGAAAAGTTGTCTTGCTCGTGCAGCGTCATTGCTACACTGCCAGAGAATGCGGGCTTGTTCTGCGAGGAGTTGGCTAGATATTTCAATGTCTCGCTGTTCGATGTAGGTGCCGAGGAGCTCAATAGCCGCCTCGTTGCCGGTTTGCCGCCTTTCAAGACCTGCGAATGAGACGAGAGTCTCGACGTGGTTGGGTACTTGATCTAGAATCGCAGAGTGGATGTCGCGAGCAACCTGGGTGCGCTCGAGTTTCTCCTCGAATCTGGCCCAGTGTAGACGAATGGTAGGACGATCGATAGGAACAAAAATGCAGCTTGCTCTCATGTAAATGAGACGAGTATCCTCGTCCCTCTTCTCGCAGAACTCATCGCCTTTGCTTTGTCCAAACATCCATCGGGCGTAGCGTAGCCAGAACTCGTCGTAGAGTGCGCATGAAACCAGACAGCGTTCGTAGAGGAAAGCGACGCGTTTGAAGTCACCTTCGGATTCCTCAAACTCCAAGTATTTGCGCCAATTGGCTAAGTCGGCTTCTTCGACCTCCGTCACGTGAAAGTAACCCCGCTTGATGTTTGATTCAAATGTCCAGCGTTTGGTTGACTCATTTTGTACAAGAGTGTAAGCCTGGTAGTAGTGTGCATCGATCTTGGTGCGCAGTGATCGCTCCACCTCCAGTTCTGGCAGGCCTGGTTCTTCTGATCGAACATCGCTGGTCATCTTCACCAAAACCTCTGGTTCGACGAGCTCTTCAACAGGCTGTATGCCTATGCGAGCACGGAACTTTTCATAGTAACGGCCGAAATTGAACGAAGGAATCTGGAAGACACGGGCGTATAGCTTGGTTACGTTCGACGCTTCATTGATTCTCTCCTCGAATTCGATGTATTTGTCCCAGAACGGGCCGGATTGGAAGTCCATGCCCACGAAGTGGGTGCCACGTTCGAAGAGACTAGTGATGTCAGTTTTCCAATACTTCAGATACATAGAGTGGAGGCTGCCAAGGGGAGGGAGAGGAAATCAAGATCATCGAATGATGACTACGGGGCGAACCGGCGTGATACCATCAAGCGTGGACGGCCGCGGTGCATTCCGATCTTAAGATCGAAAGTCATGTGTATCCCACTGTTTCGGGGCTATCAAAGGCAACTGATTAGATGAAGCTGAGTGCTTCTCAATCTCGAAGAAACATCACGCTTGGAGTGTCATTGTGAATGTTGGCTCTGGCAGGAGCTGGCTCTGGCAGGAGCGGGCTAGGTAGACTGAACTTACTCTCGGATGATGTCGTTATCATGGCATGTATCCAACTTGAAGTGGCAGTAATGTGTCCACAAGTCAACGGAGACAGGAATGGAAGATATTCCGCGCTCATAGACCTGTAAATCCTCCATGAGCTACATAGCCTTGCGATGCTTTCATTGGCGCACTTACCATTTCAGCTGTCTCGGTCCCACCAATGGAGAACTCCAGATCGGCATATTTCTTCCAGTATCCGAAGAATAGAGGGAACTTCGCAAGGAAGCAGTCGAAGACGTTGCGAAGGAGTTCGATGACGGAAGGGCTGGAATTGCGGGTGACACCTCCCTCGAGGTCCGAAACGCGAGTTACGAGGGCTTCCCAGTGCTCAAATTCATCTTCAGCAGCAACCTATAAACAATAAGTCAGTCAATGTAATAGTTGTAGCGCGACAGTGTACTGACAACTGTATCGAGGAGCTTTTTGATCTCCGCCGCAGCTTCGTCGCCAGTGTATTGCACCTGTGCGATGCTGCCGCGACCGGAAACGAGCATGATGCGCGCGGTGTTCTTGTGAGCTAAATGTGGCAGAAAGAGTAATTTCGCAGGCTACTGTTGTTCTGTCTCGAAATAATTCGTGATGAGAAATGGGGAGCGCCTTGACGGATAGTTGGACGAGGGCTTGGAGGTTGTCGGAGGTTTCGCGTCGCAAGAAAGTGAAGGTAGAGAACCGGCGTTCGCTTTCCAGGGTGCTTACTCATCTATAGTAATTATGGTCACGTGAGACGTCGCTCAACCCTCAAGTGGCCGCATGCGGTATGGTAAAAATCTATTTCGTTCACTTCGTTCCTCATTGGCAAAGAGCTTGCGTGGGGCAAGGGGGAAGCTTTCTGTAGCCTTCATGCAGCACTGTTTTCTGCAATATACCAGAGGTTGTCAACCGAAGCAACCCTCTCAACACTATATACTCTAGGTATCATCAAACAATGGAAGCGCTCAGAACAAAAACCAACTCGTTCACCGATTGTCCCAAACTCCATCTACAACCAAGCATCACCATCATCTTTATTGTCATAAAACATTTTTAGGCGGCACGTTCACCTTGAAGCAGATTTGTAGTTTCAGGACCTGCGAAGGAGAAAGGGCTTTTTGACATCTCAGGACTGCGCGGGCTAATCGGTAGAGCAAACAGGCCTTCGTCTTTGTCGTCATCGTCATCGTCGTTCGCCGGTAACGACGGGCCCCGAGACTGGAAGACAGGTCCTGGGGCAGTAAACGCATTCAACGAGGCCATCCCAGGTTGCTGTTGCTGCTGCTGCTGTTGTGCCACGAGCGATGGGGGCGGAACTGCGGTGACTATCCGGCCCGCCTGGGGAGCCTGGGCAGGCTGTGGGGGTTTAGCTGCAAGGACCGAGGGGTTCGCGCCTTTGAAAGCAGCGAATGACGAAACCGCCACATCCGACGATTCGGGCGAGAGGGGATTCGACTGTGGTAAATCTCCAGATTCTGACTTTAAGGTAAGATCCTTTTCGCTCGTCCCCAGCTTTAGGCCGCGAAGCTTCTCCATCAGCCTCCCGCCGCCTGGAGATCTGGGGCTTGCGGGGCCCAATGACGGCACTGAGGGCTCGGCCAGTGAAAGATTGAGGCCAGCAGGCTTTGCCGTGACACCGAACGTTTGTTCGATCCATTCCTTCTCCTGCACCGCCATCAGGAAGCCTATGCCCTCGACGTTCGTCTTTGACTCGGCATCAATCTCCTTTTGCAAGACTTGCAACCTCTTCTTTGCCCATATGGTATGTAGAATGCCCTTCTTCCCCGCAGCACGGGCGGAAGCACCGAGCTCAGGAGGAAAGATGGCAGGCAACGGGTTGGTGTGCCATATCACTGGAGACTTGTCACTTCCATGCGGTTGATGAAGTAATGTGACGCTCGAGGGTACTGCTACTCCTGGAGGCAATAGGAAGTAGATACGGTTTACATCGTTGCTGGGCTGGTCGTCTGCGGGCAGCACCGTCGTCTTGCCTTCCCATGAAATGTGCCAATCGCCCCGAATGCCGCGTGTTGTGTTGTCATCCTCCCATTCTACCATGAGTATCTTGGTGCCTTCCCTGCCATGCCCGGCCTCAAACTCGAAGCGGGCGAGAGCGTTCGTACTCGAGATGCTGGGCGATTCGACCTCATCCTTGCTCGGAGGATTAGATGTCGCGGTGCCTACGGGTGTAAAAGAAGAAAAGGTGGCGGCGGAAGACATGTTATGTACCTGTAGAGTACAGAAGACGTGGAAGCGCGTTACAGCTGCGGCGTCGTTAAGTACGGGTGGGGGCCAAGCCGAATAAATGAATTGATGGACGGGAAATTGGTACACGACGACCAGGACCGTATCCGGGCTGCCAATGCGAAACAATCAGGTGACTTCAGCTGAAAGACCGGCCATGCACTCGCAAACTTGAACTCGCGAGCTCACAAGGGCACAACGCAGCCAGACCGTAACGACTTTTGAAAAGCTTCAGACGTGCCGCACGACTGCATTCGTCGTCTCCTCCAACCTAATGTTGTAGGATCTCGATCGCAAATAGTTATGCCCGACTGCTCTCGCTTACGGGATGCTTTTCTAATAATGGCAACGCGCTGCACCGGTGAGCGCGCCACCAGCGGCAGACGGAGGGGAACTTAATCGAGGGGTCATCCTCGAACTGCTGTGGCTCTGTCATTGCATTTGTGTAGACCAATAATGAGAGAACTCTGCTGCAAGGGGCGCCTGTCATTAGTGGCGAAAGCAGTGCTAAAGGTGAAAGCAAAGTCATCAAACGATACGTGATAACTATAGGCACAGGTAGAGAGACAGATGCAACAAAGACCACCATGATAATAAGTAATGCTCAGATATCGAGCTTTTTCATTTGAAGCTAAGTTCTTCTTCTTTGTCTATGTGAATCGGGCCCAAAGCCACGACTGTTGCACTCGGGACAAGGCCCCGTTGTGCATATTACTACAACATATAAAATGTCTGTGGGAAGCTGCACTAGCTTTCCTCGGTTCCTCCATAAATGCCATGCCGTAAGGTCATCACCGAATCCGTTTCCCTTCCTTCAACGCCATTCGTGATATGCAGGATGCGATCCATCTTCTTCCCCAAAGGTATAACCGTGGTATAAAATATTATAAAGTGGGTATAAGGCGTAAGTAAAGTTAATATATGCAGAGAAAGTAAGATGCTGTTTAGTAGACTGCATCGGAAGTCTAAGACACACAAACAGACCAGGATGCTTTCCAGCAGAAGAGATGGGATATCTAGATCAACAAGAAATCCCAGTGCTTCTGTCGCATCACGTCCCTCCAGTGGACGCTCTGTTTGCTGCCGTTCGCGAGGTTGTCGTCGTTGACGAGCCAAACGTCTTTCAAAAGCTCTTTGATCCTTCCAAAAGAGCCAAAAGCAGAAGCCTCTCCCAGGCGACCGGCACGCTCGGCAAACATCTTGCGGAAAGAGGAACCAGGTAGCGAGACTGATCCAGCAATGAGCAGAGGCCAGACGAGGGAGCGGTCGAAGCCATCGGGACCCGCGGGGATGAATTCCATTGCCTCGCTCATGGCCCTGACCAGGTTGGAGATGCTTGCCTGGGTTCGATCGAAGTCTGGAACCAGGCTGCAAAGATAGATTCGAGCAGCCAAGCGGAAGACAGCGGTCATGTTGCGGCTGAGCTGTTTTGGTCGGATCGCGCCTGTGGCGGAGTAGGCGTTCGCAACGGTGCCTGGCGGGGGCTCGGACAAACTGATCTGATCACCAAGGAGCTTGATATGTGCGCAGAGTTGGACCTCATCCATCTTCTCCAACTTGAGGGCTTCGAGGCAAGCGATCTCAGAGATCAAGTACATGATGCGGTCTTCACAACCCATGAGCTCCGCAAGACCCGAAGGCGAGTCGCCGATGAGCTTCTCGCGATAGGTATCTGCAAATGCGGGCGTCCTACCGAGCATGGTAGCACCAAGGATATCGATCCAGGAAGCGAGAGTCATGTTGAACGGTGGCTGTGAGTGAGGTTGCCCGTTCAAAGCCACGAGGTGTGATGGAAGCTCGAGCTTGTGGACAAGACTTGTTGCTGCCTGGAAGTGTTGGTGCCAGGGAATATCAGGAAGGCAATCGTCTGGACGGCCCACAGAGCATTGGAAGAAGATCATACCGAGCGTGGCCTCGAGGATCTGTGAGTGATCAGTGTCGCGGTTGAGTGCCTCACAGAGTTCAGAGATGGTGGCATATCGGTGGCGCATGATGTCGTTGTCGATTTGTTCACCCTGAATCCTCTCGGTCGCTTTCAAGTGCAGTGCGGAAATGCTCAAGCAGCAGTGGAGGTAGGTCTTGTTCGACTCCAATGCTGGGAGAATGACATCTGTGCGCGCAGATCCGTGCTGGTTGACATCCAGAATGGGGAAGATCAATCGCAGAACATTCTCAATGAAGTGATTGAGGAGGTGCTGGTCGCACTCGTCAACCTGAATGAGAGACTGGTGCGACGGGCTGAATGATCCGTGGGGGAAATCGAAGACCTGGAAATCGAGCGGCTCCTCGGCGAATGATTCGCGACGGCTCTCGAAGTAGTCTTGCTGTATCCAGTTCTCCGCCGGGTATGGGTAGCCGACAACGGGGGGTGCTTGATAGGTGCTGAAAGTGGAGATTGTAGAATCTCGTCGTGTAGGAATGTCGTTGATGAACATTTGGCTCTCTGTCTTGATGTCCACTTCGTAGGGTGCGAACTGGCCGGGGTGGTTGAAGGATGGGGCAAACATAGGAGGGGGCATAGAGACAGAATTGTACAAGTCGGGTGTAGCGACTTGGTTGAAGTTGTAATCTAATGAAAGTTGCGAGTCGACGGATGGAGCCCGCGTGCAGGCAATACCATCTGAGAATGTGTCGGATGTGGGGAGAGAATGGCATAAGCTTGGAGGAGTGTTGGCACCTAATGTGACACCTTGGGCCGTCTTCTCGTTGAGCTTCGTCCGCTTGATGATGTTCTTGATGATCTCCTTTTGGTTGCGCCTTTGCTCGTTGTTGCCCCACCACATTGGCCTCTTGTATTCACACTTCAGACCAAGATGTTTGCAGGCGCGGCAAGACGACTTTCCCTCGTCGCACTTCTTGCGTCGAAGGCGGCATGTGAAGCATCCTGCAGAGCTCTCGTTAGCCGTAGTCCAAGCGCGAGGATCCCTGTAGAGAGTCATGGAATTCATAACTTACCAGTCCGCGAGCGGCGATGCATCTTGGTAGCAGCTTGCTTTGCTGAGTTGGCAGCGTTTGCGTTTGTAGTTCCCACCATGGTTGTGGATTGTTTTCCAGTGGACGAAGATGCAGAAGTGGAGGACATGGACGGCTCATGTACTTCGGGACCAGCGAGATGGGGTTATGAAAGGCTAGTAAACAATGCGGCAATAAGGACTAACGCGCAACGGGAGGGATCGTAAGGGACAGGATGGCAGGGCTCGACCAGGTTGCTCTTAATTAAAGATAGGTAATTCGAAGCCTGTCCAGCGGACTTCGAGGAATAGAGAAAAGGTTGCGTGGAGCAAATTATGGTGTTGTGCCTGTCTGGAAGCAGAGGGACGAAAGGTTATGTACCTTATAAGTTCCATAAGCGGCACAATTGCAACTAATAGATCTGGATCTATTCTTGGAGTTTGGCCGGATGGTCAACATGTGTCTTCCCCCGAAGAGAGATGCGAACGCCGCGTTGGGAAAGAAAGAGCAACAGCCATTGGCCAGAGCAGACTCATCCTGCAGGTTGATATTGAAATTTGGGGCCTTTTGGTGTGCAGCTATTTTTGCGTAGCCGCCGGGGAGTGGTTGGTGGAAGGGTGGGGTGCACGGATCTCGAGTGAACGATTAGGCTGGTTGGTGGCCCCCGCAGTGTTTTTAGCAGTAATATCACCCAAATCAGACATGCACGCAGACCAGGGTTTGGACATGTTCTCTCCTCGGCGTGCGTGTGGAGGGCCCCCATCCCGCAATATCAGTGCATCCGAGAGCGACGTGGGAGGCCAGATCAAAAACACTTGCAGCGGATGCGATAACTGGCCGGCCCGGACGTTGCTGGCTCGCTCTGACCACTGTCGATCCTTGAGAGCTGCAGTATTGCCAAGATCGCATATGTCGAAATCCGCATTTGCAGCTTCTGGTATCCGGAATTCTGGTAACTTTTCCCATCTCCCTCTCTTTTACCCCCCGCCCCAGGTGGGAGCAAGTGTTGGTGTCTTGTCGTCCGAGATTGGCCGCGAAGGTAATGCGCAGTGGCTCGGTGATTCGGCTTGAAAAGACAGCTAGAAGACATGGAGGAATTTTGCGAACATACTCGTGCTCGATTGATTCGTTGGAGCAGTTACCAGTATCATTTCTAGACGGCTTACAGAGCTGGCTAGACGGTTCAAGTCCAAAGCAGTCGAGTGCATGCTCTACCTAACGCGGCAGGTCGGCCATGGAGGACAGCATTTCCCCGAGGGAGGAGCGTGAGTACTCGTAGGGGAGAGCTCGTGTGACGCGACCAGAGGACATGGATGGGACCAGCACAAGCGACCGGATGAAGACGTGATGGGCGTGTTTGCACAAGAGAGCTCTATGAGTGGCACGAAGCATGTCGATGGAGTTGGATTTTGCATGACAAGCTTTAGATTAGCTCCATGCGACGGGCCAATGGTAGGGCTTATCGACGGGTGGATCCCCTTGTGGCGCTCGACAGGGATCACTAGTAGGATGCGCTAAGAGAGCTGTCCCGTGCAACTAAAAAAAGGCCATTAATTTACTCACTCTCTCCGGTAAAAGACACATAATTAGTTTAGGACGAAAAGGCAAAGAGGGAGGGAAGGGGGATCCCAGTCCAGCCCCACTCCACGGCTAGACTAAGATCCCTACCTGTATTCCCTATTTGGGCGACATTCGCCTCTTTGCTGATGCGATTGGTTACCGACTATTATAACCAATACTTGGTAGTCCACGAATGAAGCACCGTGTAGCGAATACTTACCTCCATCTTGAGTCAACGCGTACGAAGCTCACCTGACACCGCGGATTTGTTCCTCCATGTTCTTGTACCCGCTACGGAGCAACACCTTGCGAGTACCTACCTACAGCTTATTACCACCAAGCCGCGAATTGCGATTTGATTCTGTACGGAATTCATACGAAGGATTTTACTTGCCCTTCTCGTTGCCCAAGGCATCCTGGACTCATTAGTTTTGATAGAGACCCTGTACCTCACGGAGTACTCCGTTGACTTTGAACATCTAGCCTCTGGGCTGTCACTCCGTAAGGGCTTTAGCAAGTAAGCAAGCTAAGCGAGAGGATTATATCGTTGCGAGTGCCCCGTCCAAAAGCTACACTTTCCCCCCAGATGGCAGAGCGCCTCAACAGTCAAGAATCAAGTCCCTCATAATGCACGACTCATTACCGATCGCTAGCTAGAGTTACACCGGGTTTACCACGGCAGGTTCAGTCATCGGTTGGAGGAGCTTCTCGTGTGGTGGTGGGCAGTGGGCACACGCGAGCCGATTCGAGCTTTCGCAAATGTTGAGGCCGGAAGAATGAACCACAGCATCGGTGTCGCTATCACCAACAGCGTAGGTGGATAGCATTACACAGCAGGACGGGCTGTTGCCATCGGCTTGGCCAGAAGGTCGAGGTTGATACAGAATTGTACTGGGTATTCCGTCCCATAAGTACAGAATCATCCGTTGATGCGTCGTCCATAGCCTAGCGAATTTAGCGTTCTCATTCTTAGGCCATCTTTGAGATCTGATTCGCCTCCTACAGAGCACACTTTTCGACGGCACCATTATCGTGGTCGCAAGTGCACGAGGGACGAAGAGGTCTCTGGCCCGCATTAATTGTTAGTCATGTGAGTAGAGTGTGGTGGATTATCGCAAATCTGTTGGTTCGTAGGTGGGCGGTGTTGCATTTGCAAGCTCGTACAGGTCCCTCCTCGGTCACGAAGACAGTCTTGGGCAAGTTGAACGGCCAGAAAAGCGGTCAGATCCAGACGTTCGGAGACCAATGAAGCGGGGCAGAAGGTGAAGACATGATCTCCTCGAGTCACTCAATGGATTGAGTCGATGCCATTTCCGTCCTGGAGAGCAGTAGTTTATGTGGTACAAGGAAGGGGTGGCGCACATGAAATATGTACGGTACTCCGTACTTTGTAGAGGAAGCTTTCTGATGTGTATGTATGTATATATGTAACTAAGAGATGCGTCTCCATGGAAGCTTTGTTTTCGGGAGGCACAGCCGATGCAAGCAACGTGAGGTATGGTTGCGCAGCGTTTGCTCTTAGGCCCTCGCGGCACGAATTCTGTACGTCCGACCGTGTGGTGGCGTGCGTTACTGCACGTATCCGTCCGAGATGTGCGGAAGTAAAGTGTGAACCTGGACGATACGCGGTTTCCAATATTCCCTCGCTGCATTCGCTACACTTTGACTGTGGAGAGGATCACGATGAGGCTGCTTCGGTTGCTCAGAATTCTCAGTCGAGGCCTTCCTTCGTCCCGGGCGCAACCTTCGTCAAATTTACTTACTACTCCAATCAAGTCCAACAAAACCCAGAACTGTCCAATTACAGCGCAATATTCCATCCCCCTCCAAGGGTTCCCACTCTATCTTTCTTAATCAATAAATCAACTAATCAGATGCCAACCTCTTTGCGGTCTGCAAATTTCGTGATATGCGTTGCGTTGTAGTGCAATGCTCCACTGTGCTCAAGGCCTACTATCCGAGTACGAGAATGCGGGCATTTCTCTCATCAGCTCCATCCGATGTTGGTCGCAAATCAGCACTCGTCGATGTGGTCGTCGTGCCCCAACTAGCCCCTGCTGTGTCCAGGCGGTGATGCCCACTTCCGGCTCCTGGAGCGCCATCAATGCCCAAAGAGTCACTTGACATTAATTTTCTCCATTATCTACAGAATAGGCCAGGTCATGTGGGAGTCATACGCTGTAAAAGCGGTGGAGTTCAGATATAGATGCGTGGGTCGTACCTCTGTAGTAGCGTAACGTCGACATAAGTGTATGCTCTCGCACGCGATCACGGCATGCGAACGGGCGGCGCGGTGTTGAACCAAGCACAAGAATGTGCATGGCCCGCAAGGTAACGGCGTAGTACAGTAGTAAAGATGAGTGGCATTGACGGCAGACGATGATCGCCCCTCGCGGCATGGAGTCAAGATCGAGCGGGTTGTGCAGAGTCAGCGGACTTTTGGTGGAGTAGGATGGGACGGGGATGGGGAATGGCACGGGAAATCTGCCGTCCCACAGTCGTGTACCGTATTGTGTCTAGCTGACCATGATTAGATACCTACTCGCATAAGGATCTTGATAGAGTGTAATCTATACTCCGTACTGTGTCGTGTATCGTACATGGCATGGGAGAGGAAGCTCGCGTATTGTACAAATGCAAAACTCATCAACATCATTTTTGTTATCGTACAGAGGACAGTGTATCTAGGCTATGGATAGTATCGTGAGTAGTTACATACTAGAGTATTATGGATGCAGAGATGATAGTGTACTGTGTGATAGTGTGTAGCGGGAGGAGCGGCCGCTCGAGCCTCCACAAGTTAGTCCAAGTCCAGACGTCTTTTCTCTCGTGCCGAAGCGAAGTAAGCGAAGAGCGAGATGTAAAAAGTGGGCAACTTGCTGGGCATGGGCATGATCCATCACCACCAACTGGACGCTAAAGTGAGCGAGTAGTGATTCCGTACACAATCATCTCTCTCTCTCGCTCTGTCTTACCCTTACCCTAGTATTGAATTGCTTGGGTATACTCGAACATGACTGGACGATACCGAATCCACTAGCTGGGCCACTACTCGACTGGGCACGCAGGGTCTCTGATCGGATCTCCCCATCCACACACACACACACACACACACACCAGGAAGAAGTGCGCTCAACCACTGAACTTCCTCTCCCGCCCCTCCTTCCCCCATTTGGAAGTTATTAATGGCAATCTCTCATCCTGAATCAGGCGAAATTAGCTCACCTCATGCCTGCTTTACCCTCGTTTAGACTAACAACTATTAATCTACTTTGTTGCTTCAACCTCTCACCGTCCCTGTGTAAGCGCCCAAGGGACCCAATCCTCCCACTTGCCTCCCACTCTCCTCCCAACCTCACCCAACCACATCCAACTATGGCATATGCGGGCAGGCCCGCTCCGTTCGCGGATTGGATGGAGAAGCACCGAGAGGGTCTTTCGACTCGTTTTCGCTGGCTTCCTCTCTGCTCACCCTGTGTGACTGGACGGAACATGCCTGTTCTGCACTGTGCTGTCTCTGCAGCAGCCGGTCCCTCTAGTTATCACAATATCGATCCATCTGTCTCCGCCAAATACCCAGGGTCACTCTCTGTTTTTCCTTCTCCTTCCTCCTCTACAAAAAGACTCGGGAGTGCCCTACAACCCGCAGGGTCCTTTCTCCGATTTCTGACCGTCTTGCCGCTTCTGCAGTGCATATCATGAATTGGAAAAACCATCACAACCATCCTCAGTAGATCGTCTTCCTATCTGCACGACCACTGCAGTCTCCTCCCCCTCCTCCTCCTCGTGCATTGCTGTGTGGTAACCACTCCACCCCCACAGCTTCGCCGCCCTCGTGCTGCCCGTGATCATGGTAAGTTCGCCCCACATGCAATTCTGCGTGGCCCTTTATCAATGGAATGAACCTGACACCCCAACAGCAGGCCATGACACCCATCACACCGTTAGAGGCCGGTGCAGAGCATTTGGGGATGTTTCAGAGGAACAGCAAACCATTCTTCGGCCACAACTCATTATCCATCCGAACCTCTCTGGAACGTCCAATTTCGGTGGTCAGTGACAGCTACACCGATATCGAGGACGAAGACAGCGAATTCGAAGAAGAAAGTCTTCGTTCTTCCGTAAGTCATACATACATGGCCAATTATAAACCTCAGTCACTCACAATTTGCGTAGAATGACAATCGTCGAAGCCAGACTACAATCTCAACCTTCGAGGAAGTACAGACACCAAGAGATGCTGAGCCCAGATTTGCATTTGCGCAAGACTGGTATCTCCCGAAGCCGGTTGAGGGACCTCGCGGCCCTCACCTCTTCCGTGCGTCCCAGTCATCCAATGAATTCCCCTATGATTTTGCACTGCAACTGTCTCCACTGCTCCCCAAAGAATTCCCTCGCTTCGAGTCCACACTAAGAGAGGCTACTCCTGATACCATTGTTCCCAAGCATGAATACAATGCAATCGCTTCCGCTGTGGCTCACCTCGACACAACCGAAGTGCGAGCCTGGACGTCACAAGAAGTTGCCACATGGATGTTCCAGAACGGGTTCGATGCCGAAATCATTAGCAAATTTGAGTCACACGACATTACCGGCGCTATTCTGCTCGACCTCCAATTCGAAGATCTCAAGGAGCTTGAGATACAATCCTTCGGCAAGCGCCATCAGCTCTGGAATCAGCTTGACTCGCTCAGAGTCGCAGATGGCCTAGTATCGCCCATTGCCGGTGCACCGACGCCCTTTGAAGACATAAGTCGGCCATGTACCGCAGCGGAGGACAGGTCGAAGAGTAAGCATCGTGGCGGTCGGCAACACGATAAAGGGAGGGTCGCCTATGACTGTGATGGGGACGATGCGGTCACCCCGGGTGGTCGAAGGCGCCGTGCAAGGCGGAATCGAAACGGCGTCGATGTCGTCATGCCTGGTGAATCAGTGTCAATTGTTGCGATTGAGCAACTATTACCCAAACCCCACAAATGCGCTAAAGGCGAGCGATGCGCAAAATGGAGGAAACAGCAGCGCCAACTCGCAAGACTGAACGACGAGCATGGCTTTCCTATCTCACCCGATAAGGGAGGTCACATCTTCCTAGCTGGAGATCCGGGCAATGCACAGGTGGCAGAGCGCGCGGTCGATAACGTTTATCGCCCGACATCGGATGCGATTCCTTCTCTAGTAGCATCTTCAGATCTTTTGGGCCCTGGACAGTTACCCGAATTCACTTTGGAAGAAGACATGCTCAAGGCACTAGACCGACGAGACCCTCAAGACAACGTCCGCCAATTCCTCGCACTCCAAGGCCTTGATCAACCTTACACAACCGAGACGCCTATCGAAGCACCCCCAACGCCACCGATTGAGATGTTCCCCTCTCGTCACCTCACTCTGCAATCTTACCCTCAAGTATCTACCTTTTCCGCATCTACCTCTGCTCACACATCAGCTTCCTATGAGACAACATCCTTGCCCCGAAGCCTCCATCCACCAGAATTTACTCCGGCCCCCCACACCAACCTGAAAAGCCTTCCGAGACTCAGTATTCCCCCACCACGCTCAATGTCCGCTGGTCCTCGATTGCGCGACCCGCAGAGTGCTGTCACAAGCAGTCCTCAGGTAGCATTGGACACCGCCTTTTCCCCATGCCGCACCGCATCACCGGGCGGGGTATATCGATTCGGGACACCCTTCTCCGAAATGGACGTGCCTGTGACCGCTGTACCCCAGTCCTCTGTTCCTCGCGATGCAAGCGCGTCTGTACCACCGAACATGCAATACAGAGATCCAATCCAGCGAGTCGGGTCTCGTGTGGACCGCCGGCGGCCATCCCTCGCTTTACCACCTCTAAACGAGGGAGAGGTGTTCAGCCCAGTAGGGAACTCCGATGACTCCGACACCTTACATGAAACGCAATTTTCTGGAGATGGAAGCGCGAGCTCGTCTCCTACTGGAGTAACCAAAGCCGAATTTGGACTTCTACCCAAGGGCGGTTTCGTGTACGAGGGTGTTGGCCACCACGGCTGGATGAAGAAACGCCGCACGAAGCTTCTTCGTCACGAATGGCAAGATCATCACTTCAGGCTCAACGGTACTACCCTTGCCATGCACCCCAACGAGCTGCCGTCCTCATCGGCCCTCCAGACCATTGACGTGGACGACTATGCTGTGGCTTGCTCCTCCCTGGCCTCAAACAAGCTTTCCGCGAAACTACGTGCGCTAAAGCTGAGCGCCAGCAGCCAGAACAAAGATAAGAATGGCCTCCCTACTGCTTTTGAATTCCAACTTGTCCCTACCATGCCGGGAAAAGGCGAAGTTCGTAAAGTGATGCCCAACGGCAAGGTTCACCACTTCGCGGTCAAGACCAAGGACGATCGCATCGACTGGATGCGCGAACTCATGGTCGCCAAAGCCCTCAAAGCCAAAGGCGAGGGCTACGAAGTCAACATCAATGGACGTGACTTTTGAAACTAATTAGCCAGCTATAATGAAACCTACTCCACTAAACATCTAGATTGGCCACTGGGTGGCGACTGCTTCATTGCAGCATCTTTGCTTCGGCGTTCATTTTCTGTTTCCAGTTCTGCTCCATTCAGCAAGCGTTGCCTTCTTTGAACCCTCCGATTCGGAGTGATGACCTGTTCCCCATTTATTATACCCTTAGGACGAGTTAGTCTGTGATTCTTTTGGTTCTTCTCCTCTCCTTAAACTCCAAGGCATTCTTTCTTTCTTCGCATCGACACCTAGCAACGACGTCGATCAAGGAAAGACACCGCAATTGAACTTCGAGAATTATATTTGCTGTCAATCTGCATTTCAAGCATGACAGACTGTTTGAGCGAAAAGTCAAATTTATTCTCGGCTTGTAGCAGCCACCAGCATTAGCGTCGATCAACTTAGCAATAGTTACAACTAGCATAAGGTACACACAGCAAGAACAATGAATATATGAAATACACTTGAAAGCGAGTAGCTCCTCCTATGCAAACATAACGCTCTCATCGGTCCATCAGAGCCCCCAAGTCAGAGGTACTGGCGGGAGCGACGTTTTGCTTCCACCTGACCTTCTAGACGAGGAGTTCAGGTACAACGCATACAGCCATAACCAACGATCCCAGCGCCACGCATCACCCACTCCCTATGACCGAAACTACGACCACCTCACACCGCATCCAAGCACACTGGAACTGTGTTACAACACACAGGCACAGACTCAGTTTCGAAATATTCATCGTTAATTAGCATCCTTTACGGAGTACCAGAAGCAGTAATAACTCAATCGCTTGCTAATTACCTAGAGCGACCTGTCCGTGCTATGCTAGAAAACAAGAAACAGCAGGCAGGTGCCTACCATGAATCCGCGCACGCACACGCGCATGCTGTACGACATTCGACTCTTCCGTTGTCTCTTCCTCCCTTGCTCCGTTCCTTTTCGTCATCATCACTTTCCCTTCCCGTCCGACATACGATTCGGCTGAAATGCGTAAGAATTCCCACCAGAGCGGGAAATTAGACACAGACGACAAGTCTTTCATTTCCTCTTCAACGCACCGTTGAAAACTTGGTTTGTGCTGAGGATAACATCACGTACACACGCACCAACGCACGTTTGAATCCCAATATAACGGGGTGTTTAGGCAGGCTAATAGGCAATTCATCCAGGCACACAATCACACAATCACAAAAGGAGAACATAACGAAGGACGTCTTGATGCCAACAAAGCTATGCCATCTGGCCTTACCACTTGCAAACTGTGGGTAATGCATTGAAGATGAAGTCTCGGCGCGCAAATAAATTAATGCATTGGTGAGTTGACTATTGGGCTGTGACGGATTGCCTTTTTGTTCTACCATTCGGTTTTGGCCGGCCATCAAGGGCCCCAGCCACGGGGATGTGGAACGCATTGACGGATGGATCCCTTCGGGATCGACCAAGCCGTTTAACGGAAGGCATCCTTGCTGTTATACTGATGCTGTGAGAGCGAATTAAATGGTTATTGACTATGAAACAAAGGCGGTTCAAGTTTATAAAGAGTTTTGTTAAGTTCTGAGATAGTCCGCAAAGTCTTTGTTAAAGATGAAAGTCCGATTAATTTTCCGAGTAGTGCACTGCCGTTTGATGGCCAGGCGTATCATGCGATATACCATGGAAACTTCATGCTAATCGACACTCCCTTAACCATCTTGATGCTTTTGTTTCTGAATGGCTCTTTATCGAATGTAATTCTGCCTTCTGCGTCCTGCATGTCCTATGTATGCCTTGTCGCCTCATGTTTACACCATACAAACGTGGCAACAGTCCCAATGCTCCCGTTTCGAACCTGCTAAGTTTCAATCTTCCATACCCACCACCTCGACGCTTGAATCACGGTATTGAAAGCGGCGGTGAAGGAGGCGTTCGTTTCCTTGCTCACCCTCTTTTCCTGTCAAACGTGCGTACCTGCGTGCCTCCGGATGTAGACACGAAACATGCATGCAAAATAGAGTCTTACATCTTACGTTACTCCAACATATGTTACTATTTTATGCGTCATTCTTTTTCGACACTGACCACCAACACCAACGATAATATAGCATCATCATTATTTTTATTCTCGGGACACTCAACCCGAATGTGCGTTTTTGTGTTCCATCCACCAGGTGAGCTAATTAATTCTCTATCCTGTCTTGTGCGTGTGCGTGGGCGTGGGTGTCACAGAATAGGTTTTATTCCTGCAGCTTACCTGCAGCAGAACCACCGACAGAGCGAAACGGCCAGGTACAGCAGCATCACGAGCGTGTGTGCACATTTTCCCTTCCCGAGTAAGGGGTGAGTTGTTGGTGCTGGCTGAGCTTCATGCGTCTGAATAATCTAGGTAGGAAGAGCATCTGCGCAGGGGAATGGTTTCGGTGCGACGGAGGTACGATTCGGTTGTGACTCTCATCCTTCTTCTCTGGAGTAGCACATGGAGCGTGTGCTGAGGGACAGACATGTGACGTTGACGTTCTGGAAGGGTGATGTACTCGGGCAAGGGGCCTTGTGCTGTCACAAGTTTTCTTTTGGGCTTCCTCTATGTTTCCCGGTGCTGTGGAGTGGGTGTGGATCTAAATCAAGTTTCGTGGTCGTCGAAATCATGGGTGCGGGCGGTCGTGTGTGATTGTGTGACTTGATGAATTCGATGAGGTCAAGTTGCGTATGAGTCAATTTAGAATCTGTTGGTATGACTTTATAATTATTTGATTTGGTGCATGTGGTGATCACATAGGCAGTTGGAAGATTGAGCGATGTGTGTTTTGACTTGCACGGGTTAGATAGACATTCTAGTTCGCCTCCTTGGATACCTACGTACCTAGGTATTTCCAAGTTGTTATACGAGAGTGTTCTCGTAGACTACGCTATTTTCTCGTAAATACCTTGCTAAGCATCAATCCTAGCGCTCAACACCCTGAAAAAGCTCTATGACTCATGATGTTTATACTGATAACAACGTGTCTGTCCTTTTATCAGTCGCAGTACGGAGTATGTATCTTAGCATGATAATTATCGCACCTTTAGATTGCCCACATCTTCAATGGCGCATCAAGCATACAGCATCCCATGGCAAACGCTTGTCGACAACTTAAAATACAAGCATTGCAACCCACGCGATGCTGGAGTCACGAACCTCAACCTCCGCAAAGGAAACCCATCATCACAAGGAAAGCAGTTTCAGTACTTCACCCGCGGGTTCGCCCGCGCGCTTTCTAAGTACTCCACCATCGAGCGCAAGAAATACAACCCTCAACCTCAAGCCCCGCAACTTGACGAACCTATCATCTCAGACACCGCTGTGAAACGCATGGCCCGGACGATTCTCCGGTACAAAAGCGACCCAGCAATCTCGAGTGCCTTGGGAGTTGACCTCAACACCGTCCTTCCGCCTCATGAACGCGACGTCAGGTGGTTCATTCAAGGCTCTGGACTCTATGAGGGCGACATGAACTTGGTCATAAGCGAATGCTGCGAACTGACAAAGGCAATGCTGATGTATGGGGAGATGGACGCCTTGTTTCGCATATGCAAGCATCCAGATGTTTATTTACAGAAGTACTGGGACGATCGCTGGTATGCTAACTCCTACGGCTACGGACTGCGCAGGCTTGTGGATGCCGCACTGCGAGCGTACATTTTCTTCAACGTCATCTTCCTCATGCCCGAGCTGTACGATTCTCCGACTCGTGAAGCGTTCATTGAAAAGGAAGTCAAGGCAGGTCGGACGAAGTTAAGGAAGGCGGACTTCGATTACCGGCTCACGGCAGCATACCAGCATGTGGTACTCTGGAACACAGGCGTTCCGTTTGGACTACCACGTCATGATGTACACACTCATCCACATCGTGAGTTCTTTGGCATACCGCGTGGAATGTTTGTGTTTGAGTGGGGCGACTGCTCAGAAAAGCATTGGAAGAAAGAGCGCATCGGAACGAAGCGTCTTGAGAATCTAACAAAAAAGGAGTTCAATAATGTTTACGTAGCATCCAACGCAGACATTGCGGTCGTTGATGGCTTGCTCAGAAGGAAGGGATTGCCCACTGAACTCATTCTGCAGGTGTTGGAAGCGGCGGAATACGTGCCGGTCGGACGGACACATATTCGTGATGATCCTTTACATAAGGTAAATGCAAAAGAGTTGAAGAAATATTTGAACTACTGTTGGCTGCTGCTTATCAGGTTCGATATGATCTGCAAGGAGAGTGGTAGTTGGTTAGACTGGGAGACTCTAGTGACAGAGGCGCTCTATACACTATTCAACCTGAGTGGTCTACGCAGTAAATTGAAGGAGGTTCCGCCGAACGACGAAGATTTTCGTCATCGAAATAGTAAACGTGTATTTATAATATAGGAAAGACTTAATGGAGACTGACTATCGCTTGCTAGAACATTGTACATAGAGAGGGAGTTTCAAATTACAAAAATTATCATAATCGTAATCGATATGAACATTTCCTATTTTAAAAAGGAACATTCGGACTGAGATGAGATTTCTTGTGTTTGCACTAAATTTGAGCGATGTAGATATTTACAAAAAATAGTTGTGAAAAGGGAGCGGAACTCTAACGTCCGTCCCTGCGTAACGAAAAACCCGCCATGCCGAAAAGGATTCTACAAATAGTCAGACTGGATCCTCCAGTTTAGTGGAATTAGGGTAATTTAAGTTTCAAGGTGTTAATTAAGTACGTCTGCTTCTGCAGCCAGTAGAAACATAGAAAATTACATGAATTATCACCATGCTGTCGATCTTTTCGTCATATACCTGTACAACTTCGCCTGTTCCAAAGCAATATAACAATGTTTGCGTCTATCATCCATGCCTATCGGTGCAGCTAAAATATCCTTCCACTATCTATAAAAGCCCTCAGTGCAATTAAAGGCTAATCTATATTACAGGAATGTAGTCCGGATTTATCCGGCTAGAGAGGCCCTCAAGAGCTCTTGGCAGACGACTTGGCCCTCGACCTACAAGGCTTAGCGTATGCTGTCTAAGTAATGTAAATCACACGCACCGGGGCCACGCCTAATCATCCGAAAACTGACGCAATCTGCACAGCCACAAATGCTACGGTAAAAACCCACACAGATGTTTAAGGTAATAAGGCATACGTATCATTGCACATGAGCCCGAACCGGTGGTTCGCTTCCGCCGGGGCGGCCCTGGCTGAGATCGCGCCATAGGGCTGATGATCGACTTCCTGGCGTCGGAGGGAGGTGGTAAGGCTAGGATAAGGCTATTCTACCAAAACTTGGAGCGAAAAAGGCTTGAGGTTAGGGAAAGGGGTGGAATATGCGTTCACTCGCACAGGCTGTCCAAGATCTGACATCTGTAATAGGAACTTGACAAGCGCTTCTTCCTCCCACGGTGTAAGATACTGCTGGCCTTGTGCCTTTTCTTCTATTGACCCCGTCTCTGCTAGCGGCAGCCCAGCAGCGGCAGCTAAGGGCACGTGCAGGCTTAAATCTGTCAATTACTGCATGTCTTCCCAATGCGTCTATTTCAGGCATGGCAAGGTCGCGGTACAATAGGAGCAGGTGAGCCGTCCTCCCTGCTAGCGTGATCAAGGTGTTCACCTCTTCACCTGCAGTACTGGGGCAAGAGCGACCCTGTTATCGACCAAGAATTCTTGAACAATCCGTGGCAAATCATCAACTTTATATTGACCTTGACTTAAAAAAGAGAGAATAATAAATCAATGATAATGGAAAGCATTGACTGAATTGTTAGGTGCTTATACAGCCTAGTGATAGAGTTGTGTTAAAGGTTGACATCACATATCCACACTTTCCACTTCCAACACCTTATCCAATCATTTTTCCAGATACAGCGGAGGATGAAGGGTGGTACTCTGTGGGTAGCCATAGGACCCTCTTTGAATTATACGTTATCCAGTTGTTATCCGAACTAAGCGCCGGGCACTGGTGCTGAGGAGGTTGAGGCTCTGTAGCAGCTGTTGCCCAGGTTGGTGCTGTAGAGCCACCAGTGATGATAGTACCAATCTCAGTGTGAAGACAGAAATCAGTAGAATCAAATGATAGATCGCGGAGAGACCTGCCAACCTCGAGAGTCTGCAGGCAGTCGCCACCGCCCGCGTCCCAGATCTTGACCGTCATCAGGGCCAGCTGTGCCTAGCTCGAAATCTGCTCCTATTTATCTCATACGACAATTGGGAACTCGGACAGTATACAATGAACAACCACCATTCTGTTTGCATTATGTCATGGAGTGGAAGTTGACATAAACAGGAGAGAAGCCGCGAAGCAGACCGAAGGAGACCTTGTAATAGCTCCAGGCGAGTTTCGGCGTGAGTCGACTACGTCTTCGAAGACTTGGGAGGATGAGGCTCTTTTAATGATTTCAAGGCGGGAGAATACGTCTTCGATAATATTGATAGTAGCTAGAGTGTGAGTATACAATGCTAAGATGTGGTCAGAGGACCTCTCTACCACAATCGCAGAAATAGTGAGTTAGAGGGGCAAGCTGTGTAAGCCTGAAGCAACAACGAGCGTAATATCTGTCAATGACCGCTCTGAGCGAGACATAACCAAGCGCTATAAGGAGCTGGAGGTTGATTGGCTAGTGGTGCAGAAGCAAATGCAGACCTGGAGCAATCTTTTCTGAGCGGGAAAGACACTACGGATCCATGTCCCGTTCAATTACAAAGAGGATAAATCAAGCCGACCTACTGGCCGAGGAGCTACGGCAACTCAGCTAAGTTGAATATAAATACTGAAATTAATAAAGGAATAACCGCATATTGTTAGGTGTAATGATACAAAAATGTGGAGATAGATTGATTTAGTATTTTTAGATTTATTAATCAAATAAAAAAGGAGAGATCCTTGTGTACCCAGCAGCATGTTCAGTGCGACTGTGATGATATTGTCCTGTTAAGATCGAAGCTCTACTGGTTGGTTTTCGCGGAGTATCTGAAAGAGAGCACTAAGCAGTGGGCAGGAAGAGGGTCAAAGGATAGCTGAACAGTAGAGTGTATTGTTCGAAGGTAACTTAGGTTGAACACGAAAGTCCATAGTGGTCTTTCGGGTTCTCTATATATTGAAGGTCCTCACTGCCCCACCCGTGAGGATGTGAGGATGTCACGTGTTGGTGACCCTCACTGTTAACTGAGTGAGGAGCTCACGTGGGTCACGTGACTTTACCCCTTATAAGCGCTTGGTCGTCCCGCGCCCTCATCGTTACTACGCCAATTCATTGGGCCTGGTTTCTCAGATCGTAACATGTCCTTCCAGCGTAGCATGCGATGCCTCTTCAATCCTGCCGCTGGACTGTATCAAATCCTGCGCGACGGCCTGAATAGATATGCTTTCATCTTTTATTGTCTGCAAAGCGACCTCCAAACTCCGTATCCGAGCCCGAAGACGTACAATCTCCGGACCTAAAACGTTGATTGTGTTGAGGCGCGAAGAACAAGACGTAGGACCGATATTCAATGTCGAAGACGGATGAGGTGTCGATTCGGCTGATGCATCAGCGAGTAGCTCGCTTCCAGTAACCGTGGCCTCTTCGAGAACTCTGATCCTCTGTTCTAACTCTGATTTCTGAGCATCCCATCGCTTCTTGTCTTCGGCACTTTGCACCTGCAGACGGCTCGCCATTTCCATGATACGCATGTACTGTACCCCATTCACCCTCAGTGACTGGCGAGCTTCATCTCTGCTCTCCTGTATCCCTTCCACCTGACGCTCTAGTGTTGTGACTTGCGATTGCAATTTCTCCTTCAGATCTGAGAGACTGTTGATCTCGACATCACGGACCTCGAGTTTCTTTTCCAATGTAATGAATTTAGTCCGTTGCTGTTCGAATTTCTGGAGAAGGCTGCCATACTCGTGCTGGAGCGTCCGGAATGCTGAAGTCTTAACTGATATCTGATACTGCAACTCTTGGAGATGTGACAATTGCGCGGGGCCTGTGAGTGATGAGTTTGAGGAGGATATTGGGGGGATTATCGTTGCGCTAGGAAAATTCATTGAGGATAACGAAGGAAGCATAGTGCTTCTTGGGTTGTGCGTGGCGTGCAAAGGGGAAGACGGCCGCCTGAAAGTTGATGCTGACAATGACCCTATAGGGTGAGGTGTGCCCGCTCCAGAAGGATCACAACGCAAGGAATTTTTTCTCTCGCCTTCGGTCAAGCTACGCGAATGTATGAAGGCGGGATCGGGAAGTGCGTAGTTCGAACTACAGATGTGCCAGTGTAAGGGCGATTGTTCCACCCTTCCATGTTGATATTGTCCTCTCCGCATAGCTGGCGATGGCTTATGGTAGAGAACGTTACGCGCAGGGCTAAAGGTAGTGGATGGTGCTAGATAGCCGCGCAAACTATTGTCAGTCCGTCTTGCGGAATCGACCGCCCAGCTTATATCGATATATTCAAGCCCAGAAGGCTGCTGCTCAGTTAGCCAGCACTAAACAGTAGGCCTGTGTGTATATGAGATTCAAATGTCTGGTCGTTTCAGCAAAAGCTGCGAAAGGGGAGCTCACGTCATTACTTGGATTAACCCCTTTGTACAGTAGGGAACAATCCAAAAACACGAGCTTAGAGGCGAGTTCGCGCATTAAATTACAAGCGTTTGAGCATACTTGGCCTCCACAGCTAACTGAATGACATTCATCGGCACGGCGGTATGAGGCTGCAGGTTGCTAGACCAACGTGTAATCTTAATAGGCGGCAGAGATCGATCTGTATCAGGGATGCCTCCAATTTCTAATGTGTATTTTAGAGACAGCGTAAGTGTTACTGAGCTGGAGACAGCAGACTATATGCCAAAAACGTAAGCGAAACACTGACCTGATATTTATAGTCTCGTATAGTTCTTTTATAGTGCACGAGTGTATTGATAACCGGACGCAAGCTAGAGATTAGTTCGTCGCCTTCGGTAGCTCCTGGTCCAGACGAAGAAGGCCGTTGGGGACCAATTTGAGTCAATGTTGACGGACTCTCGGCTAGTGGACGCAATTGTGACAGTCTGTACAAGTATGAAGGTATCTTTTCACAAGGAAATGGTCGGCAGCTGGCGGGAATGAGGTTCAAGATGCAGAGGAGTGGATGCATCGGAAACCCTTTGTTCTTGAAGCAAATCACTAGAATTGCATTATCAGAAGAGGGAAGCACCCTCGAATAACGAATACAACTCGAGTACCTACGGTGCGCCAACTGTTGCTGTAGGCAGTACCAGTCGATTCAGCAGTCTTGAAAATTATGAAGTGCCATGTCAACGGCTGCAGTCTGGGTGATTGGTAAAGATTACACCAAGAAGTGTCAAATGGCGATGCGGGTATTTGCCCAGATTGGCGTAGCTGTCGAACCTTAAAAATGGGCAAATACCCGCATCTCCAAACAATATATGCGCTTATTAATCTTATTCATTAGTGCAGCTAGAATAGTCTTTGACTATCTATAAAAGCCTTCTATGCAATCTAAAGACAATCTTTACTCCAGGAATATAGTCCAGATTTGTCTAGCAGGAGCAACCCTAAACTGCTCTTGGCAGACGACTTGACACTTAACCTACAAGGCCTAGCGCATGCTGTCTAAGTAATGTAAATTACACAAGCACTCGGCCATGCCTTATCACTGCTCCCCGGATCAAACGATTATCATTCGATTTCACCAATCATAAGCAACGTGCAACCATCATATTCTCAGCGTCCCTGAGCGTATAATTCCCGCATTGATTTTAGCGCATCCTACGTCATGGATGGTGTTTCTCAATGTAGTTTCCACCAACGTTCTCATTGTACCCCAGTAGGAACGTCTTTTCCTGGATTCTGTTTACCGATTGGGTGCTTGTGACTCTGCGGGCACCATCGCAATAATAATAAGTCTGCACGGCAGCCGTAAAACCAGAAAGGGAAGCTTCATTGTAAGGAATATCTATATACTGTGCCTATGAGACCATTTGAATTCATCTTGTAACGCTAAGTACCCTTCCCACTCTCATCCTAAGTGTCGTCAAAATTACTGGAGGGACTCGACGACAAGAGCAGAAGCACCACCTCCGCCGTTGCAGATTCCGGCAACGCCGATCTTGCCCTTCTGTTCCCTTAATACACCGAGAAGCGTGGTTGTTATTCTTGCGCCTGATGCGCCCAATGGATGACCAAGAGCGACAGCACCACCGTGAAGGTTGACCTTATCCTCGGTAATATTAAGCAGCTTCATGTTAGCTAAAGACACGACACTAAAGGCCTCGTTGATCTCATATGCGTCAACAGAGCTCTGATCAACCTTGGCGTGCTTGAGCGCCTTTGGGATGGCGAGTGCAGGAGCAGTGGTAAACTTAGAGGGGGTCTGTGCGGCATCTCCCCAGCCAAGAATCTTTCCGATGGGCTTGAGGCTATGCTTCTGCACTGCAGCTTCAGACGCAAGGACAAGGGCGGCAGCACCGTCTGATAGGGGACAGGCATTGGCAGCGGTGACGGTCCCAGTACCTGGAATGAAAACGGGCTTTAGGGTGCGGATCTTGGACTCGTTGAACTGAACGATGATTAGTGAACAATCATTTTGAATTACGAAACCAACGGATTACTGAACATACATTCTTAGGCTCGTCGTCCTTCTCAACCTTGATGGCGGGTTTGCCACGGCCGCCCGACACCTCGATGGGAGTAATTTCCGCACTGAAGAGACTACCTTCTGTTGCGGCAATTGCCTTCTTGTATGAACGGATACAGTAGTCGTCCTGGGCCTGACGGTCGAAGCCATGGTCATTGGCGCACAACTCAGCCTGAATACCCATGTGTTCCTTCTTGTATGCGTCTGTCACACCGTCCTCCAAGACAGCGTCAATCAAGGGGGTGTCACCGAATTTGACCCCAGTCCTGAGGTTGGGGAGGTAGTGTGGGGCAGTGGACATGCTTTCAGATCCACTGGCAACAACAATGTCGGCATTGCCAGTGATGATGGTTTGGGCACCGAGGATAATGGCCTTGATTGAGGAGGCACAGACCTTGTTCACGGTAGTCGCGACAGTGGACTCCTCGAGGCCGGCGCCGAGGGCAACCTGACGTGCAGGGTTCTGACCGAGACTTCAGATTTGATTAGACGCTGAGGGAGTGAGGATATTGGTAGGTTTTCGTACTTCGCAGAAAGGACATTGCCCAAGAAGAGCTCCTCAACGTCTTCGGGCTTGACACTGGCACGCTCAACGGCGGCTATAAAGAGTTGTCAATTGATACCACAAATGAATCCCTTAGACTGACCTTTGACAGCATGAGAACCGAGCTGGATGGCGCTCAGGCTCGAGAGAGAGCTGTGACGGGGTGAGTATTTTGTTTGCTCACCCTTTTGATATGGAGGGGAAGATCGAACTTACCCTAGAAACATACCCATCGGAGTACGGGCAGCCGAGATAATATAGACGGGAGGAAGGGAGGACATGGTAGAGGGCTCTGCGGTATTTTCTATAGGAAAGAAAAGGTACTGGTGAAGATGAATAATTGTAGCAAACTCCTTGAAGTCAGGTCAGAGCTGAAAAGCGTAGAGCCAGGCAGTCAAAGGAATTTATGGGGTTTCTTTCTGTTATCCCCGACACCCACTAGGTAGCAATCTAGGGCTTTGAGAAGGTCATAAAGCCGGACTTAGTCTTCACCGCTAGAAGCTACGCGCTTCTATTTGTTCAGCGCAGTTGTTGGTGAATCGAAGTCTTGGCGATTTACATGAATGCTTCTCAAGAGCTTTGAAAACAATTCAAGCCTCTAAAAGAAAAAAGGACAAATAGCAAAAACCGTGTTGTTGAAACGTCATTGATAAAGCATTAGATCCCATCTGATATGGCCGCAACGGTCTTTGTAAACCATCCCGTATCCCTCTGCATCGATTTGGTGATTGTAGAGTTCACCATTGCGGCCGTGGCACAAAGAAACCTACCAAAATTGCGAGCACATTATGGCGCGCTCATCAAACGCAGCAACAGTCATGCAGTCGCGACTCACTAACACACGAGCGTTGACGGAGCCCAAACCCCGACTCGCATTAATAACACACATGATACAGTCAGGCCACTGAGGGGTTTCCTGGTCAGCCCGTCACCAACCGACGATGCTTGCGACGTCCCACTTCGGTGTGCCCTTGGCCTGAACGGCATCAACTCTTCCACGCATCATTTCACGAATACTCAGCATAATACTGTCGAGGCAAGAAATATCGTAGATTACCAGACATCCTCATCCACTAACTGCTTAGTCTATATCCATGGCTGAATCTTCCTCTAAACCTTTAGAATCGCCGACTTAGAGATCTAGGAAGTACCCAAGTACGTTTGGATCCTGTCAGTCCCATGGTAGATAGCTCACAACCTGATACAATGTATTCTCTTCAATACGGTAAACCTTTTGACACAAACTTTTATCCCCTTTGCCGACTATTTCACAAAACCAAAGCACCGCCTTTTGTCTCGCGCCGAACAGTCTGGACAAACGTTGGTCACAATTTCTCCCATGGCGTAGCCTTATTCTGTTCAAACCAAATTTTCTCTTCGTCGCTCCGGAACGGTGGCGGAAACAATCCATTAATCTTCCATAATCTCCTCTCTGTTTCGTTGACATGAAATTCCCAGTGGTATCCCTTAGGCTCTAGGTGCTTCCTAATGATTGCGTCCAATCTATCTGCCACTCTTCTGTACATCGTGTCGCTGTCTGGCAAGCGGATGGCAATGTGGTCCATTGTAATTCGAACGAACGGTTCCTCTTTGCTGGGCAGTCTACCTCCAACCCATGTGGTGTTTCCAGACATCTTGATGTAGTTGATAACAACGTAGAAAGCAGGGAGACCGGCCTCGGTGTAGTATGTAGTAACATCGGCTGAGAGAGCCGCCTTACTCTCGTCATCCTCAAAAATGCCATCAGGGTGATAAATATTCCAGAGGGGCATCGTGTTATTGCAATGCGACGCTGACTGAGTTGGCGATAATGATCAGATTCGTTACCAAATTGATGGTACAGAGTATCAACCCACATTGCAAATGGCGCTCTTATACATTAGCCCCGACGCGGCTTGTAGAATGAAATGTTTAATAAACGCAACATACTATTATTAATACATAATGAAGATGCTAAAATAAATACTGACTACAATTGCCAATCATTGATTAGTCTTACCCTATTAACCTCAGAGAGTATCAGCCGCATAGATATGATTACTCATCCTTATGAGCTAAAAATTGATTTGGAACTGATTACTATCCAACAAGATCGACAACAGCGAGAAAGAGAAAACACAACAAGAGCGAGAATCTCAATGCTTGGAATTATCGCAAGACTTTAGCTGCAAACACCTGCCTTGGACACCAATTGAATAGTCAGCACCCAGTTGCAGGAGCCCACTGCGACAGCGGGGTCATGGCGACGCAATGGCCTCAACAGGCAACGTGGCCATCTGCTATACATGAGCATGCCTCACGCCTCAGCACGTATCTTGAAGCTTCGCTGACCTGTATCGAACGCACCAACAACCAACCTGTACCTGCAGACCTCGTAAATACCATCATTCATGGCACGGTGACATCTATCCTGAAAGTGCAACACATTCCTTACCTCAGCGCGATAAGCGACGCCCTGAGAATCCTTCAAGCAGAAGCAAAAGCGACAGCAAACGAGAACGCACAGACATTCAGCAACATCAAAAATGAACTTACAAACAGTACAGAAGCCGCTCGACAGTTCACTATAGCTACGCACCAGAACACGAATATAGGCGAGGAACCAAGGGCAGCCGCAAAAGAAGCAGCAGAGACAGGCAAAACAGTCCTGGAAATAACTAGGGAGATCCAGACCAAAGGGATGCAGAATCAGGCAAATGAACCAATGACCTATGTGCAACCAGAGGCCAGACACTAGTAGGGCATATAATACACAGAGTCCCAAAGACCCATCTGCACAAGCACAACGTGAGGTCATTGTGAATATTAGAGACCATTCACCGTACAGAGTCTGCAGGCCATGAATAAACCTGAAATCCATGTAGAGCGAGCTATCGAGCAAAGCAGAAGCGAAAACGCTACAAACATCAAGCTTGCCTCATCCGACCAGTTAAAAAGCGGTGACCTAAGCATGAAGACACCAACAGCAAAGAGGTAGAAGCACTGCATCAACTCGCAGACGACTGGGTCCACCGCATCGGCGCACAGGCAACGGTACGGATCCCGACGTACGGTGTGATCGTACACAGAATTCGCACCAGCACGCTCGACATGGACAAGCTTGAGAAAAAGAGAGTGCAGATCCTACAAGATAACAAACCATTCATCCCGCAGGCCGGGATCAAACACATTGGATGGCTGACCAGGAATGCACCCACTAAAGCTGCAATATCCATCACAATCGAGTTCACCAAGGCCGAGGACGCCAACGAGATCATAGACGAGGGCATCGTCTGGCAGGGCGAAGTCTTCCAGTGCGAACGATACGAGAAACAGTGCTGACTGACGCAGTGCTACAGGTGCCAAAAATACGGCCACATGGGAACACAGTGCAAGGCAGCAACATCATGTGGCTATTGTGCGCAAGAACACGACACTAGGAATTGCCCATCGAAATCGGGACAGGACACGACGAAGAAATGCGCGCTCTGCCGAGGAGAGCACGAAGCGCGGAATCGCCAGTGCCCGGCGAGAAAGGCCGAAGCCGCTAAGATGAAGAGTAGTCCATTGGCAACAGATATAGAGTTTGTAGAGTTGCAGCCGAATGCGTTCTGCTACAAAGAAGACGAAGTTCATGAAAGGAAACAGGCGCGAGATAAACTGTCTATGCTGCTAACTCCGTGGAAATAGCCTAGCTCGAAATGGACCGAAACGTAACACAAAACCAACGGGAGCTACGCAAAGCGTAATGGGAGCTGCGCAAATCGCGGCTGCCACTGAGCTAGATTCAATCAACCAATCCTGCGGCTCCTTCATTATAGGTATAGCATAGGATCTGTAAATTCTGTTGACCGGACGAAATTCGTCCTTGATCGGCTCTGCGGAAACAAACGGACGTAACGCATTATAATATCGGAGCGAGGGAGCGTTTGACCCTATACCCGGCTAGGTTTGACTAGTTCTTCGGTTTAACGTATCATGCCCATTGTTTAGACGGAGACACCTGTGCCCCGTATGGAATATGTCAAAGAGTTTTGGAAGCACGTATAATTAGCCTCCTTGGCCCTTTCAATATACGAAGCGTTGCATAGTTTGACTCTCATTTGTGAAGATACATGCCCGTAGCACTGGCGAGGTTGTAATATGGAGCCATTCAAGAAGAAATTCTCACCAGAGAACATTCCTGATCTATCGCAGAAAGTTATTATCGTAACAGGGTAAGTTCTGTCAACTGCATTCAAAACCTACCATAACCGTAAGACTGCAGGGGCGCAACTGGAATCGGCAAGGAAACAGTAACCCAACTTCTTCGACGTAATGCTCGGGTATATATTGCATCCAGGTCACAGAAAAAGTTTCAGGAACTGCTGGAAGAATTATCAGACCTCGATGATATCCAATCTTCTCTGAAGTTTCTAGAACTCAACTTGTCAGATATGAAGAGCTGTATCCGCGCGGCAAAGCAATTCAAGGAGATGGAGACGAGACTTGACGTAGTGGTCGCTAACGCCGCGCTTTCTGTGATGGTAGGATAACAATGGAAAAGGGGCTCCTTTTCTGTCGTTGACAGGACAGTTGCTGACACCCCAAAGCCTGAGACTCTCACAACGGATGGAATAGAGATCCAGTTTGGTGTAGGTAACCAGACCATTACATGTATGACTCAAGGCTAACTTGATGACAGACCAATGTGAGCGTTGAAAGCGTCCTGACCTCCTTTAGGGAAACTAATCAGAACCTTAGCATCTTGGACACTTTGCCTTCATTTACAACCTGCTTGTAAGTGCTTGACGGTCAATCTTGCTCGGTATATAGTTACGTTTTCATTCATAACAACAATTGTAGGATCTCATTAAACAAACGTCCAAGCAATTTAGCGACGCCAGAATTGTTGTGGTCGCATCTCACGCTCACGCGATGTATAAGCCCGTACCAGGAATGATCATTGACTTTGATAGCTTGGGAGTAGAAGGGTTGTCAAGCATTCGGACAACTGCAGATGTACAAGCAAGCTTGCAAAGGTGTGCGCCAGTCAATTCGAGAGTACTGCACCGCGTGTGGCTGAGGAATTCAGTCCTAATTATACGTTTAGGTATGCGCGCTCAAAGCTCGCAAACATCCTTTTCGCCCGAGCTCTTCACAGACGCCTCCAGGAAACAGGCCACAGCAACGTATTCGTCAACTGCCTTAACCCAGGTCATTACCACTCACTTCCCACTCTATTCAGCTGCTGACCTTTGAAAACTCAGGTACAATAGGAACATCTGCCGGCACTGACTCTGCCGCCCTTCCGCCTTGGATAGCCATTCTCTCCTCGCTAGCCGTGCGAGTAACCAGTATTCCAGTCCAAGACGGTGCCCGCACGATACTCCTCCTCGCAACCGACCAGGAGATCGCGACGCGCAAGTTAAGTGGTAGGTACTTCGACGTCGGTCCACTGTCGGGAAAATTCTGGTACGAATATAGCTGGGACGCGACAGAGGCCAAAATCTCCGATGCCGCTAGGAATGAAGAGCTGATGGAGATGTTGTGGAAATGGAGCATGGATATGATGGAGCTAGTAATGTGAAACTGTGTGTTGCTCCAGCCAAAGCGGATGCGAGCTTTCTTTGCGTTAGCAGCTTTTGATGTCATCTGTGTCGATAGTATCAGAGTTCACCAATTTGGAAGCAGCACTAAATGGCAGCAACATCCACGCACTCAAAGCTAAGTTAGTCGAACAATGGTCAAAAGGTTCACAAGTAGCTCACCGACAGTCCTTGCATACTGCATTAATTACTGGTGTGCAAATGTGTTGCTAAAGATGTTATAAGTAATGTTCTTCAAAGAAGCTAGGTATAAGTCAATATTGTAGACGAATAATAAGTACCTATCTATAGAATATATTCTATTTATGTACTTAAAGCTTCTTAGCAGGTTTATAGATTAATCTATAGGATTTGTAATTACACTAAATCTACAGATTTAACTTACTCTCTGTAGACCGGCTAGGCAAGTATGGTTACTCCCGTTATTGCTATTTGTCCTGTTGGCAACTTGCAACGTAAATTATGTTCCTTAAACAGCTGACATAGTAAGCACGCTAGCTGTAAACAGTAACTGCTTCAATTCCAAGTACTACTTTCTGTGCACAAATCTTTGTATTGCACCAGAAGTAGAGCTGATAGTGACGTCTAAGTGGCTGGAGTAGGATTAGAAGCCTAGAAACTCTCAAATAAGACGTATTAGGGCTGCACGAGCAGCAGGATGACACTGCTTTCGGAAAGTCCTTTCTGCTTCGCAAATGTGGACCTGCTGGAAGGAACGCGCTAGGGCAACAATGTAGAGGTAATTTTGGAATAGGAACAGTGCGTTACATAGAGCAGAAGCTATAGTACCTGTGATGTATCACAAATAGGTTGACATTGATGCATATCTGAGATAGCAAGCCAGCCAAGTCAAAGTACCCATTGGACTTTTCGGCACGGCGGGTTTTTCGTTACCCAGGGACGGACGTTAGCAAGAACAGGGGACATTGGTAGGGAAAGCTGAAGTCCAGAATACCGCGGCGGATTGGGAAGGCTTCAAAGTTCTCCTGGGCCTGTGTAAGGATGTTGCAATTGAAAATATGTCTAACTAATTACTACAATATATAACGTCCCCCACTGTGTGACGAGACAATTAAGAGGTACTTTGACTTTCGGCAGCCAGAAAGCTCATGCGCGCATTGAATGTTGTTATAATTTTACGAAAACGATTTGTTTGACCTAATCCTGCATGTCTATAATCCACTTTGCCCAAGAATTACGTTCGCATCGTGGATTCCGCGACTAATTTGTGAGGCGCCTTGTGTCGTAGCATAACAGGCTTCCCTTTCCCCAATGCCAACCTTAAGCCTTAATTGCTCCAACTCTTTGTAGATTAGCCTTATCCTACCCTTACCACCTCCAATATCGAGAAGTCGATCAGCCCTATGCGCGCTGCGGGGCGCGATCTCATGCAGCGCCGCCCCGTCGATTGGTACTTCCGGCTGAAGCGAACCGCTGGTTCGGACTAATGTGCAAAGATACGTATGTCTTATCTTATACATCTGTGTATTTTCACCGTAGGATGTGTGGCTGTGCGGATTGCGTCAGTTTTCGTATCGTTTAATCCGGGATTGGGGGTGCATGTGTAATTTACATTACTTAGACAGCATACGCTAGGCCTTGTAGGTCGAGTGTCAAGTCGTCTGCCAAGAGCTATTCAGGGCCTCTCCAGCCGGATAAATCTGGACTACATTCCTGAACTATAAAAGATCTTTAGATTGCCCTAAAGGCTTTTATAGATAGTTGAAGATCATTTTAGCTGCACCGATGAACATGATTAACAGAGGCGTATATTGTCATATGGCTTTAGAATAGGTGAAGTCGTACAGGTAGATGACGAAAAGATTGACAGCATGGTGATGGATCATGTAATTTTCTATCTTTCAACTGGCCGTAGAAGCAGACGTACTCGATAAGCACCTTGAAACTGAAGTTACCCTAATTCCGCCAAATTAGAGGACCCAGTTTGGCTATTTGTCGAATCCTTTTCGGCACGCCGGGTTTTTCGTTACGCAGGGACAGACGTTACTCTTAAGAAGATAATGTTGCTCAGTAACAATAGACGTTAGATACTAAATCCCATGAGAGCTAGCATTTCTTCGTGGCGATCGCATATTACAGATATTATGTGGGGCGTAATTGTTGTTTGGCTTTGTGTTTGCACTGTCAAGTAGACGATGTATTAAAAGCTTCAAAATGAAACCACAATTCAATTACTGAGTAATGTTCAGCCCCATAAATATAAAATTTAACTACTTCTTATGTATGTACAAAAGGCCTAGCCTATAACACCCGTCCCAAATGTATATATTCTAACCTTTAAACTCTAAAGAGCCCGAAAAGTGGTTAGATATATGCTTCGTGATGTGTGAGAGCCGGCCGAATCCAAGGGCCAGTCCAAGAAAGGGCTCGATTTTCTGAGCTCCATAAGAATATCTGTGTAGGAATTCTGGAAAAATGGACTCGAGAAAGAAAACAAGCAGTATCCGGGATAAGAGTTTTATGGTCGGTGTTCCGGGTGCTTGAGAACTATAGTCGAAGTGAAGACAAGACACGAAAAATAAGACGCGGCAACAACCCCTACTGCACTCCACCGGTCAAGTACGACGAGTGATTTAAGAGCAGGGCTGACCGGGCCAGCGGCAGTGGCGCCTGCTAAGGTCAAGAGCGGCACCCTCGATGGCCTCACGCTCAATGACCTCACGCTTCTCCTTGGAGCAAGGCTGTCCTGGCCAGCGGCAGTGGGGTTCGGGGTCGGCCCAGCGCTTGATCTTGCTGCAGACGGAGTCGCCAAAGGTGCATGCCGCAGCAAATGCCTCGGCGCTTGGAGAAGCCTCAGCGAGAGCCTTAGCAATTGCCTCGGCGAAGGCATCAGCAGAGCGGCGGGCCTTGTAGCAAGTGTGAGAGGAGAACAAGCAGTGACGGGCCTCGACGGAGTTGTCAGCATCAGCATTGGGGTTGGCATCGGCGAGAGCCTCTGCAGCGGCGAGAGCCGCGCGCTTGAGACGGTCGCAGGGCTGGCCGGGCATGCCGCAAGAGCGAGCATCAAGCTCGTGGAGGTCGGGTTGGGCAGCGGCGAAAGCCTCAGCCTCGCGTTTGGCGACGGAGCATGATTGGCCTACGAAAAGGCAGGTTGGGTTTGGTTCTGGGATAGCCTCCCTCTTCTTGGAGCAAGGCTGTCCTGGCCAGCGGCAATGTGGTTCGGGATCCGCAGAGCGAGAGCATGGCTGGCCTGGCCAGCGGCAGTGAGGCTCTGGCTCAGCAGCACGCTTGTCCTTGGAGCATGGCTGACCAGGCCATCTGCAGTGCGGGTCGGCAACGGCTGCGCCATAGGCAGTGGCCGTGAGAATTGCGGTTGCGATAACTGCGGTGATCTTCATCGTGATTGATATTGCGAGCGGTAGTGAGTGAGGGTTGAGAGATCGTCGACTTTTGTGAAAAGATTGACTGTGTCGATGCTGGGATCCAATATTGCTGGAGTGCAAGGTATTTATGTACCTGGAGAAGATATACAGAGACAAAGGACTCCCGAAGAGACAATTTCCTGGTCATGATGCTGTCGTAAATCAATAGAGGACAATAATCACGGCCCAGAATAGCTTGACCTGCGGCATTGACTCGCCACACAAGTGGAGTCATCAAATTTATCGAACCATTCGGTGTAAATTGAGATACAATAAGGCCAACAAAGGTGCAATAAGACCACTATCTGTGGTCACCTGGAATATCTCTTGGTGCAGCGACTGCTCTTTCGGTCACGATCCTTGACCCCCGACCGCATAGTGATGTTGTTTTCGAATAGGGACAGTTGCCTGGAAAAAGAGAATATACAAAGAACGAGATAATGTTTCTCAATAGGACAAGGATGGTGCGTGGACGCCGATCAACAGGTGACGCATGGTGAAGCTGGTTGATTACCCGATTAGGGTCTGAATAGAAGGAGAACAAAGTCACAACAGTGACCTAGAATAACCACGACCAGAACCCAAGTATCGACCCAAACACCTAGATTCACGACTGAAAGGTAATGTACAGATGGCTTGAAGGCTTCTGGATCGTTCTTCCCCACATCGTTCCCTGGCGCAGGCAATGGTTTCGATGTGCCAAGCAAGAAAGATTGCCTCCACCGAGTCTCCTCGGTGTACTACGCACACCTGAGAGGCACACGAATCTTTTGTACAGCTGTGCCAGATAGGACCCATAGATCTGCTCAATAACTGCAGAGGAGCGCTCAAAGACGAGGACGATGTTGCCAGTCGATGGTCTCGCAAGATGTTTCTGTGGTCTCGAACATAGCCTTTCACTTGTGCCCTACGAAAGGTTAAGGGTCAATTAGTTGACGGCAGAGAGAGATTTAATATCTACTGTAGTCAGTACACGGTACACGGTCACGGTGTATCTGGAAAAGTGTTCTCCGGTTGATTAGTGCTCCCTTCAGGCACGACAGGGTTGGACGACGTCGTCTGAGACTCTGAATGTGTCTATCGATAAGAGTCGCGCTCTCACGTGGGCGCGCTAAAACTTTACTGCGGTGAGATCATGACCTCTTTCTCGCGACAAGGTATGCAGCAAACATGCGATTGCGAGCGCCTTTTGGGGCTGCCTTTACAGTTCGCATAGCGAACAATCGGATACGTAGCTCTTTACCTCTATCATGCACCGCTTTCGCATCCAGCAAACGGCTACACACTTTCCAGACCCCTCATGCCACAAATTCCGAGAAACCATACTATGTGACAACACCAATCTTTTATGTCAATGCTGGTGAGCAATCCTGAGCGCAAATGAAGTACTGCTTTGGGAATTAAATTTGGTACCAGCTCCTCATGTCGGCCACTTGTATACCATGGTCCTCGCGGACATCCTTAAACGGTGGCAGCAATTGAAGGGCCAAGAGGCTATCCTTTGTACCGGAACAGACGAACATGGACTCAAGGTACGTTGCATGGTGACCCATAACAGCCTTCTGTTGACCGTTAGTAGGTTCAAAAAGCTTCGGAAAAGGCCCGCATCGAACCCAAACTCTTCTGCGATAAAGGCGCTACTATTTTCAAAGTACGGAATCTGCCACCATTCGAAGCATCTGCTTACGTCTCTGAAGGAATTGGCACAGAAAGCAGAAATATCAAATGATCATTTCGTGAGGACAACAGATAAGGAACACCAGGATGCCGTCCAATATGCATGGGTATGCTCAATCGCACCGGGAACCGAGGCTAGACGATTGATTGACCTTGCGTAGTTTCTCCTGAAGGAAAAAGGCTATATCTATACTTCGAAGCATGAAGGGTGGTATTCCGTTACGGACGAAGCATTCTATCCTGAGGCTGCAGTAAAACCTTACCTGGAGCCGTCGACAGGTAGGGTCATTACGGTAGGTGGATCATGCCTCCATAGCCACAACGAAGGTCATTGAACAACCACAGGTTTCAATAGAGACAGGAAGTGAGGTGGAGTGGTCCTCTGAGGAAAATTACCACTTCCGTCTGTCGGCATTTCGCGAAGACCTCCTCAAATTCTACAAAGAGAACCCAACGTGGATAGTTCCTGCGCATCGTATGCAGGAAGTCATCCAGTCTGTCGAGTCGGGACTTCCCGACCTTTCTATCTCTCGACCTTATAGTCGCCTTACTTGGGGTATCCGCGTCCCTGATGATGAAACTCAGACCATGTATGTCTGGCTTGATGCCCTCATGAATTATGTTACAAAGGCCGGATACCCCTGGCAACCGGGACAGGAAAGTGCAGGCGGGTGGCCAGCAGACTGCCACGTGATTGGCAAAGATATCGTACGCTTCCATTGTGTGTACTGGCCCGCCTTTCTCATGGCACTTGGCCTACCTCTGCCTAAACAGATCCTTACGCATGCACATTGGACGCTGGGCGGCTCGAAGATGTCCAAGTCCACTGGCAGAGTGGTAGATCCGTTTCATGCTCTCGATCGATTCTCCCCCGACGTTATGCGATTTTATTTGGCACACGAAGGCGGGCTCGCAGATGACGGGGACTACGATAATAGCCGAATAGTTGGTCTATATAAGAAATTTCTGAGCGGCTCGTTGGGCAACCTAACATCGAGGGTCACACGTGGTAAGAGCTGGAGCGTCCGTGGTGCGGTCGAGCGGATTGGACATGAAGAGGTGGCTTATTGGGAAGAGGGCCCTGGTTCACGATTCTATAATCGCTCGCTACGTGGTGTAGCATCGAAAGTAGAATCCGCATTCGAAGCACACGACCCTCGAAAGGCATTATTTGAAATAGCTGATTTTATACGTGGGGTAGGCTTCACCCTTCATCAAACTTCTACTTTTGACAGCCGTACTAATCTTCTGTAGGCGAATAGCTTTTTACAAGACTCCAGTCCCTGGAGCAAATGCCTTGATTACGGACCCGGTGAACCCGGCGAAGATGTGGACAGGATTATCTACCTTGCTGCTGAAGCCCTGCGACTCGCAGGTATCCTGTTACAACCGTACATGCCTAACAAATCCAAGACCTTGCTAGACCAGATCGGTGTTCAAGAGTCGCGTCGTACACTTGCATTTTGTAGGCCTGGAGCAGACCTAGACTACGGCGTACCTATGGTGGAGCTGGGCAAGGGCCATAAGAACGTGCTGTTTCCGCCGCTAGCGAGCGATGAGTAGTACAAGTACTCGTAAGAGGTGTGTAGAAACGATAGAATCGCGCGAACCTGTGTGTAACACGACGATTATGTACTATTCTTTATGTAACATAGAATGTAAAACGAATCTACTCCGTCAGTACTCAGAACATGCAAAATACCTCCAAGTCTACTGTGCCGCCACTTGTAATGTGCTTTTGAAAGTGTGAATTGACAAGATGCATCGTCTTAAGAGGGAAGAACTAGCGTCGTCCGCGTTAGGAAGGCGTAGCCTAATCCTACCTTTGCCTAGTCCTGTATTTTCGGAAACGGAACACTCACACTGAATCACACCAAACCCACTGTTTTCAATACAGCGCCTGCTGTACCATGACTGCTTTATTTTATATCCTAGATTGCTGAATCCTATATCCAGAAACACTTTATCTCATCTCCCTCGGTAGGCTGCGTTTCAAGCTGCTATGGCCGACTGGGAGCAGCTTGCGAAGCTGCGGCGTGAGTACCCAAAGCCAAAAGTGAAATTCGGTTTGGCGGAGGTCACGAGGAGGTTGAAAAAGAAACCTTACGACCCGTATCTACTCGTGAGAAGGCATAATCCCCATATTTACACTATGTTACTGATCACGGACTCAGGCATGGCGTGCTGATATGCTGTTGCGCCTGGGAGATGCAGCTGAGTGTCGCAAAATATTACTTTCTTTATACGAACGGCAAACGCCCTTAACGGACACCAGACTGCTTTCTTATGTGTACGAAATTCAGGTTGATTTATCACGTTCGTTTCCTTCCAATCAATACCTCCCGCACACGGCTGGCGAAGGCGTCATTCGGGCCTGGAAAAACGCTGCTAGTCGAAATCCGCTCCTGAAAAAAGTACGGCTTGACTTATGGTCCGACTTTTTCAAATGTGCAGTGAAGGAAGGGTGCTGGTCTGACGTTCAATTGGTATGACTTTGGTAGTCATCGAGACAGTCCTTAGCTGATTGAAATCTTAGTCCATCACTCAAGTAAGAGGTGACAGCAACCTGTCTAAAAAGCAACTCGCCTTTACAGAGATTCTCGCCTATCAATTATCCATGGAAAATGCCATGGAGACGGCCAGACGCGTGAATGGCCCTCCTGACCCTCAAAATAATCTACGCCGTGAGCTTGCGTATCGTAGGTTGCTCGCCGCATACCGAAACGCGGGATCGGAGGTGCGTAGATGAGTTCATCTGTAGAGCCGCATACTAACATTGGAGGGCAGAAGGAACCCGTTCAAATACAGAATATCAGAGATCTTCGATTCATGGCCGAGATCTTCTATCGACAGGGAAGGCTTGCGGAACTTTTGGATCTCTGGAACTTTCCACCGCCTGCTCTGAAAACCTTGCACGACAATAATGAAAATGACCTCGACCTACTGATTGCACAATTGCTTGGAAAACAGTTGTACTGGAAGCCCTTGGCGGATTTCTGCCTAACAAAACTCAATGAGCAATTGATAAGGCTATCTGAGAAGGACGGGGATAGGATGGCGCCACGAGTCTATGATCAGAGCTGGAAGTTTTGGCGATGTATCGTAGTAGCACTGGACAATATGTCTCGCCAAGATATGCTAGAGTATGTTCCACCATAACCATATGATTTGAAAATGTTATTGACAATTCTAGATACGTCGAAAAAATCCAATACACCTTCCAAGGATCTTATGGACCAGGACTGGTACCGAAAGAACGAATCGCTTTGTTAACGCATGTAACAATGGTAGCGAGAGTAGCGAGAACCGGCGGCTTTGCTCTTGACGCTTGTCGTAATTACTGGGTCAGATACATGTGTACATACTCGTGTTACAACGACCTACATCGCTCTGTCGAGTCGTTGGAAAGACATGATCAGGTCGAATTTCACCATATGATAACTAGTCTCGCAAGGGGTCTGGTTCCAGATACAGAGGCTGATGACAAGGTTCGTGGACACTTCTTTTCGCTGCGTACATTCGCTCACCGTCAGTTAGAGAACACGAGCTTGGCTCCAAGCAGAAGTAAACGTCTTAAAGTTTGATTATCTGCTTACATTGGCCTTGGCTGCAGAACCCCAGAGCGAACTCTGTGAAGGCTTCATAAGCAGCGCATTGCGGCTGTACCAGATTGCGGCTCGATTGAAATCTGAATTGCTCGGTGATATCGGTACACTGGCAATAACGGCAATGCTGAGCCTATACCATATCTATGTCGTTGCTAATGAACTCCCTGGCAAATTGGGTGGGAATACCCGTCTCCTGTTGCAGGCTGCAGCATTGTCACTTCATATGACCGCAGGGGAAGCAGGGGACAAGAATCGACCATTGGTTCTACTCTCATCACGCGTACATCTCACAGCAGGACTGACTACGATCGCATTTCAGCAATGGGATCGGGTCCCCATCAAGCAAATGCTCCTAGATACGACATCATACCTCCTTTTGACGCGAATCTCGCATATCCATCCTTTCGACACGATGAAGCCGAAAAGGGTTTTACCAGACGAACGACTTATTGACAGCATCCGAGCCATCGAAACTATGGAGAAGAAGGTCGACGAACTGCTCTTCACGCGTATGAAGGACTTCCAGTACGATCAGGCTTTCGAGCTATTGGACGCGAAGCACAGACTTCGATCGAGCATAACGAAGCATTTCTGCATACTTGAGCGAAGGAGCATTGCTCGTTTGACGGGAAAGGCACTTGACGAGAGCATGGAGCTCGACTGCAAAGGTAAGATCTAGACGGAGCCACCCATGTGAGACATGTATGCTTATGCTTTGCCAGCTTTCCGAAACATCAAGGACAGCCGCGATCTAGGTGCGCTGCCGGGCTTTGAGCGACATGGCGTCCCTGTACACTGGTTGGCGATGCCCAACACTTCACCAAATGACTACTCGACCCTTATGAACTTGGAGCTCATCCACACAGAACAAGAATTGACATACAGAATTCTGAACAAGGAGCCTATTCCGAACATCCTGCAACAGGAACAAACCAATCTGGAACTAGTAGACCAGTCGGACCCTTATGGCAGTGACAGCAGTGACTCGGTCCGAACGGATGAATCCAAGAGGGCGATGCAATACGACATCGACTATGCATGGGAACTGATCGCATCCTCCGTACGCATGATCTACAAAGAGGCGTATAAAACGAAAATGATAGTTGAAAAACTTCAAATACTGTCCGATGAGATAATAACGTCAAACGGAACGCTCGAGATGATGCAATGGAACATGGAGCAAGCGCAGAAGGACGACCCGGTCAACGCGCACATCGGCCTCCACGAGAAGATCATCCTGTACTGGTACAGCCGCCTGGAGCAGTACCAGGTCATCCTCAAGTTCTGTGACTTCGTCCAGGAGAGCATCAAGAAGCAAGTCCATCTCAAGGCCAAGGTCCAGGACTCCTACTTCCAGATGTTGCGTGGGGCTGCCAAGAAGGGCACGGAGATAATCCAGGAGACAGCCAGAGGCTGGATCGCGTACCTGAGACGGGGCGGACGTGCCGCTATCAAGGCGCAGATCCGCTGGGGTCCTTGGAGCGATGAGTTGAGGAAGATCATCCCGGACGACGATGTCCACTTCTACGCTGGCGAGTACGTCGACTCGTACATCGATTCGCTGGAGGGGATTCTGAAGGTCAAGGTCGGGAAGAAATGAATGCATATCGTAAGCCATTCGGCGGTTCTTGGGAAATGGATTCTGACACTCGCTTTGGGCAAGTTTTAGAAGGGTTGGCCGGCAGTAGGGCTGTAGTCATTTCTAGAAATCGAATTGAAAGTCAGTGGGTGGTGAAACGCGAGCATACATGATCAATGTGCAATCACAGCATAGGGCTACTGAATGATCGGTTTTCGCTCGTCAATTCCTCGATTGAATAGAAAGTTGATTGTCGCCTCTGGGAGTTCCTTGTAGTAAAAGTGACAACAGAGCAAGTGGCTAGAAGACCTAATATCAACGTACCCCTCATGTCATGAAAAGGAGTAGACCAATCATTCGCTCAGAAAGCTTTCGCATTAAGAAAAGGAAGAAAAGGAACACTTTCCATGATCGCCCCGACCAAAATGAAATTGCCCATTGTGGATATCTTAAGCTACAGAGAAAAAATAATTATGAAGGAAAAAAAGAGGGAAAAACCAAGTCCAGAGCACTAAGCCCACCGAGCAGAAGTGAAAAGAGAGGAGAAGTGGAAAGAAATAGAGAGAGTGTGTGTGTTTATAGGTGTTCTCGTTACTCAGGTAGAATCATGCCCAGAAAATATGCGAATCGCATATATCACAAAGGTCCAGAGAGCAGTGAGCGGTATAGACAGTTGGCGTCTTCACTTCTTCTGGCTCTGCCCATTGTTCTGGTGACCACCACCCAGGTTCTTGATGAAGTCCTTGCCCTTGGCAGCGAGACCCTTCACATCCTCAGCAGCGTTGGAGCCCCTCCTGGCCTCATCGCTCTTCCGCCTGTTCCTCTCGCGGTTGGCGCGGGCCTCCTCGGCGGATGGGGCAGCAATGTTGGCGGCACCGCCGCGGCCATAGTGGTGTGGGCCCTCGGGGTCGCGGTGGATGGGCGCATCGACGTCCTGGCTTGCGCGGGCAATCTCAGGGCGATGGGGGTCGTTGCGCGCAATGTTACCAGTGCCCCCGCGGCCTGTGGTGTAGTGCTCGGCCTTGAGGGTTGGTGTGACGAGGTCCGCGGGCTGCGTATGTGTAGTGGGGTCGTCGCGACCGATGTTGCCTGCGGGCGAAGGTGTTAGTTAGATTGTAGCAAAAAGTTGGAAGTGGTTTTTTTCCTTTCCGAACAGGCTTAAAGAGACATGAAGGAAGAGGATTCGGAAAGAACATGGAAAGAACATGATCTATGAGGTGGTTGGAAGGCGGTTGGATTCACTTACCAGCTCCTCCGCGGCCATATGAGGCAATGCGCTGAGCGTCTCCGGCGGTGCGGTCGGACATGACCATGGTGGATAGGAAGGAATAACAGTTTTTCGACGAGGTTGTTATTATTGTTGTTGTTGAATTTCTTTTAGAGGGGAAGGAAACTGGCGAGGAAATAGTAGTTCGAGTAGTGTGTTGTTGGCTTCCAGAGGTGGGGAAGTGGATCGATCTTGTTTAGGCGGTTTGGCGGGATTAGTAGAGAGAAAAGCTTTGTTCGAGAAGGTCCCGGAAATGGATGGTGTGATTTGCGCAAGGACTGAACAGTACTCCGTATTGGTAGGTACCTAAGGTAGAGGTCGAGGTCGAGGTAGTATCGTAGGTATGCCGGTTGGATTGAGTTGGATCAAATCTTTGATTTAATAGAAATAGAGCCAGACAGTCAGACAGTCAGACGTAGACAATGAGGAAGGCGCGTGAGGGTTTTGCAAAGATCTGATGGTTATGACGCGACCGACTCAGAGGGGAAGGACGAACTCTTTTATAGTAGATATATTAATTACCTTTAGTTGGTGATTGACGAAGCAGAGTGACGGGCATCGACCTCTTCAGCGTTCGCCAAAATTCCCACCACTACAATGTACTACGCCCTCTCCATCTTCGTCTTTTTTCTTTTGGTGGGCTAGACCGCGACAATACGACTGCAAGCCTTCTGTCGGTGAGCTTTGCTCGGGTCAAACAGACCAGATTAGTCGATTGCAGCCACGGAGGAATCAATGTTTTCTGAAGGTCAGCGTGACCGATGTCACTTTGCTCTATTCGCACAAGGACAATCACCCGGTATGGCGTTTGAGTTCGCGCCCAGGCATGGCACTGGTACTATGGTTCCTTCATGGGCCCAGCAGCAAAGCGCCGACGGCCACGTGCAACAACATGATTTTGCTGTGCCGTCTTCTTGTTATGCCCATGCCCGGCGGCGGCGGCAGTGGACCTCGGGTTCGCGATTGATTGATTCATCGATTGATTCATCGATGACTGATTGAGTAGATTCTGTCTTTCATTGACCAGAGTAGGAAAACCAATTCGGTGCTGCCTGACGCAAAGAATCGCTTCGCTAATTGCGGGAGCCTACGCACGCTAATTCGCGCAATCAATCATCCAATTCTTTGCGGAATCATCAATCAGGCACATCTGGGGTACGCGCAATCCAGAGGACACAAGACGCGCATGCTGCTGATGACGACTAAACAAGGCATCATTGTTGGACTCGATTGGGTGTTGTGCAAGGGCATTGAATGGGGAGGAAAGGGCGAGGGGCGTCATTGTGTCGAACGTCTAAGAGCTGAGGGCGAGGGCGAGGGCAAAGACCGGGGCGACGGTAATCGGGGGTTGGAGAGGAAATGGTTTCCTCTTTAAGGACTTCTTTTTGATCTACCCACTCTATCTATCTATCTATCTATCTATCTACTGCAGTATCTGATCTACATGGGACAGATGGGAATGTTGCTTTTTCCATCCTCTGCAGGTCCACAAGTCTGCGCTGATAACGGAGATGACAGCGCGATATGACCAGCAACAGACAGTGAGACATTACTCGCTGTGCTGCGTCTTTGCATGCAACATACGGTCATACCTCAGGCACCCATGCATCAATTTAATCTTTAGAAACTCATTCGTTGGAGGGAATTCCCCCGCGCCCCGCCGAGATCTTACAAACTTGACTGGGCAATGTATGGGTATTAACCAGAACGACATGGTACGAGGTAACTCAAAGGCAGGGCAAAAAGACAAGGCCCAGGGGATCGGCGGGGAGCATTTGCATCTCACGCTCACGCGATTATCATAGATCCAAGCAATGTAGGCGAACGAACCATCTTTCATGAGTCTTTCAACGACATTCCATTCATCGTGTCCATGTCTATCTATCGTTACTGTCATCCCCTGCTGCCCTGCTTTGGGAAGAAAACACGAGCATTATCAATCATGACTCCCAACCAACAAGTCATCCAATAATCCTACTAGTACATACACGATGAACCCAGTCATCCGCAGCAATGCTGCCCGGGATTGCATCGCCTGCCTCGGCACCCCTTGTCGTCGTTGTTGCTGTTCTTCTGTCGTTTGTTGTTGCCTGATGATCATGGTAACAACTGAGCCAACTCCGAACAGCCCCAAAGACAGGATGACAAGACAGAAGAGAAAAACAGTCAAAGGCCAGAATACTCGACAGCCTCTGAATCCAAAACGCCCATCTAAATGATAACAAAAAGACATGCAGAAATACAATAAAGAGATAATCAAAAATAAAAAAAAATAAAAAACATGTTCCTGTACAATCCTCCATCAATCGATTCGGAAAGTGAAATTACCAAATCGAGGTCCCATTCAACGCCGCCGTAGATGCTTTACTCCCAATACCATTACATACAAAAACCAAAAAGAAGAAGAGCAAATGTCGAACGCCAGTCGGAAAGGGTAATCGAAGACTATGCAGTCTCAAGGTGGAGATGTAGTCGTTGAAGGAGATATGATTCGAATGTGTAGGAGAGAGGAAGGCGGTTCATATATGCTCGAGTCGTAAAAGCAATAAGAATATGTCCGTACACGCGAGATTGCAACGGGTTCGTTCCGAATTGTCTTTGTATGTGGTGTTGCTCTCTCGAATGCAAAACGATGGCGGCCGCTCGTTCTTGTTCCGGAAATGGGAGAAGAAGAGAGGACGCTATCGGTTTGAACATCCCGGATCGAGTGTCGAGGATCCATTGGATGATACACATCTAAAGATATGGTTAGAGAAACACCGAGGAGGATTGTGAGAGAAAAGAAATCCAAACGTACAATAGTGGTAGATATCAAGGAATGACATCTATCCTCCGTCCCGTGGCTGGGCTTCGTCGCCCGCCATGGCTAGCAGCCTGCTTGTGGACGATGATGAGGTTGATGACAACATCGATGATGTGAGTCTTTTGTTTGGTGCTCCTCCGTCTCGAGGCTGGGGGTCGTTGCCGTAGGTTTGGGGCTCGAGGATTTCAAGTCTCATGATGGAAAGGGTGGTGGTGCAGATAGTTATATCGTTCAGGTGAATATTGGTTGCTATGGCCTGAGGCAGAGTATACGAGCAGTGGCTGAAGTGTGTAATGCAGTCAATCAATTATGTGGATGGCAAAGGAGGCTGATTGCGAGGTTGAAGGTAGGTTGAATTGATGTCTTAAACTATTGTGATGGTGCTATGGGTAGAATATATGTACAGTTCGGAGGCCTACCAGCACTACCGGGGTCCCGTAAAGCCACAGCCATTATGACTGGAGAATGCCTCATTGAACCTGTTACCAGCTTCAGGAACATGCCATCATAGTTGCCTGAGTTGCCTGTTCATGGCGTATGACACAGAATGGTAGGCAACTCGAGACTACAAGCTTCACCAGCGGTGTCGAAAGAGGAAACAGGGGCCAGCACCGCCCTAGAGGGATGCTAGAGGGATGGGCGAATGAGGAGGAAGGGCTATTGAGGCTCATCCTGGAGTAGGACAGGCAATTGCAGGCTGCCAAACGATCTAATGGCCTTCCAGAAGAACGAAGAACCCCAATCTGCTGGGGTGTAATCGAACTTCGAGTCACCGGCGTTGGGGCTTGAGATGGTTCAATGATGGGTTTTGTGGCTGAGGCCCACCGGCCCAGGCAGAAAACCAGGCGGAAGACTTGAGGCACCCACCAGTTTGCGAGTGAGTAGTTGACCGGTAGCGGATGAGGTCAGGACTCGAGTAGGAGTAGTAGTCATAATGGTTGTTGTAGTGGACGAGTACATGGTTCGTTGCCTATTTTCCCGAGGATTCCCAGCTCTTGGTTACGAGATAGGTTTAGCTGGCATTTGCGCGGCTGTGCAAGGCTTCCTCGCTCGGTGGCTCGAAAAAATCATAAGGGAGCGGAAGGTCCTCCGTTTTCTGCTTTCCAGCTCTCTACCGGTATGACTCTGAACAACGAATAATAATGACAGGATGTTGTCTGTCTCTTTTGGACCAAGAAAGAAGAAGAAACACAGCCCGTGCTTGTCGTTGCGATAAGGAACCTTCATCCCTTTCGAATTGTTGTTGATGGTTGATTTGGTCGAATTGGTGCTGGCGCTGCGCCCGGTTGCCGACTTCTTGATTGGGTTTATCGATATCGGTCGCACCAACGCCTCCACCATTGTCGCATTGGCTTCGCATACGTCTGCTACAGGCCCGTCCTATCTCATTCCGTTGTCCACTACTTTCTTTGTTTGATGGTTTCTGTGTTGATCTCTCGAGAGGAAAGAAAAATAGAGGGATAGGGAGAGATAGGTTCATGGGTCCAAGGAGAGATGATCGGCCCGGTGCCAGACGTGATGGTGCCGCGATGGTGAATTGGTCCTCAAACATTGATGCAGAAGAGCAGTAAAGCCGAAACTCCGAGACAAAACGTATAAAGCACCAGGGATGGGGCTTCAGGGAGTGGTGGTGGTCGTAATGGTCGTAGTTTATGGAGGAAGCGAAATTGGTGATTCACAATTCGGTATATTCCTCAGTTGGTCTATAGATACACAGCCATGTCAGTAAGGTCAATTGCTTCATAGCGGTGGGAATTGGTAGTCTGAATAGATGATTACTTACCGATAACCACCATCTCGGCTTTCGTGTCCAGGATCACCATTCTTAGGCGAGTAGTCGTTTGAAAGAATGCTATTGGTTGACTGCATGGTGATGATACTTGTGTGTCGAAATGGAAGATTTGGTCTTCAAGGTTGATGTATAGAAGAAGAAGAAGAGTCGATAATGGTGTTGCCGTTTGGTAGATGGACAGCAGTACGGTAGCTTTGACTTGTTGTATTTGTTTCTGGATCTCTAAGTGCTCTTCTTGTAGGAACTTTATATATTTATTTATATATACACATTTCATGGTTGAACCTCCAAGCTCTGGACCTCCAGTCCCAGATCAACGCACAGAGAAGAGGGCGCCGGCAAGGACCATGGCACATGCGTGGGACTTGTTAACCTGCTTCTCTGGCCAAGTCAGACTCAGGCACGCGCACTGAGCGATGAATGCTCACACAAAGGGAGCCCCGGACGGCGACCGTAAATGGAGGGCAACTTCTTCTCGACTTGACCCTGTTTATGGTGGGCCAGACCAATCAGGCCTCTTACGAACAGGCCCGCTTCACTTTCCGGCGTCTCAAGCAGGAGTCCGCCTTCACAAGTATTTCCTTTTTTGCTGACCATGACGTGAGCAGGTTGACTTCGTGTAGTGCGTAGCGTGTAGGGAAGAGGTAGCGACAATGTTGAAAGTACAGCGTTGGGACGAGTATCTAGTGACTGACGAGTTGGTTGGGGGATGTAAACGCGCCTCACGAATTGATACGACAGCATCACCAGTCACAGCCATCCATCATCATCATTAACTACCATCCTTGTCTACCACTCTTGAGCCTTGCCACATCCCGCAACGCCCCTAACCACAACTGCCTACCAATTACTACTGTGTACACATTCTACCGGGTAGATACAATAGTAACCCATACCATACCTTCTGGAACATCGCTGTGACGTGAAGCTCGGATGCGGCTGTGCTTCCGCGCCCAAAGCGTTTGTTCGGCCACAGTGGCTCTTCAGACGTGGCTAATGGATGGATAGGCCAGGAAATGGGCCGGCCGAGCAAAGTAATTTGCCCTGTCTCATTGTAGACCACAACAATTACCTACTCACACGGTACTAGGTAGTAACTAGTGACTGTCTGTCCTTCTGGAAAGAGGTCATAGATCATGGACGTGTCAGACTGCAAGGACATACCATAGCCGACGAGACTTTGTGGATAGAGCCGCCGCTCGCCTATCATTCCGTGCGACTTTTGTTCAGTTATGACGCTCTGTTTCATCCCTTTTCAGTCCCAACAACTGTAAGCACATGTGTACGCGAAACAATGGCATCTGAGAGGTGCAATTCATACACACCACGCCCTCTCATCTAGTAACCCATTTGCCCGCTGCGCCCCCGACGCCCTCTCTCCCGTTACACAAGCAACAACAATACCTGACCGCTAGACTATCTGTGAACTGAGATCGCAGGCGAGGCACGAAACATGATGCCTTATGTCGTCCTCCTAAACATCTATTTGCCGTGCCGTGTGTTTTTCAGCACCGCCCTCATCCTGCTCCTCCGTCGAATCAAGATGATGCAAATGACACGACTGAAAGCTCTGCTCACCCCAATATTGCTTTCCCCTCCTATGAACTGATCGTGAGGCTTCAAGACGTCCTCCAGGAAGGGAGCGAGCGTCCTCCAGAGGATGAACGCGTCAAGGGGCTGCGTAACCATTATTCCTGAGTCACAGGACTGACCGAGTGATGAGTCCCTTTGCCCTCCTTCGTCCAGTGTCTAGGCAGATGTCTGCTTCGTATTTCGCGATTAATTGCATTATTCACCTAATCGAGATTTACTTTCTCTAACGGTGGCCTGTGATTGCAATGACTGTCTGGGTTTCCACAATTCAGTGGTCCGCCCGACCGCAGCTGGCGATCTCAACTTCAACCGCCTCCAAGCAATCTGAGCTTTTTCAGCCCTGACGTCTCAGGTCAAGCTTGGTGGGCCCTCTATCCGCCCGTGACGCGAGATTGCCCTAACACTGTCGTGTCGCTGCCAGGACCCGGAAGTACCCGCCTACGCCGCCGTCCAGACTGGCTTCACACAGTCTGCCACAAAGAAGGGACAAGCAAGCAGCCCTCCAGCTGGAGGAGCTGAGAGAGATTACTAATGCCTGGAAGCACATGATCTGGGTGCGGTATTGACGTGGCTCTACTGGTAATTACTACACATATGCACTTCTCCTTTGCTGTCGTGGCTGGTGCGTCGAACGTCATGTTAAGCTTAATGTTCCATTCAGGGTCCCGGCGTGGGCGCGTATCGCATTGCATCTATTTGCGGCACATGAATGCTCTCCTACCTCTACATACGGCATAGCATCAGGACGAAACGTGTACGCCTTCCCGCACGTGTTGAGAATGTGAATACAATATCACCTTCTCTATCTGGCGTTGCCTACAGCTGCCGAGCGAGTCACGTGGAATTGCATTCATCATCCTTACAGCGGTAGATGATGTAACGTACTGTGTACGTACAGTTACATGCTCTGCAACATACACTTACCGCCTTTTCCTACCGGAGATTCAGGTGAAGACTCCCGCAAGCGCCGAGGTGGCCAAGTGTTGAGACTCAATTGTGGGATGATTGGTGAGAACGGCGTCTCATGTATTGGTACGAGATACACCGTTGTTCGGTCGAGGCCACCTCTCTGGGAAGTATCTTGTGATCGTTGGAAAGCTCCAAAGCCACGGTTGGTTGATAAAGAAACTGTGTAGGTCGTTGCAATGATAATCTACGAACACTTGTGTCATATGGCGATGGAATGATCTGTGCTATTTCGAAGTGAAAAGAAATAACGACAAACTACAGAGACATCACCTGCCACGATAATCAAACAGCCCGATTTGATGCATACCTGCAAGGTCACGGTCGAAATGACTTGTACTCGCACGAAAGGTGGGATACTCGGCAACCCCAGAGACCCGCGGGAGCGGAACGGGCAGCAAGCAGCACCAACCCAGGCTCATTTTGCGGGGGAGGCAAGGGGTTAATCAATTACTAGTCGGCCCAATATCTCCTTGCACGGAGAAGAGACTGTAGTTACACACGATATGGGTACGACAAATCTCATCAAATAAATACTGTAACAACAATTCTTCTACGTGCACTTACGGAGTATGCTGTCTTTACTCACTCAATCTTTTGCAATTGCGACTGATCAACTTGTTTCCGGGGTAGACGGGATCTTCACTATCGAAAAAGGGTAAAGTCCTTAGCAGCCACTCCATGCCAATACAGCCTGCGGCGTAGGGCATGCGGTCGATGAATGGCTGGACGCAAGACAAGCAGCCAATACTCTTGCGAGATCCAACTATTCAGGAACAGATCAGTTCTAGTTCTGATAGATTAACCCCCTCGCCCGCTCTTCGTCCTTTGCCTTCGACCTTCGTCTCTTTCTTGCACTCCATCCAAAGATTTCTCGAGTAGAACCGACTCGAAGTGTTGGACGTGAAGCTGTCGCTGCAATACATTATCACCTTAGAAGATAGAATCAAGGTCTGAACGTCGAGTCTCAGGTCAGCTTTCACAATCATCATCATGCGTCTCTCCACCACTGCCGTTCTCGCCGCGCTCTGCTCAGCAGCTTTAGCTCAAAACCTCCTCGACCAGCTGCCAAAATGCGCTGTAAGTTCTCCGCCATAGGCATCTTCGTAGACGCACAAGCTCAGATAGTGTACAAAACAGCGAGACTGCTTTGGTAACAGCTTCGGTAACTGCGCGCCCCTCGATATTCCTTGCATCTGCGGGAACCAAACACGCATTGCAGCGCTCTCCTGCTGCGTCTCACAAACGTGCGAGGACAAGGACGAAGAGAGTACGTTTTTCATTCTCGCGCCCACCTTCAACCTCGAAGGCGGAGAACAATACTGATTTCTGGTGCTACTAGACACAATCAAGTTCGCTAGGGACATCTGCTCAGCGAACGGCATCACCGTGCCTACCCAAGCATCTTGCGCCGCCTCTCAGACTGGAGCTCCGTCCACGGCACCACCGAGTTCTGCCGCTACCAGCGGCGCGAGTACTGCAGCGAGCTCTGCAGCGAGCTCTGGAGCGCCCCAAAGCTCCGCTGCGACGGCTGCCACCCAGAGTCCGGGCGCTGCTCCCACGCCATTGGTAGCTAAAGGTATTGGTATGGGATTGGTCGCGGTTGCTGGTGGCCTGCTCGCTGCTTTGTAGGGTGGCATAATTGGAGACGCTGCTGCAATGGAACTTGATGGAGTTGGAGTTGCTTAATTGTACTGCAACAACTGGAAAGTATGGGTTTTCGGATTTGCGTAACAGCGGAGCCTAGGTAATTGGACATATCATGGGATTTAATTGATGCCATAATCATTTCGCAGTATGCATAACTGCCATGGTCGCGTGCCTGATGTTTGAGCGGAGCAATGGGTACCTGGAGAATGGCTCTAGCGAGGAGAAACAACCTCTCTCACTACTTCGTAAAACCAAGAAACAATAAACCGAACGAATGAATTGAAGCTGTTTGCAAATCGTGCATGTCGCTTGCTGAAGGGAAAAGAATGGGTCATGGTATCTAATAAGTTATGCAATGAGCTTTGCTAAGCGCACGGGGCGGCTGGTACTCTCATCTTCCTCGTACACACATCCCACTCTGCCTTGCTTGCCGCATCTCCGCCAAACAATACGCCCGCCGCCGCCTCCTCCCTCTTCTAACCTCCGCAAGTACACACCAATGGAACCCTGAACGATGAACGAAACTCCCTCGAGAATATAGCTGGATCTGACCATTCCCACACTCATTCCGCCATGGTCGTCAATCAATCCAATTTCAAGCGGGCAATGCCCGCAGCGTCGCCGGCGGCGCCGCTGGCCTCTCTGCGCAGCGCGAAGCTCGTGGACGAGAAGGCCATACTGCCAGCGGGTATGTAGCCTTGCAAATACTCTCTAAATATTACACTGGGGAATCCTGACGTATCATGTAGAGCTCATCGCGACCATTCTCGATTACCTCCCCGTTCCAGATATGTTCAGATTCGCACGCACGTCGAAACGCATGCAAGAAATGGTGTATGACGATACGCGATGGATACAGCGGCTGAAGGCCATGGGCTGTTGGAACGACCAGGAGGCTCGACAGCGGTTCGACGAAGCTATGAGGCGGAAGGTGGAGGCCCAGCGTTTGAAGGAGGCCGAGGACGCAAAGAAAACGGGTGTGGGTGTCAATGGCGCCGAAGGCGAACGGAGCGTAAGCACGACATTGTTCGATGCAGGATTCGAGGAGGAGATGCAGAGGAAGTCTGTCGACCGGAAGGTTAGGCCCCGAGCCTCCACGCTGGATAAGGGCTTCGATGATATGACGCTGAGCTCACCGTCAAGTGCTGTTGCGGGCACAAGACCCTTCAGTCTGGATCCGAATTTGGCGTTGAAGGTGCTTTCGCGGGTACGATCCATCCGGGGGATGGCAAGGCAGGAGTATGGGAGAATATATGGAGCGCTGGCGCCGTATTACCTTGATTTGGCGAGGTCTAGGAGCCATGCCGATCCAGTTCTGTTTCGAACGTATCGAGATCCAGAGCAGCAAGCTCACATGCTGTCCCAGCTGAAGACATTCGCCAAGAGCGATTTTGCACAGGGCTGGAGCCAGAGAGAAGAGAAGCTAGACACGATGATCGGAGTGTTTGAAAACGCAGTATTGCGGGAATTCGAACAGGGATACGAACAAAAGGATTACGATGGCAAGATGAAGAGATATGCTCATGTTCTTGTGAGCCTGAATGGCGGCTCCGCTGGAATTGATTTCTACATTCACAACCACCACTTGATGACGGACAAGGAAAAGCTTGGAAACCCTGCTGACTGTCTGCGACAAGCTGGCTCAAGCGGCATCACTCTCACTCCCTCCCATGAATACTTTCGAGGTCTTGCAATTGCGCTAAATGAGGAGGCCGCCATCATTGACCGTGTTTTCCCATCGACCGTGGACGTCCTACTCCCCTTCCTTGAACGAGTAGGCGAGGATATCATTTCCGAGTACATCACATTATTGTTTGATGAGGCACACGATGCAAATCTAGAAGCATATCTTAAAGCCGTTTCGGGGGTGTATGAGCAAGCTCTTCAGCTGGCCGTTTCCCTTCACTCCACGAAAGGTTCGAAGGCCAATTTCAAAGACGAGGCAATGCGAATCATATCGCAATGTTTCGAGCCGCATATCGACCTGTATCTCCAGGAAGAACTAGACTTCTTCAAGAACAAATCGGCGGCAGAGGTTGATGCGTGGGAGAAACGTTTGACCGAAGAAGAACAGTCGCAGGAGACGTTTTACATGTCCAACATCAACCGGCAAGCGGCAAAACGTGACTTCCTCACTTCTTTCAAGAAGGTTGTGATGATGCCAGTCAACGTGCTGCCCACGATAGGCGGATCTAGCTCAAGTAAGCCTACGACCAGCGTGCCTGCCATAACTGGCGATAATTTAGCTGTCACACCAAGATCTGGCACTCCAGTACCTGGTGATGGATCAGTCTCTCCAAGACTTCCAGAGGCTCCAACCAGTGAGTTGGCTGCCAAAGCGGCCATCATGAACTCGCGATTAGAAGGGATCCGTTCTCTCTTCAGTATTGAGGTCGCTCTTAACTTGATTCATACCGCCAAGTCTAGCCTTGAGCGCGCCGCAAAGTTCGTGAGACTGGGGGATCAGTCCGGCGAGGAGTCGAAAGAGCAATGTGAAAACATCTTCATCAGTCTATTGCAGATTCTCGGAGGTCGACATATCAAACCAGGCTTTGACAAGGCGGTCAACCACCTGGCTGAGTACAAACCCCGAGAGGTAGCCGATCATAGCCAACAGGGCGTTGCGCCTCTGGTGGCCTTTCTTGAACTCGTGAATGTTGGTGATTTGATCCAGCAGATGGTGGAGGTGTTCTACCTGCAAGAACTGGTTGCTGCAAGTCTTACTGACCGGGACGACTTTCTCAGCCCCGCTTGCAAGGAGAAGAAGCGATTCGAGCAAATGCTCGATGAGCGAGTCGCGGCAGGACTGAACAAGGGCATAGATGTGCTCATGGATGAGGTCGAGTACTTATGTGGCGCCACTCAGGCACCCACAGATTTCAACCCGATCGGAGGGGCGATAGATATCGGACCCAGTCAGACGGCTAAGAAGATTGTGGACATGGTCGCTTCTCATACCAGTATGTTGGTTGGTAGCACAGACAAAAATGTGCTGGACGTTTTCAATCAAGAGGTCGGAGTGCGACTGTTTACTGCGCTCTGCAAGCACCTAAAACGACAAAGAATCAGCGTTGATGGTGCTATCATGCTAATCAGGTAAGCCGGCCTTGATCAATTCATTGTCTTCTGTTGCATGCTAATCTCTCCAACCAGTGACATGAATGCGTACAATGCGTACATACAGTCGCTGCGGAACAAGTCGTTGTCGCAGTACTTTGCTGCGCTGAGGGAGCTGTCACAGATCTATCTGATTGATCCGAACCATGCAAAGGAGATTGCAACGATCATTGCAGACTCGGATCGGTACCACGGCATCTTCAGGGCGGAAGAGGTGTACGAGTATGCGGAGCGCAGGGCTGATTGGTATCAGATTAAGTCGGCTGTTGAGAAGCAGATGTATGGAGTTGGCTGCGTCATGATGTAGATGAATGTATAACGAAACATAACGATACTATACTGCCCCGTACGTGGGGAGTGTATAAACTATAGATCTACAAACCACTGCCACTGCCACTGCCATTTCTATAGGTTAAACTCATGCATCAACGTATTTGATTGGGACTTTGCCCTTTGTACACACTGTACTCCGTACTCGGTACCTAGGTACGGAGTACAGTATTATGGATTTCCCCGGATCGTCCACCCAGCACCCAGCCAGGTCGCAGCCCAGCCCAGCCACCCCAAAATCTATGGAAAGGGCTAGACTGGAGGGAACCGAGCTAATCCCGGCTTGTTCCTGGTTGGTCCTGGTTGGTCCGCCGCAGCGTCACCTCCGGGCGTCGTCCCATCCACCTTAAGCCGACCTACTAACCTACTAACCTAGTTAACCTAACCTCTCTGCTCTCTCTACCTACTACTACTCTCTCTCTCTTCCTTAACAAACCATCCCATAACCATCCGTCACTTTATCCATTACAACCAACCTACATAAACAGCTTCCACCACCCCCACCTCTGTCGCATTTGCTGCGCATTCCCGCAATCATCGCAATTCTGTTTGGACCTTCAACTGTCAAGCAATCCGCTCGCTTGAGTCTTGTACCTTACAAAGAGCCCTGCCTGCCCCCACTAGAAGAACTACCGTTTTGAGACACCATCTGATCACTGTTCGCTGGCGCCCGCTGGCGCTCTTCCAAGTTCATCACAACTTCACACAAGGCGCTTCCGCCGCAACGCGACCTCCAGTCTATTCCGCTATCTCTATAATTTCCAACTTCCGCTACTTTTGAGGAAATCACTTTGGTGATCAACAAACAGCTTTATCCTCACAGCGGAGCTCAAAGGTTTCACCCGATATGGCTCGTGAGTATACCCATCTCAGAACAATCTTGCATTCGAGCTTCGCTGACATCCTGACCGTAAAGCTCTCCCTCAGGAAGTCGAGGCATCGTATGCCGCCATCATTGACAGCATCCTCGCCGCGAGCGATCTGACCACCATATCCGCCAAGCGCGTCCGCAAGGGTCTCCAGGAACGGGTTGACTATGATATATCGCACCAAAAGGTACGCTTCTAGCGCTTCGGAAATGTCCAAGGTTAAATGCGCACACAATGCTGACTTTGTGCGCTACTACAGGATGCAGTCAACGCGCTCATCATGACGCGCTTCGACAAGGTCAATTTCGAGCGCAACGGCGGAGCGAATCCCGCGGAACCAGTCCCCACGGTCGAGACCAATGGTGCCGCAGAGTCCAATGGCTCGGTCTCGAAGAAGCGCACACCCGACGACGACTCACAGCTGGACGAGCGGCAACAATCCCCACCGAAGAAGAAGCAAAAGCAAGCCAAGTCGGCGGAGGATGAGGATGCCAAGTATGCGGCCAAATTGCAGGCGGAGTTCAACGCCGCGTCGCGGGCCAGATCTACACGCGGTGGGAACACGAAGAAGAAGGCACCTGTGGTCAAGAAGAAAGGCGAGAAGAAAAAGAAGAAGAGTGCGAACAAGGTCAAGGATGAAGACGATAGTGACATCGATTCCGGCAGCGGCGCGGAGAAGAAAGAGGTTAAGCGGACTGGAGGATTCCATGTACGTCTACACCATTCTGTGCGCAACGACTTGTATGCTGACTCCTACACAGAAAGCCATGGTTTTGTCGCCGCCATTATCAGAACTCCTGGGCGAAACAGTGGTATGTCAATCGATTGGGCAATGCTGCTCTATCACCAAAGCTTTTATACTGACTTTGCCTACAGCTATCAAGACCACAGACCGTGAAGAAGATTTGGGAGTATGTCAAGGCACGAGACCTCCAAGATCCCAATGACAAGCGCCAAATCCGCTGCGATGATGCCATGCGAGCCGTCTTCAAACAGGATCGCGTTCACATGTTCACCATGAACAAGATCCTAAACCAGAATCTGTATGCACAGGATGAATAGGCGACCCTGACGGCAGCATATTGCAGATTTCCGCATCACTTCGACCTAACACCAACACCATTGACGATTTCCCAGATATTTTCTTGCATCAACTCATTTACAAAAGGGCGGAGGAGTTCTCATATGATTGGATTTTTGCATTTCCCTCCCATTTATCTCCTCCATGTTTGCTGCGGCTAAACATGGATCTATGGCTCGCTGTCGACCCAAATATCACGGCTCCCCTCCCAGGTTGCTCTCCAGGGTGTCTCGTCACTATCTCCCACCCACATCCTCGACTTCTGCCTCTCTGTACCACCCTCTCCTCATTCCTTATATCTCTAGCATGGCGATTTCAGGAGTTTTCTGTTTTCCCACCCATATTTCCTGGCTCCCTTCTTACTATTTTCGTCCATACTACGAATCCGTCCGTAGAAACCTCAGTTCCGTCTTCTCCACTCCGTAGAACGGCGAATTGGGAGGAAATGTTAATGTTTGGACCTTTTTCTTTTCTCATGATCCGCGGCGCTCTCCTTTGGGCTGGATCATGTTATTTTGGGTTTTTCCTCGGTTTGGCTGGGTATTCATTCATATTTTCCACGGGGACGCTGGAGGTGGATGTGGCGGCGGAAATAAAGGAGGAGAGAGAGAGAAGAGGCATTGAATGAGGAAACAATATGCGAAGCACAAGGCAATCAATCTCTGCTGTCTCGCTGCCGGACACGCATCTCTACGAAAGGGAAAGAGTAGAAACAGAGCACAGTCGGCCAACGACTTGATTCTCTAACCAAAAGAATGCGCGCCGACGATATTTACAATCAAGTAGTAAGAAAACTCAACAATATATACCCTACATATAAAAGCTTGATTCTCCTTTGTTTTTGTGCCTGTCGTCATGTGAGATCGTGATGTGCGATGGGTGAATGTTTGCTTTCCTTCTTTTATGGGTTTGCTGAGACGTCGACGGCGGGATCTTGCTATGTCGGCAAGGTGTGCAAAGCTTTGCTGTGAAGATTCAGAGAGATGGGAGTGGTTCCAGTGTGCTACGGACAAACAAATACAGGATGCGCTTCATGTGGCCATGCCTGTTGGTGGAATCTCAGTCACATATGGGCATTTGCACGATCGGATGATTTTAATCATTTTCTGATTATGAAGTACAGATGACATGACTGTCAACTCTGCAAGTGTACAATACCCATGGGCATGGATGCCGCGTGGGGGAAAGAAACATGCCACTCGATAAAACGAGGTATCAGATATTCCAAACCCATTACCCTTCGAATGAAAGTAAACAAAATAACTCCTTTTACCGTATGAAAACTGTATGTTGGGGGGAATAATGATTGTAATGACGACCGATCTTTTTCAGTTTTTCTTGATTATAGCCCTGCCGGTAGCTGCAGTTGGAAGTCGTCCAACTCGTCATCGAATGCACCTCCCTGGACCTGGGCGTTGAAGCTGTTCATCCATGCTTCGTCCTCGGAATCGTTGTCGCGCTGCAGAAGCATGAGGCGCATCTCATTTTCGACATCTTCAGCCGTGCGGTATGGCTGCTCCTCGACCTGGCTGTTCACCAACGTAGCCTGAGTGGAGGTGGAGCTAGAGCGAGAGAAAGGGCCCCTTGGTCTGCCAGCGACTGAACTTGCGTTTGTACTGCGCGTGGATGACGCGGTGGTGGGTCGATGCGAGGTTGCAGTGCGCGACGGAGGTCGTGTAACGTTGGAGAGGGGCTTTCGAGCCGTGTTGCTGGCACCTGCTGCACGGCCCTGTGCATAACCAATCGTGCTCCTTGAGGCTGCTGCAGCCGTAGCATTGCGTGCAGTGGACGCGCTGATGGCTGGCTTGGCGGTTCTTCTGCTGGGCAGGAAAGTAGTTGGTCCGCGCGACTTCGCAACTACAGTAGGGGCGGCGAAGCGTGGCTTAGAAACTGGGGAAAGTGCTGCAGCAGCAGATCTCGCCTTGATTGTCGACGGCGCCGTCGCTCTCATTTTGGGGAGCTCTGCCTTTGGGACTGCCTTCTTTGGTGACTCGATTCCAAGATATCTCCTAGCTTCAGCATCGTCCTTGGCTGTCATTTCCTCAAAGAGTTTATCGAACTCGTCGCTCGCCTTCTTTTGCTCCCTGACGAGGTCTTCATCAACCTCGCATTGGCCACCACCCGGTACATCCTCATAGCAGCTGTTGGCGATCCGCACCTTGCGTGTACCTTTCTTTCCGGTGAGCCGAGGAAAGTCCCAATCGATCGGTGGCATATCGTCGTCGAAGGTCTCTGGAAGGGGGATCTCTTTCGGTGGCATATACTCGACCTCAGGTACATCATCCTGCTCTTCAGGCTTTGCCTGCTCTTGGAGAACCTTGACTTTCGGACGATGGAGACGTGGACTGATCCTCTGAGTCTTTCCGGATGCTGAGAGCGGAGCGGGTGTCTTGAAAGCTTGACCTTTGGCATTTGTGGTCTTCATGCCCAAAGGAGCTCGATTGCGAGGCCCTGCATGTTATATATTAGTGGATGTTTTTGCTCCCTCGTAGCGTTGGGCGTACCAGCAGGAGTAACGAAGGCATTGCTGTCCAATTTTCCGCCTTTAGAAGTCGTCTTCAATAGATTTTCATTTCCCTTCCCTCTGGTCTGCAAGATCGATTTTCCAGCCTTAAAGGTGGCATTCTCGTCATTGAGTGGAACTTTAAAGGGCGTCTTGGGAGCTTTGTGTCCAGGTGTTTTGGAGTGGAATCCCTTCATGCCGGCATTGAGCGCCTTTCCGGCAGGTCCAGCCTGAAGATTGCGCACCACATTCTCCTGGTCGTTTGCTGCGAGTGTTGCCATAACGGTTGTTACATTTGGTGCTGTGATTGATGATGCGTACTATGGTCGTCGGATCGTTTGTTTACCCGTTGCTATGCGGATCGACGCGGAGGCCGGAGTTTCAGTTTTGCCTACAGGCTTGGCAAAGACAGGGGCCGCGACCGCCGCATTAGATCTATCTGGTATCAGGCTTCTGACAACAGAACATCAGCATTTCGCAGACACGTACGCCGCCTAATACCTTACGAAGTACCCCCTCCAAACTTCAGCTTACTTCCTAAGAGCAACAAACCACCTCGTCAACCCCAACCTATCAATCATTATGGATCAGATCAAGAACGTAAGGAGTCCTACCTACCCCGCCGTGGTCCCTGATTCCGGCAAATATCTTGTGTTTGGGCGATGCCTTCCAGAATACAGCGAAAACGCCACATTTTTATACTTTTGATTGCTCAAGCTGACTTAGATCGGTTTCATAGAAAATGGCTGCCCTCAGGGCCGAGGCCGATGAGTCTGCCGCCCGTGCCGATGAGTTCAAGGCCAAGGTCAAGACATTGGAGACCGAGAACACACAGAAGGAGCAGGAGATCACTTCCTTGTCACACAGGAACCAAGTCCTCGAGGCTGAGGTCGAGAAGTTGGAATCGTCAGTCAAGACCTACAAGGATGAAGCTGGTGCCGGTGCTCAGGCAGGCACTCAAGCCGAGAGCCTTCAACGCAAGATTCAGGTGCTTGAGGAAGAGGCTGAGGAGTCTGACAGGACTATTCGCGAATTGAACGAGAAGTAAGTTTGACCAGCCATTACCCTTTTTCTCAGAAGGGCGAGAGCTGCGAGAATGCTAGGATCCAGGCTCACGTTCCAAATCTAGGCTCCGCCAAACCGATGTCAAGTCCGGCCACTACGAGCGCAAAGTCCAGGCCCTCGAGCAGGCCCGCGACCAATGGGAATCCAAATACGAGGAGGTCGTCAAGAAGTACGACGACAGCCAGAAGCAGCTCCAGGAGCTTCTCGGTGAGCTTGGTAACATCTGATCATCGAGTGTCTGTCATTTTTCCGGGCCCGGAACGACCTGGTTAAGGAGCAGCAGGGTAGAGCAGAGCATCGGATAGTGATTTCTCGGCATGGAATGGGCCATTTCCTTGCGCTGGCTGAGCTTTGCAAGTGCTTGAAAATGGTGGTAGGGCGGTGTGGACACGGTTAATTTGTACGCTTTAGATTCTCTCAAAGCGTGACAATAGAATGTTGGCAGTTTCCCCCTCACTAGTAGCACGTCCTGGCGATATGCTTTCACCTTCAATATGGCGAAGTACGTTGGAGCACTACCTAGTCACTTTATATCATGCTCCATAGCGTGTATTTGTGCCTTCACACATAATAAGATTGAAATTCCCCCTTATCCTCAACCACCTGGTCGACCCAGACCCTTGCATTGGCCAAAACATGGGTATAAAACTTATTTCGCCTTCCTTGCCTGCGCTTGCGCCCGCTTCTTAGAACCTTGCTTCATCCGTGTTACCTGTGGGTTTGAATTGTAAGCTTGTGAACTTTTGGATGTAGAAATGGCTGGTGGTGTTCGCCGTTCTTCATGAGATATAATTCGTGAGAAGTGGCGGAGCTATTGGAGACTGTCTTTGCCAACAAAAGCTTCGCGAACATTTCGGGAGGCAGTCGAAAATCCAGTGATTCTGTGCATATACGTACTTTTCTTTCTGCCTTCGACTCGTACCTAAACTTCTTCTTTTTCTTCTTCGGCCTATCCGCATTTGGGTTCTCTTTCGCCCATGGTTTCTTCTTCTTTCCACCACTACTCGCTTCTGTATCCTTCTCATTCACCTGAACAACCTCCTGCTCATCCGAGGATTCGTCGTCCCCAACCTTCTCGAATCCGTCCTTTGAGATCCCCACACTTTCAATTGTGACAGTCGTATACTTGTCTTCATCGATATACTCGTCTTCGCGATTGATCGGTTCTGGCGCTACGTCTTCGAATCCGGCAAATTCTTCGTCGCTATCGTTCCCATCGGCATCATCGTCAACGTCGCCAATAGCACCTCTCAATTGGGCATTGACTTGTTCAACATGCTCCTCGCGTTGCTCTTTTCGTTGTTGTCGCAACTGTATACAACAGATGGATCAGCAATTGACCGATGTGCAGGCTGGTGATGTTGCAGAGCACCCTTCATAAACGACGTGATAGCAGCAAAATGGGAGGCATACCTCTCTCCGAAACTTCAGCTTCTCTTCTTTCTCCTTCTTGGCAGCTTCTTCTTGAGCATGCTTTATCCGTGCCTGCTTGCGCTTGTGAAAGCCTGTCAGGTATTCTTCGCGCGCGGCATAATCGAACGTGATCTCTTCGGGAGCGGGCTCTCTAGCGAATTTGCGTTTCTTCGAAGGTGGAGGCATTTTTCTAACACTGCAATGAAAGCACTGAGCAAAAATTTATGGGAGTTCTGTGAGCTGCGTGCCAACAGCTAAATTACGACCAGCAACAAGACGTTGGATGTCGAGGTGCATGGAAATTTTGGCGGGGATCGGGGAAGATTTCGCCGACGAGTTGTGGCTAGTGAAATTGGTGGCTTGGTACCTATCTCTACACAAATAAAAAGAAGGCGGTCAGGACTCAGGAGAGCGAGAGCCAGGCCAGACGTGCCAGACGTGCCAGACTGCCAGGGTCCAGTAGCCCCATTCCCATGTCCCGTTCAGTTCCTCGCGTGTCGTACTCGCAAGGCCAGGTATTATTTGCCTTGGGGTCCTTGGAAAGCTTAGTGGGACCAAATGTCAACTTAGCGTCCTTCTCTTCCATCTAAATTTAGTCGTTGATTGGCCTAAGCTTCTCAACGTGGCCGCTGCTGTTACTGCATAAGGTATCGTCCGATCTCTCCTCATCTCGCGAACATTTGTTCTCCCATCGTCAATCGTACTGTTAGCGGAATTCAGGATTTGGAAGGTTGATCGAGAAGTTGGAAAGGCCATCTCCCTCCATATAGTCTACCAATTCGCTAGCTGAAGAATGCTTTATGTCTAGATGTAAAGGAAAGTCCCGCTTTCAACCCACAATACTTTTTCTCCAAGCAAGGGATTCTAGATGTCGAATGGCTCTGTTGCTTATACAAAGAGCTGCATCTACATTCTTAAGACCGGCTTCACCAAAGATTGCCAGGATCACAAGACCAAGATATGCATGGTAGATGTCTGGAGGTGCTCCAGGTACCTTTCCAAATCCTCCCACTATATGTTGGGTTTTGTCGAGCAGCCAGCGCCGAATTGCTTTCTTGTCTAGAAGATCGAGGTGTCCGAGAACTTTCAAAGGCGCGCCTACCCAATAAGCATAGCACGTATCACCAATCTTGTTACATCGCCCGTTGACACCAATCCATTGCAGCTCGAAGTGAGAGGTTGGCTGTGTACGGACTGCTTGTTCGCCTGTCGCTGAAGGGTAGCTCTTGAGTTTAACGAAGGAGTGTGCATCGTGACAGGTAGCAGCCGAGTCGGTTTCGTCCCCCCGTGTGTCGAACGCATCTTCTTCGTCGATGGTCAATGTTTGTCGAGCAGCGAGCCAATGCAACGTCTGGGGTAGGTTCGTTAATCCGCGGATCTTATTGTCCGGGGTCTGATGGGCTGCGAGAGGTAGGCGATCTACAAGGTAGAGAGCATTTATTGCGCAGGAGGCAAACCCGGCATGTGCCTCGTGGAAGGCTGCTTCGCTGATGCCTCCATCGTAAGTTTCTGACGCTTGTATGCATCTTACAAACTGGTCGACGTTGATATCTGGGATCCCGTCTATGGGACCCTCCACCGTGCCCCTCAATATCCATCTGATTCCTGTTACCATATAACCGAATCTGGTGTCATTACCACCCTCAATTCGTCCATTTACTCCAATCGTCTCCCCAAAACTGCCGTCTGGCCTCTGCAGCTTAGTGAGCCAGGCGAGAATCTCGGGCCTCTTCACTTGTGCCAGATCATCTCCAAGTAAGATCAGGATCAGGAGCGCAAAGAACGTGCCTGGCACGTGAGCTGGATCCCAGATGGCATTATCATCATTCCGCGAAGAGCCAAAGTCGGTCGCGGGAGACGGTCGAAAACACCCGTTGGGAAGCTGGCACGCATACACCCATTCAATAAAGCCTTCTCGTTCTTCTGGTGACAGTGCTCCGTCCAAGTCGCCAAGAATGTCTTCAGCAGAAAGGATAAAGAAAGCAAGAGTCATGCGCATGGAATCATTGCCGGTGTAGTGATGAGGGAGAAACGTCTTCAAATTTCGGCGCCAGTATCTGATGTGTTTTGCATACTCCAAGTTGGCACCTTCATCAACTGGAACAGCCTGGGCGGAGGCCATGCTTTGCTGGTGGGGGGTGATTTTTCCCGCAATGTGTCAATCCCTAATGAATATTCTGTACACGGCGGATTGTAAGGGGATGATGTATGGTATACTGTAAGCAGTATGTGTGCTCCGATGTTCCGTGGTCAATCAATTGTGGCTGAGCACCTAGGTACGTACATACGTCTTCTGTGCGGAACTGGTACGAGTACGAAGATGCGATGATGAACAAGCTTGGAAAGAAAGTGTGGAGACTTGCCAGTGACGTTAACGCCCCAAAGCGGATCAGTCATGGAGAGATAGAAACCAGGGAGCGACCCGAGCAGCGGCATGAAAGGCCTGCCAAGACTGGCCGTAACATGGATTAACATGGATCCGCCGCAGCTGAAGAAACGGGCGACCACCCCAGGCCGCGCAGCTCTGTGCAATGTCAAAAAGCCTCCTGAAGTCTCTCATATCCACTCTGCTCCCGATCTTTTCTCCTTCTTCTTCCTCGTTACGATAATTCATCTCAGTACAAAAGTGAGGCTCCTCGCGGCTGCGCCCACCATCTCATTTGTCTTCTCCAACAGCCTCCCCCTCAGCTATCCGTCAATACCGCCTATCAAAACAACACCGCCCGCCAACGTGCCACGCCTGACGACTGCATCATCACGAGGGTTTCAAACCACCCGTGTGCTTCCCCAGACTTTCCTTCGTTAACGCTCACGCTCACGCTCACTACGACTGCTACGATTTTCCTTTCGTCCCACTGCCATTCATCGATCGTTAGCCGGGAGTTCTGTTGTTGGAATTTGATACCCTAGCGATTTTACATCATGGCTTCTGGTTTCGCTGCCTCCTTCTGGTCGAGCGACTATGCGGGTGGTAAGTTTCCTTGCACCTCGCACCGTTTCAGACCCCGCTGATTCTGTCCAGGTCTTGGTGTTCTATTTGGAAAGCTTCAGCAAGGTGTTCAGGAAAACCAGCAAGTCTTGACTATTGCTCGCTTGCGCGCCGACGCCGAAGAGACGTATGGAAACAGCCTTGCAAGCATTGGGCCTGCATCTGAGCGCGTCAGCGGTGGGTTCACCAGGGACGAAGGCGCCAGTGTGCGGAAGGTCTGTTGGGCGATGCCTTTAATGGTCTCTACGACCCAGTACTAATTTACGTTTCTAGGCTTACGAAGGTGTCCGTACTGAAATGGACTCGGCAGCTGACAGTCACCGCAAAATTGCTTCCAACATTCGCGAACTTGTCGTAAATCCTTTCGGTCGCTGGTGCGAGGCGCATGCTGCGCGTGTGCAGAATTCGCAAGACGACCTCCAATCTCGCATCAAGCTCCATGACCGCCAGGCGGATGCTGTTCGCAAATTCCGTTCGCAGTATTACAACAAGTGTAGACTTGTGGAGGACTTGGAAGAGGAAGACAAACTTGCATTCCAGGACCCTCAGCATGAAGCAAATCAAAGCCCTAAAGTGAAGGTCCCAACAATCAAGATGTCTGAGCCGGAGGAGGAAGAGGAGGAGCCCATTGATCTTGGAGACGAAACGTACCAGCCCGATCAAGTCAAAAAGATTCTCACGCATATGCTGAACAGCATCAAAATTGGAGAAGTCAAGGTTCCCATTCTCGGCACGTATCAAAACTGCTCCTCTGGATCTGACCTTGTGGAGTATATCCAGAAACATATGAATGCCACCAGCGTCAGCTATGCAGAGAGGATTGGCCAGGACATGATTACCGCTGGTTTCTTACGCCTCGTGGGGAATGTCGGGAGCACGTTCGCCAACAGCTCCAGAATGAGCTACCAATGGAAGACCAAGGTCTTCCAAATCACTGGAATCCCCGAGAAGAAACAGCCCTTGGTTCGTTCGTCCACTACTATGTCACAAGAGAGCTTCTCAGTAGACTCTCCCGTTGGCACTGTTCAGGAATATCTCGCCGGATGGAACCCTCTCAACAATCAATACCCCAACGAAACTCCGTCTGAGAGACTTCGTAGGGAGGCTCGGGAAGCCGATGAGCGCTACAAGCAATCCGTGAAGAAATTAGATTCACTCCGTTGCAATCTTGAGGAGGCCATGGTTGATCATCTGAAGTTCATGGAGCGATGCGAGTTGGACAGATTGAAGGCTATCAAGGCCGTAGTCCTCGATTTCTCCGGTGCCATCAGCAACGTTATTCCAAGCTTACAGAGTACGGTCGACAATATGATGTTGTTCCAGGAGACCGTGCAGCCACTTGGAGATCTCAGGTACCTCTTGGAAAACTACAGGACTGGGCCATTCGTGCCAAAGGTTACGACCTATGAGAACTACTACAACTCTGTTGATGGTAAGCGCGTGCTTGGACAGTCAGTGCCATTTTACTGTACTAACGATCCCCAGAACAAACCTTTGGTGTTGATCTGGAGGCAAGAGCCCGATCCGATCGAAAGCGTGTCCCCGTCATCATCACTACCATCCTCACCTTCCTCGACAACCACTATCCCGACCTTGAAGGTGACGAGGCTCGACGCGGTATCTGGCTCGTAGACGTTCCCCTTGCCCAGACGCATAGCTTGCGTGCTGCCATCAATACCGGGAAAACGTTCAATCATGAGATTCTCGACAAATACGACGTTCCTATTGTTGCTGCCGTTCTCAAGTTGTACCTCCTTGAACTGCCTGGTAAGTGGCTATGTATTCTCGTCAAATCATTGACTAACAAAATTAGATTCCCTTGTCTCATCCCACGTTTACGAAATCGTCAAGACCATCTACAGCACTACTGCTACAGACGCCTCGGAAGAGACACGTGTATCCGTCATCCAATCTACTCTCGGCCAGCTCCGCCTCGCAAACATTGCCACTCTTGATGCGATCACTACCCATTTCACGCGTCTGATCGAGTTGACATCGGCGGATGACAATTACGTAGCGGCTCTAGCCACCGCATTGGCACCATGCATCTTGAGGCCTCGCCAGGAGTCAAGCTTGACTATGAACGAACGCTACAGTTACCGCTTGATCCGCGATCTCTTCACGCACAAAGATGCTATCTTTGGAGAGCTGAAGCGTGCTAGCTCTTTGACCCACTCGGCTTCCGGCGCCCAACGACCCCGGGCCATCTCCACGGACGAAAGCAACCGCCGCGCCAACTATGAGGAGCGAAACCGTGCCATTGCTGCTCAGCGGTCTCCTCGTGCTTCCTCTCCCGCGAGGGCACCAACCGGCTCTCACCGACGTGACCGTAGTCAGACGAGATTTCCGGTCAACACGAACTCTCCGACCGCAGAGAGGAAGACCGGAACCACTCGTAACTCCCTCGAAGTTCCCGGAAATGCGGAGAGTCCTGTATCAAATGATACGAATGGTGCTCTTGAAGGCGCCCAAGAGTCCGCTGCACCTTCTAGCACTCGTGTACCTCTACCAAGGAAGCATGCTGGTAGCTTGACACGAGGCAACAGGGACTCTATGGGCAGTTTGAGGGGCGAAGATAACGCACCTCGAGGAGTTCAACTAGAGGACAAGCCAATGGATGACTAGGTGCACCTTTGAGCGTTCAACTCGTCGGACAACGCATAGACACGATTCAAAGGCTGCACAGATATGATGATCCTGGTCCTTCACACATCAACATTTGCAATCAAAGAGAAATGCCTGAGAATGCCGGGCACAATCAGGCTCGCAAATTTGGCTAGAGTCGCTAAAACACTTTCTCGGCCGTACAATGGGCGTGGACGGTGCATGTAATGTCACTAAGTGTGTACGTGGGCGATGTGCCTCCAGCCTGGACAGTCCCTCTGGTAACCCTTTTCCTTTATTATACCTTATTCAGTCGGAGACGTGACCATGAATATACATCTACCTCTAACATCTTTACTCTATGCTCTTCTCGTTGCTGTTCTACTTGAGTGATGCATACATTAGCAGCTGGTGATGAATATCACATTCAGATTTATAGAAGATTCAGTTTCCTTATCATCACCGGAACAGAAAAACCACATTCTCCACCATGTACTCCATAGCTGATAGAATCAACGTGGGCTACATACGCACCAGACCTATCTGTTCAGTATGAATTACCAAGCAACAGTTCACCACGATGCCCATACCTTTCGAAAAACATCGATGATGACGACGCTCTAGATGGGGAAAATCGAAAAAATTAACGGGCCATCGAGATCCAGCGTCACATTCCGCGGTGTCATGTATTCTCGGCGCACGCACATGATCTATCCACCCATTCATTCACTCAGCGTGTGAGGCGGTGGTGTGGCGCATGGTAGGTCATTCTTATATCCATCGTGAGGTCTTGAGGACTCATAAGAGCCTGGGGCGAGTCTGATTTTGACTCATGCATGATGTACCTTGAAGAAGAAATCGAAGATTGAAAACAGGTATGTTTTATCAAAGGAAGATCGAGGAAGTTTAAAGATCGAGTTGAGGGGATGTTGTCGGGCACGTGGATGAGGCTCAGCAGGGGGCGCGTGGGGATGTTGAGTACATGGTTGGGCTTCACGTGGAGGGTGACGATGGATCGGTTTCAGCTATGATGGGGTTTTGGGCGGGGGCTTATGGGCGGTGTCAGGCTTACTGTTGTTCTTATTGTAACTTGGTCATAGGAGTACTTGTAATTGTAGTAGCAGTGCGTGTGCATACTGGCTATACCGAAGAGAAACACCATGGATACATTTCCGAGGTTTCACAAGGTTTTCCTTGTAGGTTCAATTAGGCATTATTATTGAATTTGAGTACAGCTTGGCTGCCTACATCGTACTGTCAGCATTCATTATTGTAGCGGAAGCTATACCGATGCCCTTCTGCAGACAGAAGTCGACGGGCGCTGTCCTATCAAATTGGCAGAGGCGTCTGCATGCTTATCAAGGCAACTGTTGCAGGCGGCTCTGTCGACGCGCCCTCTGGCGTTGTCGGCCGCCTGGCTTGTCGCCACAGGCGTGCTGGATAAGAGAATCCTTGGGCCTTCTAGCGTAGGACGGATGCATGCAGATAGACTGCTGTTTGGTTAGGAATATTGGGCTTCTCCTCGTTTGAGCAGGTCGAACGAGATGGGAAGACGAGCATGTCTCACTACTATTTCACTACTGCGCGAATGTGCAATATCGCATCATCAAGGTGTCCCGGCAGGTTCCCGAGTAACGATCGGCACCACCAAGAGAGAGATACATGTTGCAGTGGGAGGGGTAGGCATACAGCCTGATCCGTCCGCCCTCGCAATACTTTAAGTCTTGTACGTAGGTTACCTTACTTATCGATACAGGACAGGGCAAGGACAGGGACAGGGAGAGATTGTTTTACCCCACGATAAGGTTGAGATGCCGGCAGGGTAGGGTGAATAATGGTCTCAGGAATAGATTCCCCAATTCTCTTGGGATGGGAAAATGGGCAGATTGTAGTCCCGGAAGCAAGCGTGATTCGCCATCGGGGACTAAGAGGCTTGTTTGGGATGGATGAGGAGGGTTCTCAATCGAGCAACCCGAATGTGCAGTGCAATGCATCCTGCAGGCCATATATCTCTCTGTGCAGTATGTACTGCGCATAACGCGAGTAGCATGGTACTCTATCACGGTCTGTAACGATGGGTCGTGTTACGTGTATGGTGGGTGGGCTCCTGAGGGTGAGTTGTTGGTCTCTTGGTAGAGCAATAACAGATACTCCGAGACTGGGTTCAAGATTCTTGTGGTTGCGCGAATGCGGGGTTTGACGAACTGATGATGAAGATACTCGTAGGACTCGTAGTTAGGACTCGTGTGTACTCCGTAGCGTGTGGGTATGAACGATTCTCAGTGCTCCCCGTAGCGTTCCCGTAGCGCATAGGTCATGGTCTTCTATTTGTATTACAAACTAAAGGTTGTAGAATGTGGTTGCTAGGTGATGATCTATCACTGGAAAGGCGGCGAGATCGGCTCCAAACGTCGATGCATCCACAGAATGCCCAGTAAGCTACGGGTACGAGTACGAGTCGTGGATGTTTGGCTGCCTTGTTGATTGTGCCTTGTCTGTCCACTCATACATACATACATGCCTATGCCTACCTACACCGTAATACTCCACTACCAGTCCGGTGAGAGGAAGCTCAGACAAGAGGCTGCAGCCCGTGTGCTGTGTGTCAGAGAAATGGCGACAGATATGGCGACAGGTGGAAGAGGTCAACAACGCATGCCTACCTACCACCCTACGGTCCCTACTCAACCCTACCCTTCCTTACCCGTATCATAGGTAACTAGTTATGTAGTATGTACATTACAAGTAGACTTCCCTTGGGCTTAGTTATGGGGTTATTAGGTATTAGAGCAACGCCGCCCGGGTGACACAAAGCGCAAGTGAGCACGACGAATTGCGTGCGATTGAACAGTCAAGGGGTCGTCATGATGGCGAAGTGGTCTGGTCCTGTGACTGTGACTTGGGGCCAGTCCACCCCGTCCACCCAGTCCGCCCAGTCAGTGGCAGTCAGTGGCAGTCTACCCAGTCTCGCAACAGACCGCAACTCGTGCTGGCCAACAAGGCCACGAGACAGACCAAGCTACGGGTTGGCAACAGCAGGGCGGCGCGCGGGGGCTTGTTGGCTGATTGATAGATGGATACCTGATACTCGTAGAATAGATACCAAGGTGTCTAGGTACCATGTACATACACTGTACTGTACTTCAAGATGGATGCCCATTATTGTTTCGAATCTTTGAAGAGTACATAGATACCTAGATACCGAGTACATACTGATCAGTACTCCTCGGATCCTTTTATTTGCCCACCTGTCCCCTGCTAACTAACGTATCTATACAGCTATCCGTCCTAGAGGGGTGGGAAGACTGTCGCCTTTCACTCATCGCTCTGATACCACGGGGAAGTCGTCATAACCATCGCCACCATCGCCATCACTGCTGCTACTGTCGTCGCTGTCGTTCTCGTTGTATGGGGTGTCGGAATCTGAAGTTGATCTCCATCGGCTCTGGATGGGAGTAGGCAGGCTGTTGTTGTTATTGTCATTGTTGGCTCTTGCGTTATCTGCTATCGTCTATCAGCACATCCGAACATCGTCTATCACTCCCACACCCCCGTAACATCAGTGCATACGACTAGCATACAATAACTGGGGGGGAGGGTCAGCTATTCACTAAACCCAATCCGACCTCTAGCGGGATGCTCTGTGACTCGTCGTAGCTTGAGAGTACAACTCCATCATCCACCGCCATCCACCCTCCACTCCCTCCGCCATTCACCATCATCCACCTCTACCCTACCCTACCAACAACATTCACTCCTCTTCCTTTTCTCTCTCCTCTCCTCTCCTCTCCCTACTACACCCCTACTACTACTTCTTCTACTTCTTCCTCCTTTGCCGTTCCTTCCGCTAAGCTTTTCTTCTTCGTTCAGACCTATTCTCTCCATCAACAACCGACTCTACTACCACTACTACCACAACCACAACCACAACCACCCGCGCTTCCATTCGTTCATTCACTCATTCATACATACAATACATACACCCTCTTCCGAGTCCTCTCTGCAATAGCTCCAGCCTGAGCTCCCATCCAGGCACAGTCCTCCACTCCCGTCACTCCGGCCACGCCCACGCTACTGCCTGCATATCTCATTCACACCCTCAACTAATAATACCCTGGTGTCCGCCGTCCTAGCCCTCGACCCTGACCTTCTTGATCCTCCAACAGTCACCTACCTTGCCCTCCACGCCGTACCTAGAACCGCCTCGAGTCCGACGTTTTATACCAATCTTCCTACTATATCTACCTCGTCCACCTCCGTACCATCTCATGTACAATATCCTAACCGCCACTCTGTATCCACAACTTCGCTGGTAGTCGAACGGACCCGTTCTGAGTCAAGCGGGCGTGAGTCGAGACAAGCTGGTCGTCCAGCGCCTCCAATATGGCGACTCCAACCCCATCGAGTCTTAAGCCGCGACGGTCGACTTCGTCGGCCCAGTCGTCGTCTTCACAACCCGCTGAAATCATCGGCCAGTTCAAGCGCATGGATCATATTGGCAAAGGCAGCTTTGCGGAGGTCTATCGAGGCATCCACATCGTAGGCCACCATTATTTCCTTCGTCCCTGTAGTTTTCCCCCTTGCGTGCTTTCTGTGAATAGGAGCATAATGTACGCTTATCACGAACAAATGCTAACGCAAGTAATGTGCAGGAAAAACGGCAAGCTGTAGCCATCAAATCCGTGAACATGAGTAAGCTCAACAAGAAGCTCAAAGATAACCTTGTCTCCGAGATCTCGATATTGCGGTCCTTGCACCATCCTCACATCGTTGCCCTTATTGACTGCAAGGAGGCACCGTCCCGTATGCACATCATCATGGAGTTCTGTGAGCTTGGTGACCTCTCGTCCTTTATCAAGAAGCGTGCCGACCTCGTCAATCATCCACAGACCCAGCGCATGATGGAAAAATACCCAAATCCTCCAGTCGGAGGTCTTAACGAAGTTATTGTGAGACACTTTGCAAAACAGATGGCTAGCGCCCTAGAGTTCTTGCGGTCCAAAAACTACATTCATCGCGACCTCAAACCACAAAACCTCTTGCTTAACCCTTCAAGCATGTATTATTCGCAGAGTGGTCTGCTAGACCGCATGCCCCTCGCCGCCGATGCTAATTCCCTCATACCTGCTACTGGCGTGGAGTCCTTGCCAATGCTCAAGATTGCCGATTTCGGGTTCGCTCGAATACTTCCACAGACATCGTTGGCAGAGACTCTGTGTGGTTCGCCACTCTACATGGCCCCTGAAATCCTTCGTTATGAGAAGTACGATGCCAAAGCTGATCTGTGGTCCGTTGGAACAGTTCTTTTCGAGATGATGTGTGCCAGGCCACCCTTTAGAGCGAACAACCATGTGGAATTGCTACGCAAGATTGAAGATCGTAAAGACCAAATCCGTTTCATCGAAGGGATTGTATCGACTAGGGCAATGAAAAATCTCATCCGAGCACTTCTCAAACGCACTCCACTCGAGCGCATGTCGTACGAGGCATTCTTCTCAGACCCGGTTATTCGCGATGAGATACCCGGGCTCGTCGAGGAAGATCTCCCGCAGGCGGCCGAGTCGATTTCCATGGAACAGTCTAAGCGAGTCCAGAAGATGCCAGCCGAGACTGATCGACGTGCGCAAGAGTCACCATACTCCCAGTCACCTCGAGAAAGGACTCCGTACGGAACGACACCTCCCTCAAGACCATCGTCACGACCACAGCACTCTGGAACTCCTCCCCGTCATGATTCCCGTCGCAGGCTTAGCAATACACCCTTGGCTACTATTGAGCAGGAACCTCCCGTGCGCGAGCGCCGGCCTACGTTGCCAAATGTCATGACAGCTCCCGCCAGGCCTGCTACTTTACAAGACCGAAATTCAAGCCCGTATGTCTCTGGAGGACGCCGTTATAGCCGCGACGAGCAGTTGCCTCCAAGTCTCCCACTCAAGGATCACCTTGAATACGAGCGTACACCCCAACGGCAAGAAGCAGGCGCAATGAGGGATGCTGCAGATCGAGCTGCTCAAGACGCTGCTCTGGATGATGGTTTCGTGTTTGTGGAGAAAAGAAGGGTAGAGATTGATGCTTTGGCAGACGAAATAGCTGCAAGCCCACACAATGCCCGCGACCGACCATCAGCTCGAGACGGTGCTATGCAGCGACGCAAGACAACTCAAGGCTCGCCTACTTCGACCACTGGTGCAACCGCTCCATCGCGTGCAATCCAGATTCAACAAAAGCAGGGAGCTGTCCATCAACGCACAGGGTCCTATGAGCGCCGGCGACAATACAGGCCTAGTTTTGAGAGCGCAACTTCTGCACTTTCTAAAGCTATGAATATGGTCAACATTCGGGGCCTAGGCTTGTCACCACCTAACATGAAGGGTGTATCCCCTCCACAAGGTTACGCAGCGTTTCCTACGTACCCCACGGCACAGAGCAGCATGCTTCTAGTCGACGTCGGCGCAAAGGCCTCTAGCAAAGACGAAGATTCTTCCCTAATTAAGAAGACTGAGGAACTTGCACAGCTAAGCCATGTAGTCTATGGATTTGCAGAAGTCAAGTACAAGCAACTGGTTCCCGTTGCACCAAGTGATCAAGGTCTCGGAATTGGTCCAAATGGTGTTGCTAGGAAACCCAGTAGTGATGGCCTGGATGATGATGATGACGATGATCTCACAGCTGATGCTATTCTCACCATCTCCGAAGAAGCTCTTGTACTCTATGTCAAGGCACTGGCTATTTTGAACAAGGCAATGGACCTGGCAGGCACTTGGTGGAATCGTCGCCAAAGGAATACTTCCCCAATTGACACCACCAGTCGGTCATCTGCACACACTGATCGACTCAATCGAGTCGTCTCTTGGGTTCGCGATCGCTTCAATGAGTGCTGTATCAAATCAGAAATCGTTGCACGAAAGCTCAAGCAAGCCCAGGTGCAACTGCCATTGGACCATCCCAGCCATCCTCAGAATCGCTCGTCTGCATCCGGGTCGGCCACCACGATAGGCTCTGCAGAGAACATTCTTCTGACTACAGGTGTCACAGCAGAGAAGTTGATGTATGAAAGAGCACTGGAAATGAGCAGGACCGCCGCTGTCAATGAATTGGTGGGAACTGACCTGGCCGGTTGCGACCTCAATTACTGGACAGCCATCCTCATGATTGAAGCTATTCTGGAAGACGAAGAAGAATCTTCCAGTCGAAGATTAGAAGGTGACGAAATCAATGGCCTCGAGTCTGAAGATCGCCAGTCCATCCAAAAATGTAAGTGGCATCAAGAACTATAAGTTGTTGATCCTGTACTAATATAAGCCAGTGTTGGAAAGTATGAAGGCCCGTCACCGAGCACTCAAGAAAAAGATCGAAAGCCAAAAGGCATTGAAACGAGCATCCATAACCAGTGCACCCGCAGCCCACCCAGCGAGTCGCAGCTCGCCTTCCTCACAAGGCACCGCGAGGTGAATGGTATCATAGAGTGCACTCGGCCCGTGGACATCTTGCTTCCACCTATTTCATCGTGCTCACTATTCACCTACATCATCGGATCGAGTCTGTTCTCATTGCATTAGCATCATGCGCACCATTTTATATTGCATTTCGCTGGAGTTACTGTGGGAGGTCTGACTTATCGCACCTCTCCACTCATATATATCGTTTTTTATTTACCTGAACGCTAGGGTTCGAGTTACTTTGTCAATACGGCGTTTCTTCCATCATGTTTACTTTCAAGGACGGCGTCGATCGGGTCGCGCATGATCAGATGATACCATAGTAGTCGCGGTTCATTCTGGCGTTCTGTTTTTCTCTTTGCAAAGCTTCGCGCGTCGGATTTCATTCATTATCTTTTCCACACCTTGCTTATGAGGGTATTTATATATGGGCGCTGGTATTGGCGCCCTGGGATGTGCGACCGCGGATTTTCTCGTCGTGTGGTACTGGGTGTGCTCGATGAGCACCATCAAATTGGATTTACTATTACAGACAATCACGGACTGAGGAATGCATTGTCTTTTACCTTTAGATTGGCAACTCATGGATTTGGAGAAGAGAAACGGATTGGTTGGCTTCTTCGCCAGATGACGATACCTATATTACTTGGTTACAGTACAATAGTGATGACGATTAATGTCATGATAGATTCATACTTCATTACACATGGATGGCATGATATGTTCCAATGACCTTCGCTCTGCTAGGATTCCTAAAGCGGAAGAATATATGCCCCAACCCATGATGAATCTTCATGGCGGCCTATGTGGGTATGATTGGATGGTTAAGTGGTAATTGGCACCCAAGTTAGATGTGATGACCAGAAGATCTCCACACAATCTTCCCGTCTCCGCATCGGCAGCCCCAGTCCAATCCAGTCCGGGGCCCAGCCCAGATCCTGCTAAACCTTCTTCAGCTCAGCCATGCGCCAACTCCCTACCACATCCTACATTGCTTTTCTTTTAAAGACTCGACACATGTATTCCATGATTATGTGACTGACTACGACCGGCTCATTGTCTCACATACTCAGTTCGTTCCTAAACCTCCTGCACTTGATGTCTTTGCCTCACAATGGGCCTCGGTATCCTTGATGACCACCACCTTGAGCACGTACCAGGTACCATCCCATCTAGCTGCCGCTAGTACTCGACCTCAACTCGAAAAGTACCTACAACTGACGATTGTATTGTTAAAGGTACTGCGCTGGTACTCGAAGATGACCGACGCAGAGACGAAGAGCAGAACGCAGCGCGCAATGCGAACCTGAAATATGACCGCACCGGCAAAATCCTGCTCGTGCCGCAGCCTTCAGATGATCCCAATGACCCACTCGTACGTCGTCGCATATATGTACCGTGAACTACATCTTTCGTACGGTCTTGTTAACATGCCACCAAGAACTGGCCATTATGGCAACGGGACTGCATCGTCTTCGTCCTGTCCCTTCTCTCTGTCATAGCGGCCACGCTGTCCCCACTCCTGGCCGCCGATACCGTTTCCCTCGCCATATACTTCCGGCGCAACTTCACGGACATGGCGCTCTTGACCGGCTATCATCTTCTCGGCGTGGGGCTCGCAGGCTTCCTCTTCGTCCCCAGCGCGCGCATCTGGGGTAAACGGCATCTATACCTCCTTGGTACTGTGATTGTGATATTCAGCAGCGCATGGGGCGGGGGCAACGGACGGTCATACAAGTCGCTTCTATGGGCGAGGATATTCCAAGGCATAGGTCTTGCGCCCTTTGAAGCGCTAGTCAATGCCAGCGTAGGCGATCTGTATCATGTTCACGAGCGGGGTGTACGAATGGCGCTGTCGAATCTGGCGCTGTTCGGAGGCGCTTTCTTCACGCCCGTGCTGGTGGGCAAGATTGCGGATACCATGGGCTATCAGTGGACATTCTACTTCGTTGCCATATTCGCTGCGGCCATGCTGCCTTTGCTGATTTTCTTCGTGCCGGAGACGAGCTACAGGAGGGAAGAGATATTCGATATCGATACAATGGGAAACTTGATCACGAGAGAAGGGAATAACGGGGGTTTAAATGACACAACGGCCAGCAGGTCTGAGGCGGCAAGTGGTGAGACTGATCGAATCGGTGTCGAAGAAGGGAAGACGGAGGGCTCCTCCAGTACCTCAGAACCGCAACCGACTACTGCTGCCACCCGTCCGCCGCCACCAGCGAAAGCGACTTGGAAGCAGAGTCTGATGCCTTTCAATGGCCGCAAAACCGACGAACGGTACCTCCATCTCTTGCTCCGACCCTTCCCCCTATTCCTCCACCCAGGAATACTATGGGTATGTTCCTTCACTTGAACCGTACGCACGCATACTTACCAAAACACGCAGGCTTGCCTCATCCAAGGCACCCTAATCGGCTGGACCGTCATGATCGGCGTGGTGCTCGCGGGAATCATGCTCGGCCCACCCCTCTGGTTCGGCGAAGTCGAGACAGGCTACATGTACACGGGGGCCTTCATCGGCGCGATCCTAGGCTTCATCCTGAGCGGCCTGATGTCCGACTCGTCGGCCCGCCTCCTGACCCGCTGGAACCACGGCGTCTACGAGCCCGAGTTCCGCATGATACTCGTCGTCCCGCAGCTCGTGCTCGGGTGCGCGGGCCTCTACGGCTTTGGGTGGACCGCCAGCGACGCGGTCAAGTATGGGTGGTTTTGGCCGGACTTCTTCTTCGCGCTGGAGGTCATGGGGATGGTGTGTGGTGCTGTTGCCAGTGCTCTTTACATCGTCGATGCGCATAGTAAGTCTGATGCGTTCCATCTCATTCTTTCTCACCCCAGACGAAAGCCAGGTTACTAACGGCAAACCTATGCAGGAGATATGTCCGTCGAAGGCTTCACCTGCCTCCTCGTGTTCAAGAACCTCTTCTCCTTTGGCCTCACGTTCAAGGGCTTCGACTGGATCATCGCAGGCCGCATAAAGCCCGTCTTCATGATCCTGGCAAGCGTCCAGGTCGGCATTTGTCTTTTGACTGTTCCCATGTGTGAGTGCATTCCCGAAGCAATCCCTCCTCCTTTTCGTCATTATCTCCCACTTCCTTGCCGGAGGCCCTCGTAGTGGCGAGATTGAGTGATTGATTCAATGGATGAGTGAATGAAGGTATGGTTGCTGACAGAGGTTGTAGACATCTTCGGCAAGAAGAACAGGAGTTTCTTCTACAGGCATAACGTCTTTTTCCGAGCTACGGATTGGATCGCGGATCGTTTGACTTTCTGGTGACACATATCGTCTTTCCGAGTAAGAGTGGATCAGAGGGAAAGAGCCTCGGCTCGTAATCGTAATGATGGGGGGTGAGATGTGCTTGTAGCGTTTTGTTTTTCGGCCTGTAATTGATGAGATATGTGCACGATATATACGTTGAGAATTGATTGAGAGGAATTTCTAACCTTGTGATAATGAACACGAAATATACTTCGATGAGACGTGATGTGTGCTATCTCAAGATTGAGGAGACAAAACATGTATGTACACGCTAAAAGAAACTCTCTAAAGATTTCTAATATCGGAATTGTTATTCTCACACGCACACTCACTCGTTCACTCACTCAATTGAGGGACACGGATTACGAATAAAACCAAAAAAAGAAATCTTTATGTCTCGTTCTTTTGAGAGTAGGTAGCTGACACTGTACAAGTATAAGACACACACTTCGCTAAACCCACTACTTCCCTCTCCTTCTAGTCACTAGTACATTTCGCCATCAATCTTCTCTCCGTTCCACCCCTAATCCTGATGGGTTATCTATGACTTCTGGTTGGGCTTGGGGAGCTTGTCGAGGATGGGGCTCCTGATCGGGGGGTTGTAGGCGATCTTCCTTGACTTGATTGGGGCCCACTTGTACCTGGATGGTTGTTAATCTGGCTCGTCGCACGCACATTTTGAGATTATCCTTACCTCTTGACCCAAATGCTGAGAGCGAACAAAACAGCGCTGACGGAGAGAACCTTCCAGCCCATCTTCTTGCGGTCATCCATCTCAGGCTCAGCAGCCCAGTTCAAGAACTCGACAACATCCTTGGCCATCTGGGAAGTAGAAGCAGTGGTTCCGTCATCGTACTCAACCAAATCGTCGTAGAGGACGCGAGCCATGGCAATTCCGGTACCGGGGAAGTAGGGGTTGAAGTTGAGACCTTCCTGGACGACAGCACCTGCAGGAGGTTCCTCAGGGTAGCCGGTCAACAAGCTGAAGATGTAGTTGCAGCCACCGTGTCTGGCCTTGACCATGAGGGATAGATCCGGAGGCAGAGCACCATTGTTGGCGGCACGGGCGGCCTCATCGTTCTTGTAGGGAGAAGGCAAATAATCAGAGAGCTTTCCGGGGCGCTTCTCGATCTCACCCTGGTCGTTGGGCTCGGTATCGTACTCGTTCTCCTCGGCAAGTGCCTTGGCCTCGTCGACGGTCATGATGTTGCCAACAAGTGCTCGGTATGGGATACGTTCTAACGAATGGCAAGAGGCGCAAACTTCCTGGTAGACCTGGAAACCACGGCGAAGACTGTAGGCCCATCTTAGTGTCTCTTTCTGGATATCCCATGAATGAAGGATACTTACGCCTGGTGATCGAATGTCTTATGCCATTTTGCGTGCTCCCATGGATACTGGGTCGGGTGTAGACTGAAATTGAGATCCATTAGCCTCCGTCCGGCCGCAAATTCCCCAGACCAAAAATATTGCCTCATCTACAGTCCATCGCTGGAATTCACTCACCCTTCTTCCGCAGGTGTCATGGCATCGACATTTCGTCCGTATAGATGGTAGTACCAGGCGACGGTTCCGATGGCGAAGGCGGAGGCACCGACTGGGAGAGCGTTTGCCGTCCAGGGCGCCGCTCCCTCGGCTGTTGAGCTGGAGGATGAGGCGGAACGCTGTTCAATCGAATTCGTCAGCAAAGAGGTCAATTGAGATGATGAAAGCAATTCCCAAATGTCCATGCCCATGATGAAGTTGTTGCAATTCGTCGAGGCCATTGACTTTGATGGGATAACGGGATTCGTACCGAAGCGGTCTTGCTGGTAGCATTGCGAGCTGCAGCGCCGGCGGAGCGCGCCGTACGCAGCGCCGATCGAGCCAACATGTTGATGTGAAGCTGGCTCGTAGGCTACGAGGAGCGGAGAGGATCAATTGGGGTGCTGGCGAAGGTGGTGGTGGTGCAGGTGTTCGGGTTAGAGGCTCCTGCCTCGCAAGTTCTTCGACTGCGCTAAGACTTGGCCTGGCTTATTGAATCAGCGAGCCTTGATTGGTCCACGCGACATGCACTGACCCTCATCCCTAATCTTCCCGCATCCATCACATCATCATCTTCATTTCACATTATTCTTCAATCGACTTCGTGCTTTTAGCATTTCTCTACGAGTTATAGTAAAGGCTTTACCTATATAGATGCTTATTTGAAACCAAGACCCTGATGCTTTGATATTCTACACAGCTTTACTTCAAGTCGCTAAATATATTTCTTGTTTATTGCCGGCATTCGGGCGCTCGATAATATTTCGGATCACACAATATCAATAGCTGTCCAAATGTAGATCTAAACATAAAACAGTTATATATTGAGAAAATTTCCTCTCAGATTACCAAAATTCTCAGCTCCTATGATCCTGGAGCATGGAGCCAAACGAGGATGCTCGTGTTAGGGTAAGGTACATAGGCGGCGGTCTCCTAACAACTTCGAACCCAGACATGTCTTAGATTCCTTTTCTCGTAAAGACGATTCGTATATTCTTATCATACTGATTCCGTATTATACCGTCGTCTTTCAAAGATGAAGCGCCCATGAGGCGACTTGCGGTTTTGTAAATTTCATCATCAACAACCCTTTCTTCATCATCATCTGCTGTTGTCGAGGAAGGATCAACATTGTCTCCAATTTCAAACGTTTTGTAGACCTGAAATTCCAGTTTCTCTAGTGGTAAATCCCTGAAAATATTCAAACGGGCGAGATCAAGACGAACTGTCGCTCCTTTGGAAAATAGGTCTGATGATACTCCGAAACGCACACACAAGGTTCTCGTTGTGGTACTTTGATAAAGTATTTCTGCTATGGTCTGAAGATCTCTGTCGAGTAGCGGATCTATTCGAGCCCGGAGATCATAAGGCGGCTCGAGTATCAATGATGATAGTTTCAATATAACTTCCTTGGTCCCCTTGCAGCATATCAGGGGTGATCTCGTACCCTGATCGGCGTATGTGCGGACCTTTTTGTCGCTACCAAATGACCAACGGGACCTGGAGTGTAGCTGGTCGAGGCCTTCGGCAAGAATACATTGACAGGTAAGTAGCCAGATCGGAAGTTTATGTGCACCATTATACTCAGCTTCACCCTTTTCGTACACGACCTGGAAACGTAGTTGTTTATAGGGAACTTTCCATACAGTCGGACTCTGCTTCCAGAGCTCATGGTATACTAAGTTCCTGAGCTCTCTCGGAATGGTGAAGAACAAGCTGTGGTTTGATGATCTGGTCCGAGGCACAGCCAACGAAGTACACTTTGTATGCCTCGATTTGGGAGCTGCAACATCGCCACGTCTGCTCTTAGATCTTGCAGTCGGATCACTGCCCCCACCGCTACGGCTTTGTTGGCGTTGTTTGTAGACCTTGAACATTCGCACTTCTACTTAAGGTTCTATAGAAGAGTATGGTCGAAGGTCGGATGGTTTAAACACCGTGGGGGTGGCAACAAAATGTGTCACTATTGTGATAAGTCACAGTCACGTAGTTCAGGCTTCCGATACGCGAAGACGAGCCGTGAAGTCACTCTGTAGATGGACCCCAGGAAGTACCTAGCTATTCGGAGTCAAGTTGAAACTAGCCAAGATTACATAATCCATGCAAGGTCACGTGGACTGGGCATTCACTCTTCCATTTTGGGACAGCTAAGTTCTTTGGGAGTGCACCTGCATAGCTTGTACAGTATGCCAAATTATCAGATCTTCTTCACACAAACTTTTGTGTACTCCCAGGCTTGGTCGCGGTGTATGGTCACATCAGATGCTGGACAAATCTGGCTGAGCGCCGTAGAGAGGGCCCAGAAGGTATTGATATTGTTTGGAAAGGCGAGCACGGGAGATAGATAGGCATTTAGTTGTAGAAACTTAATCATATTGACTTTCCCTTTTATAAACGTCATTTTCCCATCTCTCTGAATTGCCATTCTAGTGGGCTAGGGGATTCATATCCTTCAGCAGCACTGCCGCATTACGGATTCTCATCGGACCAGTGAAGCTCGTAGATAATACTAATCTTCTGTGCGTGTTTCAATACTCTGAATTCCTTCCATGGATCCAGTTTGAATCCTTGAAATGACGATAGGCACCTTACTTTCATCGTTCGCTATCACTGGCTCAGCTAGTATCCTCTGCTCCCCAAACTTTTACTAAGAGACCATAATCATCGATTCAAATGATTCAAATGAAGCACTTCATTCGGCAGTTACGAAATTACCGTTCCCTCCGGAGTGGAAATATTGTTCCAAGGGAAGACTTTGCAGAGGAGGTATGGTTGGCAGACTCCACCGACAAGGAGGCGTGCTGAAAATTGCTTTAATGCAGCTACGACCGACCAGGGCGCTTCCATCATGTTTAGATTACACATCGAACTTCAGACCATGCGGCTTCTCTTGGCACTCAGGTGATGACCTGTCGCTGGGTCTTAGTTGGGAGCTTTTCTTCCAAAACTTGATGTTTATGTTCTCCGGAAGATTTTGATAGGAGTTGTTGAAGACGAACCAAGAAAAGATCGACATCTCAAGGTCTTTTCGTCTATTTGTGGAGTGGTCCCAAACTGGAACCGAGTTCTTGAGTCCAACATCGTTTACCGAAAAGAGTTCGAGATTCAGCCTATACTTACCCCTTCCATACAACCATCGTCAAATTAAGCGAAGCAGTACATATCACGCGCGTACCCGTCCGACAACAGTGAAATATAATTATACTGCATGTTTACCCGGCTCGAATCTGTCTACACAGACAACGCCACCACACGTGCGCTAACACGGGGATGCAGTCAGCTTAACTTTACCTGGTACACATGGACTACAAGCTCCGCGTCCCAACACAGAACTAACTGACACGACGCTACACAACATGAAGACGCATGCAGATACGAAGAAAACAACGACTGTCGAGGCGTGCCTGAAAGCTCATTTGGGCAATGATATGACATATGCGGCTGCATCCAAGACCAACTTCAATACCACAGTACATGGCTCCTGGCTCTGCACAAGGAAGTTTCTGGATTTGAAGACAAACCGTTTGCTGGGTCCAGAACACCGCTTAGCTCAACTGGTATTCAATGTATCCTGACAACGCAAATGGCCGTTCTTCGGTGTGTCTTAACGGCGAAAAGCTCTTCACAGCTATGTTCTATTGGTGGAATACAACTCCTTTGACGATAACATGGGGCTCCATTATAGCTGCTAGGTTCTGGGCTGTTCTTGAGAAGTTCGTATCCTGATCTTTCACGATCAAGGGGTCGATAACTACGTCATTTGTTTTCGGAGAAGAATCAGTAGTATAAGAGAAGACAGTGATTGCTCCATGAAAAGCAGTATCTCTTCTCATTCTTAATTGCCTTTCCTTTCGATAAGCAGCTTGTTCTATCTTCATTTCGTTGAGATATACATGATGAGGTTGGCACGAGCAATAGCCATCTCAGCTGTCCTCTTTGCAGGATCAGCATACGCTGATACTTGCTCTTCTGTCGAAGCCTTGGGATACATCAATGTTACACGGCCCTTAAGTCTCGCCTATTTGGAAGAACAGAGCCAATACTGGTCTACATCATGCAGTGCACTTAAGCCGGAATGCATCATTTTTCCCAAGACCACGGAAGAGGTCTCCACCGTCGTAAAACTACTATACAACTCGACGGAAAAGTTTGCCGTCAAATCAGGGGGACATAACCCCAACAATGGCTTTGCGAGTGTCGATGGGGCTCCATTGATCGTCACTGAGCACCTTGATCAAAGCGATCTCGATCCAGCAACCGGGATTGTAGATGTTGGCCCCGGAAATAGGCTTGACGGGATCTCGGCGAAGCTGCAAGGCACAGGATGGACATTTGTTGGTGGCCGCATTGGCAACACAGGAGTTGGTGGCTTGGTTTTGGGTGGAGGACTCAGCTATATGTCTACGCAATACGGATGGGCTGCGTCCTCAGTGCTTGAGTACACAGTTGTTCTTGCCAACGGCACCATAGCCAAGGTCTCTAAAGACTCATATCCCGACTTCTTTAAAGCACTCAAGGGAGGAGGCAACAATTTCGGCATTGTGACCAACTACCGACTTCAAGCATACCGCCAGGCAAACATCTGGGGCGGAAACCTTGTCTTTCTACGTACGCCAGACAAGGATACAAAGCTCTTGAAAGCTGTCCGTGACTGGACAGAGTACAATACGGACGACAAGGCTTCAGTCATTGTCACTGCAGAGCGTGCCAACCTAAACGTTGTGGATTCATGGATCATCTTTCTCTTTTATGATGGGCCAAGTCCACCAGCTGGACTTTTCAAGAACTTTACGGACGTTGGCCCCACTTTGAATACTTGTCGCGAGCGAACATACGCCGATCTCATGGCATTCAGCAACTGGGTGGTAGTCAAGGGTTCTGTGGTACAAATTGCTACCGAGACCATACCTCTTCCTTCGGCTGAGAACAAAGTCAAGGTCATGGATGCACTCCATGCTCACTGGCGCAATGTCTCCAGTACTACCTTGGCTGTACCTGGCATTGTTGCTTCAATCGCCTGGCAACCATTCCCCAAGAAGATTGCGGAGCAGGCAAAGAGACTTAGTCCTGATCTTATTGATGCCGATGACGACGTCGATAAAATCATCATAGAGATGAACTACAGCTTTATTCCGCAGACTGAGTATAACCGCATGGCTGATACTATGGAGACCACATATTCTGGTGTTCGCAACAGGGTTGTTGGGTGGCAGGCTGACGGTACTTTGCCTGATACCTACCTCCCAGTGTTCATGAACTACGGATTTTACCGCCAGGACTATTTCGGCCGTCTTAAACCCCAGAGCAGAGCACTTGCAAAGAGGGTCGCTGAAAGCGTTGATCCAACCGGTTTCTTTAGGGATAGGACAGGAGGATGGAGGCCATAAATCCATTTGATGGCTCTTTTCAGTTGGTTTCACTCTCTAATTAGTTTCATATAGTGTGATTTCCAATGATATGTGGCGTCTCCATAGTGTCGACAGAGTATACTGTATGTAGGTAGTTAAATTAATGATCAAGCTTACCATATCATTGCATACTATTGTCATAACGATCGTGTCACAATAGAATGAGCCTCCACAATCGATGGATGGCGAGAATCACTAATCGACTTCCATTATCGCATTGTTAGTGAAATGAGTCAACCGCTCTTGACACAGTGGCTATGCTGTGGTGATGGGCAGCACTGTGATTGGCTGTTCTTATACTGGCTAGCCGTAGTCGGATAAGCTCCATAGCCAACCTCAACCTCGTGCCTCTTACCAACAGTCTCAACAGCTCAATGTACGACAAGCGAGTATAATCAACAAAGACATTCATGCAAGATCGTGCACCCGTTGGTCGAATTAATCCCGGAGAACGTCTCCGTCCATGACCAAGCTAATTGCCAACGCAGACATTGGCGCAAGTTCTTGGTCTCCATGTAAGGCTAGTTTATCAGGAGAACAAAGAGAACTATTTGAGCGTCAAAATTTTCAGGCCGCCCTTGAACCACACAACCCACCAGAGTGCTGGATTTATGTTGCCGCTGATGCTTAGCTCGTAAATAGACATCACAATGTTCGTCCGATCCGGACGCGCAAACCCTGCCCCATCTAGCAAACCCAGGTACCGAACTCTTGTTAGACATCTAGAACCAAAGTAACAACTACCTGACTAGAAGTTTTCTAGTCGTCTTATACTGCCCTCTAGGAATCTCACTTTGTATTAGCTTTTGAATTTTCAAGCCATTGAGAGAGCATCACACAATTACTACTCATCATGCCTGGTGGGATTTGAGACTGTCTCACACTTTCATCATCAGCAGTGAAGCGCCGTCTAATATGAGATCACTCCACTCAACAATGGGTTTTATAATACTGTCTGATGATGTGGAGTCTAATTCGCCTGCTCGGGCGAATAATCTGATTCAAAACCTGCTTCATCAAAGAAAATACATTGACCAGTAAGGCGTTGGGAAGCTTCGCCTCTGGAGGGTAAGACATTCGTGGAGATTACTCGACTTCGGAGGTTAACATGATGGCTTTCTGGCTTCTCTTCCAAGCTTTGCACATGCCAGTTTCTGGTCTTTAGCGAACGCCAAAGCCGTCGTAAACAGACATTCGGGTTCGGATTTCAGCATGCGTGACCTGATCCGTTCAAGTGGTAACAGCGGAAGCTGATCGGTTAACGTCTTTGTGGCTGATTTCTACCCCTCAGCCCCGGTCACTAATTTCTTTATTCTCTGAACAATTCGACAACCACCTTATAGCAGTAACCCTCCGCCGAGACGGAATTGCGCATGCTTTATAATTGCCAATCTGTTCGGCATAGGACGTACTCAACAGGAACATTCACGTCTTACTCCACGGTGTATAACCCGTAAGTCGTTGGCAGATGGGAAAACAATGGTGTAGTGCCGTGGTGATAATGAATCTTATCACTTTTTCTTTCATCGATGATTGAGATTTGAAATACATAGAATTGCGCACGGATGCTACCGGAGGTGTATCGGTTCAAGCCCCCCGCAAGCCACAAAGAACATCGGGGTCATCTCCCCTATGGACATCTAGAACTTGAGACTATGATGCACATAGCCTACCCAAGTCGGCACTTACACGTGGGAAAACTTGGTCTACCAGAAAATAGTAAGTGATAACTACGTAAAGGGAGAAGGCCTACCGTCATTCCCACCTCGCACCACCTTACTTACATAGGTACAACATACATCACGGCCCTTTTCTAGTTGCTAGTATGCGGGATGCCACGCGCCCCAAGTCTTGACCGACCAGTCAGACGGGTAATGTACAATTTGCACATTTGGTCGCCGACGATGTAGCGCCGCCTCATCCCTGCATCCTGAACTCGATAAAGTTTCCTCCTACCCCCGACGGTTCAAACCCCGTATTATACTGCTCTTTGTTGCGTCCCAGCTAGTTGGGATAAATTTTTCAAAGTACGGGAGGATATATCTTTCATAGACATTAAGCAAGTCATATGTTCATTCTGTCCACCCCTGGAGTTTCGTTTCGAGTTTTCCAAGGAGGATCACCAGAACCTAGTTTGATGTCTCACACTCCATTATGACGACCGCTCCAAAACGCAAACGTGGGGAAGTGCCTACAAGAATCGGTTCCGATCCAAAAAGAACTCGATTAAGAGTTGCCAGACCGTCATTTTTCCTTCTTCCCCGAGAATTGCGGGACCAGATCTATCACGAGATATGGAAGACTGCCGCTCCCTCCGTAGTGCAGATCAATGACTACACCTTCGATGTCGACTATGAATGTGCAAAGACACGAAATTCCGATGATCCCATACAGCCCCAAGACCAACCAAAGTCCACAAATCCAAAAAGACGAGGCCGGCCTACGAGACCACGTTCGCCGTGGTTCCAAGCCAGCAAGCAGTTCATGCAGGAGGCAATCGATCAGTTCCACAGAAGATCTCATTGGAAGCTACAAACGAAAGCAACACCACCGTCCACGCCACATAACAGACCCAAAATAACTGCCCATTCTTGCCTGCTCAATCCTTGGCATGGAAAGACCTTAGTATTGACAGACAAGTACGCCTACTGCACCATGTCAATTCAGGATGACGGGAAAGTCGGTGCCGTACTTGGGTTCACGGTTGCCAATTCTCGCTATTTTGAAGGTCTGCGAGCGTTAGCAGGTGATTCACCGAGATTGGGGCAGTTGAATGTTACTTTCGGTGTCAGCTCCCAGAGCCTTTTTGTGCTCGGTGGATTGGTGCCGAGAGTGGATTTTTCGGCTCTTGGACACCTCAACGCTCCAAATCTCCAGCATGTCAATCTAAATGTGATTTTGACAAAGGGGAACAAATTCGACGATTCGCTCAAAGGACATATCACAGCCGAGACAAAGAGCATTGGTGAGATTATCCTTGGAGGGAAAGGAAAGGAGTATTCCGCCGCCATCACTCGTGCGAATTCCGATCACTACGGAGATGCCTACTTTTCCAAAAACCCCAGAGCCATGGTATGGAAGTATAGTATCTGCAGAGTTTAAAAAGAATGCAGTGGCCCAACGCTTGGGTGCTTTGACAGCGTTATTCTTGTCAATCGATAGTTTTGCATGTTTGTAAAGAACTTCATATCACACCGGATTAGCATGAGCATATCAAATATCTACACCTTTGACTCAATACCTTAACTCTTCGTCCTTTGGAAGTGTCCCTATTTGCTCCTGTAGCCATTCGAAAAGGTACGAATGTCAAGTATTATCCAAAACACAAGAACGCCGAAACGCTGACATGATGAGGGCGAACCGATAGAAAGTATCAAGAACTTGCACATGACTCCAATGCGGACAAATTAGTTGTATTATTACATTGAAGCGGTCATGTTGATCATCTCAATCATGCAATTGTACAACCAGCTCCCTCGGGCCCCTTTCCATGATCGTCACTGTCACTGGAGCTAGAATCAGAACTGCTATCTTCGTCGCTATCCTCGCTGAAGGCCAATGCCCTTTTCTTGAGGTTTGGGTTGCTTAATTTACCCATACTAGTCGAGCTTGGGTCAAACGTTTTGCCCTTCTGTGCTGTTTTGGTGGCAGAGCGTTCCGCAAGGAGTTGCTGTTTTATGTTCGGAAATTGGTGAGTGCGGCGAGCCGTATTGAGAAGCTGTGAAGAGCGGGCAGCAGGCGTATGCGGGGTGCCCTGGGAGCTCGACGGTATTGATCTCGCGACTCCCGTTCCAGCGGAACGTGCAGCCAGAGGAAGAGGTTGCGAGCTTGAAATAGGTGGAGTTGGCGCGGACGTCGCTCCGCCGGCTTTCGCCCGTGCAGTATGAGGAGGAAGTGCCGGTGGGGAGGATGGTGGAATAGCGGGCAGATTCGTGGCTGGATTTGCAGCTGGCGTTTCGTCCTCATCGGAATCATCTTGCTCACTCTCGCTATTGGAACTACTCGTCCTAGAGTCACTGTCTTCGCTTTCTTCGCTCTCTTCTTGGTCCTCAATAGCAGTTGCTGTTTTCTCTGGTGCCGGAGTAAATTCCGGGGACTCATCTTCACCTTCTGATTGTTCCGGGGTGGGAGAGCGGCTCAAGAAGCGAGCTGGCTGGTGTGAAGCAGCTGGTGAGGATCTCGCAGATGACACTCCGCTCTCTGGAGGAGAATTCTCGCGCTCCTCTTCAGCCTCCAAATCAGAAGCAGATGTGGAAGTAGAGCGAGTGCTCGCGTCCGGTTGGTATGCCAAAGGTTTGTCTTTCCCATCGACTTCCGCGCTTTGGGTTAGAGTTCCGAAACTCCAAGATGGTGCCCGTGCTATCGGCGCCGCTGAGTTCGCATCCGTCCTTGCATTCTGTGTCTCACCAGAGTTTTCTTTACCGGTGACGCTCTCTTGGTTATCTCCACCTGCGACCTCTTGAACAGTAGCTTCTTTCATTATTTGGTCAATGTCCGAATCAACTTTATCGGACCTCATACTTCCTGTGCTCACTTGATGTTCACGGTCTTCTTCCTCATTCTCGTCGTCTTCATAGGATGACTCGGCACTAGAAACAACCATGGGATCCTCCACTGTATTCCCTGGAGATGACGGGACAGCCGCCGGGGAACCATCTAGTGCGGTCTCTTGCGTAGTCGTCTTTTGTGTTTCAGAAGACAATCCATTGACCGGTGTAAATGTCTGAGCTATTCCCATAGCACCCTGCGCCGTGGTCGAGTCCGAGCGAGGTTCTGTGGTAGGTTGATCTCTCACATTCTCTGGAACTTGAATTTGAATGCTACGGTGTTGTGCTTTTGCTGATTGGGAATCGATAGAAGCTCTCTGTGTATGCTTGCCATCGTCCGCCATGGGGTTCTTCAACTGGGGAGACACTGTTTCTTTGTTTTGAGATGGTGTCGTCGACCTGTGCTTTTGCTGTTTAGGACTAGAAAGTGCCACTTGTGATTGGCGGCCGGCCTTTGGTGCAGAATCTCGCGTGGTTTGACTTTTGGGTGTAACATGATTGCTTGAGTCTCCTATTTGCCACATGTTTTGTACTGGTGTCGACGTGGGACATTCTTGTACAAAGACAAAACCCTCAGCTTTTGGAGCAAGGCTTGTGCCAGGGGGGGGCATTTCCTGAGAAGCTTGTTCGCCGCCGAGAACCTTAGAAGGGGTGATAGCGATAGAGGTATCTGCGTCCATGTTTGTACTCATGAAAGTTTGCCATGACGATGCTGGGGTAGAAGAAATGTCCACTGGAACTCCGTCCGAATCCCGCTTGTTCTTACTTCCTCGGGGTCTCCCACGCGGCCTCTTAGCTGCCACAGGCGTATCTGCAGCAAACGAGATTGTCGCCCGAGAAGCGGCCTGTTTGGGTGTTTGCTGTTTCACGGGCGTTTCGGGCTTTGCCATCTCGTAATACTTCTTGGAAGGTTTGGGCAGTCCGGATGACCTAATTGATTTTGAGGAAGATTTATTACTGGATTTTGTTGAAGACTTTGGTGTCGAAACCTTATCGAGTCTCTGGTCTTCGTTGTGATGAACCATGGCAAGCGTCTTACTGGCATAGAAGGGTGACACTTCCCGTAGTTGATCATTAAGAGTGACTTGCGAGGAGAGCAACGAACCATTTGTGGATAGCTGATCCTCCCCACTAACTTTCCTTGCATTCTTGGGCACAGGGCGATGAGGCCTTTGAGGTTCAGATTTCTGTGTATTGACTGCACTGGCCCGGGAGGGAATGACGACCTGTACACCGCGACTGGCGTTATTGTCATTGTGGCTGTTTGATACGGCACTGCCTGAGGATTGACCATTCACACGACCGGAAATCTCCCCCTTACCAGGCGAGGGTCGTTTCGGTGATCCAGATAAGAGCACAGAAGAGCTAACGGAGTCTTCTCGTTGCACCTCGGGTTCAGAAGACTGATCATTCATACTCGATCGCTGTCTCTGGGCTGATTGAGGTGTGGATACGATTTCGTCGTCGAAAGACATTGGTATCTTGAAAGATTTGCCTCTTGTGTTGGGTGTTTTCGAAATTGCACTTTTATCGTATGTTTTCTTTTGGGGTTGACTGGATTTTTGAGCAGAATCTACCGTTCGGATATTACGACGACTACCGTAAGTGATGACTGGCCTGGTAGGTCTTAGGAATAGTTCTGGAGAGCTGGAATGTTGAACAGTCTCCTCATTGTTCGAGGGTGGTGTCAGTGGCCCATTTGCGTTCGCATCCTGTTGAGATGTGATCTCGGAGATAACTGAGGTCGCCCTGCGAGCAGATGCAGCTTGATCTACTGTATTTTCCGACCGTGTAGTCGGAACACCGAGCTCAGGCGATTCCTCCTTGATGGCAGGTGGAAAAATCGCCTCGCCAGTTTGTGAATTCTGCACGTAGATGACAGAAGCGCTTGACTTGGACCTCTGTGACTGCCCAAGAGGGCTCGGGTCTCTCGCGCCTAAAGCACCATTATCTGATTCTGTACTGAGAATTGGTCTGTCTTGTATAATCTCATCGTTGTAGTGCCCGTCAACTCGTCTTCGTTTGTTGGATTGTTCCTCGTGTGCGTCTCTGTGACGTTTCTGGGCACTGATGGGCCGTAAATTCGAAGATATGGGAACTGAGAAGTCGCGGTAGGTGAAGCTGGGGACTACCCTGATCAGTCGCTTTTGTGGATCTGTTTCGCCCTCGTATATCGAAGCTACGGTATCACTTAGATCAAGATCGCATTCGTAGGCATCTTGTAATTTCAGAATCGTGAAATGGCTACATTTCTGTTAACCCTTACGTTTGCATACCCAGAATTGCGTTGCGGGAGACTGACACTGCTTCATGAGGTTGAAGATAGTTGCGCTTGTAGCGCTCTTCAATCTGAGCCCATACTTCTTCGAGAGTTTGTTCCGATTGCACGGGCAGCGCGAATCTCCTTCCCTTCAGCGCAGCGACTGCAAGTTCACGATATTCTCTAGGCGCATGGGAGTTTTCTTCAGTAAGAGGCAGAACGTCAATGGTCAATCGCATCCGAGATGCTGCCGAAGCTGCCATGATTCAAGAACCGTAGCAGCAATGTTTGCGTTAGAAAGGCGTAACTGCATCATGTGGAGGCGGGAAGCCGTCGAAGATGCGGAGCTTGTGGTTGACCGAGTTAAAAAAGTGATAGCTCTTCTCAAGCTGCCGCAAAATCTTGGCGCGTGACTGCGCGTTGAGCAAAAGGCGCTAGCCCCCAATAGCCTTCCGCTTCGCGTCCACCTTCACCCAAAACGTCTCTCTCTCAGTTCGCCCGGCTATCCACAGTAGATGCCTTTTGGACTGAATGTCAACATTACCACTAATGCGGGCGTTGTCGATCTTCTCTCTCTTGAACGAACATCAGTGAGATTCTAAATTGCCTTTTTCTGTTACACGGGCCCAACGGGGTGGCTAACAAGTATGGAAAACTCCCACAAGCGCAAGCGCAAGCGCATTGCCTCCCCCAGCGGTTCTGACATTGTTACAAGCTCCAAGAGCGATGCCCCTCACTCAAACAGCAGGCGAGCAACTTATTTGCCAAATGTTACAGATTGGGCGTTTAGGATCAAAGTGATCTCTTCGCCTCATACCAGCGATGATTTACTTCGAGAGGCCATACAAGGCTTGATCGTTACCTGCTTCCCTGATGGTATCCTCAAAGAGCTAGGAATTGACGTTGTCCAAAAACACATGAGGGAGCAAGCCGCACCTGAAGAAAATATCCGACGAGTACAGGCCATTTTCGACCAAGAGATGATTTACCAAATAGCGCGGATGATGGCGCCTCTTCTCGGGAACGAAGACAGACTTCGAGCTGGCATTGACTCAGTCATCGCAGCAAGCTACAAATTGCATAGCGAGACTCTGGATCCAAAGAATATCATAGCAGCCATCTCCGACGTCCAGGAATCGTATGAACAACTCTTAGGCATCAAAGGTGACCCTCAACTGTGTGGGCTTGGTACTTCTGGCGCTATACGAGAATCCGAAGCACCATGGATACATGACGAGCAGGCAGCCGTAAAGCCTAAAGAAAATCCCAGCCAATCACTGACAGAAGAGACTGCGCGTGAATGCCAGGTCAGTTCAAGTCAAAGCTCCCGGAGGAAGCCTACTCGACTACTAACGAAGACCCGGAGATGGGATGTTGATGCAGCACAAGTAACGGATCACGATATTCCTCTACACTTCAAGCGGCCAAGCGACCTTTTTTCATACCATGCATACCCGGTAATCAGAAGGGATCTTGGTGACTCTGCGTCTGATTCTGAAATTCTAGCTCGAATTGAAATGCTCTTACAAGAAATGTCCAAAGCAGAGCGACAGACATGGGCACATAGCCTGCAGAAACTCTACGATGGTGACCTATCTATGCTCAAACGAGTTTCTGCGCGTGTATCGTTCATTGAAGGTAGAGCAACCCCGTTTGCTCCAATGAACAATACAGACCGTGAAAATCAACTCGAAATCTCAGGTCGTGGGATCGATCACATGCAATCCGCCATCGAGAATCAGCGTAACAATACTGCGAATATTGGGCATCCTCCAGCGGGACTAGGCGAATATAATCCCAACTCACGCCTAGTTAACATTAAAGAAGAGAACGAGCAGATTAACAGTATCTCATCTGACGTTACTTCAGTGCCTACTAACCAGAGAGAGGCGTTACTTCAGTGCCTACTAACCAGAGAGAGGCGTTACTTCAGTACCTACTAACCAGAGAGAGGCGTTACTTCAGTACCTACTAACCAGAGAGAGGC